>NC_135498.1:96834104-97145748 GCF_052857255.1 Amblyomma americanum
GCACATAATAATTAGACTTTAACAATACAAACCTGTATGTCTGGCTGCCGCCAGTACATACACCCACATGTAGGGGCAAGTAATATTAATAATAATTGGTTTTGAGAGAAAAGAAATGGCGCAGTATCTGTCTCATATATCATTGGACACCTGAACCGCGCCGTAAGGGAAGGGATAAAGGAGAGAGTGAAAGAAGAAAGGAAGAAATAGGTGCCGTTTTGGAAGGCTCCGAAATAATTTCGACCATCTGGGGACCTTTAACGTGCAGTGACATCGCACAGCACACGAGCGCCTTAGCGTTTATCCTCCATCGAAACGCAGCCGCCGCGGTCGGGATCAAAACCGGGAACTCCGGATCAGTATCCGAGCGCCCTAACCACTGAGCCACTGCGGCGGGTTGTAGGGGCAAGTATGATCAGATTTTCCCGCACCCACATGCAACGATGCCGACGTAACTGGAAATACCAACGCCAGCGAACGTTCGGGCATAGTTCTGACCGTAGATTGTCATTTCTCGTCCGCGCACGACGATGTGCTTAGGTAACACGTGATCGCCTGTATTAAGAATGAGATGAAGCAGGAACTGTCTCCTCCACAATTCCGGTACAGTTCAAAGCAGATTCATACGCTCTACTGGAAATAAAGCTTGCGCACAAGTGTCCACTTAAAACTGTACTACTACGCAGCCCACGTATAAAACAGTCTAAGTGCTCTGCTTTTGCGTCTGGATTCTCTGATGATTGGGAAGTTATAATTCGGAACAATGGGGTAGGAGTGGAGCCATTCTTTAAAACTCTTGAATAGACCTGCTCCCCATTCGGGAAAGCAGTGTTGAGCATTATGATGTAACTTCTTTAGAAACAGTGGTACGGACGAAAAGAGTCACTCGAGAAAAAGGAACACTTGAACGTGAAAAAAAAGAGGACGGTGCCAAAGGAAGAAATAGGGTATAACCTCATTTGAAGTTCAACGTGACGATTACCTCGCAGCATCAGAAAGAGACAAAACACAAGAAGCTTACATACTCAGCAATTCTGGACAAAAGAATTTTTGAACGGGAAACTGTTTATGAACGTGTTTTTTCATAAAAGGTAAGATTTGAATATAACAATCAATATATCCGCAGATCACCCCACGCCAGCTTTGTATTTTGTTTCTATTCACGTTCTTGATATCGTCCAATGCGTTCCCCAATGGCTTTCTGTGGCAGTCTTAACTCTTCGATGCTAGCGACGGAAACACTTTAAAAGAAAGACTTTGCTATATATCAGAATAATGGCCGAGTACCTTCAATATTTTCTTAACACTGTCGTACATTTTTCTAATTTTCAAAATTTTCCGACTTTCAAAGCTGGACATGACCCTGATGATGTGTACAATTATGTACCCTGATTCGCAAGCTCAGCTTCTTTTTAAGATTGAACGGTATGAGGGGAAGCTTCTTCAACCCTAGCCTGCAAATATAGTGCATAGGACCTTTCTCCAGGAATGCAAGTAGTGCCCTCCAGGAATACAAATTCCTCTCCCACTGAGCGTTGCATACTAAACTTCTGCACACACCGTTAACACATTTCGTTTAACCCAATGCAAAGCGGGTACAGCTGGCTGCTGCCGTTAAAGTCATTTGCAAGTAAAGCTAATAATGATTAGATTCATCCAAACCGACAAGCTGTGACTACGACGTCGCAGGCGCTTCTATTCTCGCGGAACGTACGCGCATAGTTATTGCTCTAAACAATCAGTTCCCGCTAATCATAGGAACGTGTTTATCTAATGCTTTACAGCCCGTATCTAGAATGCGAGGAAGCAAGACCAATGCCACCACCCTGTTCTGAGTGCACCTCAATGTAAATTCAGGGGTCGCGCTTGATGCGCAGCGTTCAGGTGGCGCACTTAATGCGAATTTGCTGGTAGAGCTCAACAGAGCCTACTTAGACGAGATTGAAGGACTCTATTCTTTCCGCTATGACGAGGGAACATTGCGGGGTTACAGGGCCGAAAACATAGCAAATGTGTACAATTTATACATGCGTCTTAAAACAGTTCGCTGGCTCTTTTCCAAAAACGGCGCTGAATTTCCTGAACCATATTATTCAAAATAATCACAACCAGTGAACACATAGGAGAAGTTTTGAAGAAAGCTTGTCACTGGAGGAAGAAAAACGGACGTCCAGCGAAAAAGTGCAGTGAAGTCTCTAGCGCTCACCCCTGTTGAATTGATGTTGGTCTGGCAAATATGTTGTCGCGTCGCAATCAAAAGATGGTACTACAAATGCTACTCTCAACATTTTTGCGTATGTGCCCTCTGCTGGCATGTGTAAGAGGCGCTTTGATCAACCTTCAGCCAGATTCGTGGAAAAATTATTTTCTATTCAGCCCACCCGTGGCCGGATACCTGTCTTAAGGGAGAAGGAGCCACCAAATGCTAGGCCCCAAGATTGGTTGGTGTACTGTTATGTGCGTGGAATGCGTTTCTGCATTCCGAGCTAAAGACAGAGACTGGGTAAGTGACTGCTAGAGCCACACAGTAAATAGGAATCTAATTTTCAACTTGAAAAGGAACAACTGGCTGATCTAAAATGTGTGAGACGACCTCGACGAGGTAGTAATGTCAGATCGCCCGTGTAATTGCCACGATTAACATGCAGAAAATATGCTTGTAAAAGCCGTACTGCTTCCAAAAAAGTTACCTATCCTCTCAGAAGCACTCCCAGCAGCAAGGCATACTTCATGCTTGCGGAATGAAAAGAAGCATGCTTTCATAAACACGATCACAGCTGTAATCGCTATTATAAAGCATATAACCAAAAACGAACGGGGCTTAAAAAATTTGTGCGAAATGGTGGAGCTTCTAGTTTCTGGAGTAAGGTTGTCCACCCTAAGAATCGGATTGCGCAGTTTCTTCATTAGCTAACATCATCAAAAGTCACTTTCCACCAACAGTTCCCGAACTCCACAGGGGCTCGAACAGTGCTTGCAGGGTATTTGTAGCCTTCAGAAAAACTTTATGGAAACAAACTTTGGGACATCCGATGTCTGCCTCCAAGTCACCAGGGAACTCTTGATTGGCAGCTCCACTATATACTCACCGTGAAAAATGTGTTCTTACCTCGCACCATGACATGCTCAAAGACAAGTACTTTCTCTCGAAATAGGCTTTTTTCCCGTTTCGCGGAAAATAACAGGGCAATATAGGCACATCGTTGCTGCTCGCCAGCCTTGACGGCGGTGGTATGCTCTTGCGGATGTAAAAAAAGTATGCAAAAAATGGATGCGTCGGTATACAGGTGACATCGAACAAAAAGACCACAGGGCTGTCATTTAGGCTGATCCACTTGATGTCTGCGGCGTTGACAGGTGTGCGTTCCGCGCGCGTGACAGGAAAGCAATATAAGGAGTCACAGTATGGTAAGCCTGTCAATCTTTAGTTTGTATCTTTTGTTGGTTTTAGGTGTGCCTTCTTTCGTTCGACACTGCTCACCTGCTCTTAGTGAAGCTCAGAGAAGCCTCCTGCTGGGACACGTGGGAAGTTTCTTCGATATCAAGAAATCCAAACTGAATTAATTTTTTCTTTATTGCTTAGCGATTTGCATGAATGGAACGTATTTGTTACTCAGCTTTGTTTCCTGGGGTGCGGTGTTGCTTTGAACTATCTCTTTTGTGAGGCGCCTAGGCTATTGACCCCGTGGCTACTTGAAACACGATTTCATGGGGAACAACAGTTTCTGTTGCTCACGCGGTGTGCAAATCAACGGTCACGGTGACCTGAAAACTATTCTGATATGAACTCTCGGAACCTGATTATGAGACCTTTGCTCACAAGATTTAAATTGCAAAAGTTTCAGTTCTCACCTGATTTCTTAAAGGATCATGGGCAACTACACCCAACAATTGAGGCGAGGGCAATGCTGCTCGCGCGTATGCCCGTCGTCTTCCTTACACTAGCAAAAATAAATCTTTTGGCTCCGTGTGGCTAGATTGCATTTTGTTCTGCAGGAAAACACGCATGTATTTGTGAGAGAATGGGGCCCTAAAAATAAAATATTTTTTCCCAGTCATTCTAATCAAACATGTGACGTCAGTGACGTTATATTCAGGCAATTTTCTTTTCTTCAGACAGTTTAAGTAATATTTCTCGCAAAAAAATTTGTGGCTTTTGTGGGCAAATTCAGCAACCAATGCTTGCTACTTTATGCAAATATACAGATTCCTAACATCAGGGAGCAAAAAAGCGCGAGAAATAGGAACTTTAAACTTTACTGATGATAGCCCTCGGTTACGCCATGTAAAGTCACAGCGTGACGTTAAGACCTGAATGAACTCCGTGTTTTTCGCTTGAAATTGAATGATACTACCGAGTAGCCCCAAATATTTGTTTCCAAATGTTCCTTGATGTTCCCGCAGTTTGGTTTTGAAAAAAGGCCTCTAGTGGTTATATATGAACTTCATTGGCGTTTTCTGCCTTATAAAAGTTTCGTTTTCAGCAGCAGTAGCCTGTGATTAAAACGCGGCAATCTATCAAAGCACACCAGCTCAAACTTGTTCAGTGCCCGTTCAGATACAGAAATATTTGTCTCAACATAACTAATATCATTGGATCACTTCCGGATTCACTGGCTACGGTACCTGAGGGACCATGCACGCCATTCAATGCCGCTTAAAGAGTGCGGATACACCGAAGTATCGGTGAATCTTAAGAAATACTTAAGCTGCTTGAAATTAAAGCAGAACAGTCAACTGCGATATGGCTGATGCCGCACGCAGTTTGTAAGGGAAAATCTATATCAGTAAATATCAGGGAATAAGTGACTGAATCGCGCCTCGGCAGGTACTGCGGCAGATAAAGGAGTTTCGCACAAGTCAGTGCAAAGAAAATTTCTTTGGGAAATCCCATAAACCACGATTTTTTTTGTTAACTTACATAGCCAACAATTCTGGACAAAACCCATTTTTGATCGGGAAAGAGGTTATGAGCGCAATTTTTGATACGACGTTTGTCCGTAAAGTTTCAAGACTGATTTGTTTTCTTCTCTGCAAATGATTCCCCAAAACAAATGTTGGCACGTATGTGTAGCGCCACCTTTTTTTGGCTAACCTGTGCTATTTATGTTAATTGCTGTGGCAGCCGCTAGATGGCACTACACGTAGAAACATGCGTTGTCACTAGTCGTCTGCGCATTTTTACTGTGAGTGAATATGGAGAGATGGACGTCCACCTCGAACAGCGTGTAAACATAAAATTCTGTGCGAAGCTTGGCAAGACAGCCACACAGACGTATGAGCTCCTTCGTGACTCTTAGGGTAACGAGACATTATTGCGGGCGCGAGTTTTCGAGTGGCACAAGATGTTAGTTTTGGGGAGCGGCCATCTGATGGAAAGCAGCGGCCATCTGATCGAATGTGCATGTGTGCACATTTTTTTGCTTTGCCTACTGAATTAGATCTTAATACTTAGATTACAAAAGCATCTTTTATTTTGTGAACGCGCTGCGGTGGTTCAGTTGTGATGTTAGGACACTGACCCGAAGGACACGGGATCGAAACCAACTGTGCTGGCCGCATTTTGTTGGGGACAAAAAGCTGAAGGCCGCATTTTTTTGCGATGTCAGTGCACGTAAACAACCCCAGGAAGTCGGCACACTTGCGTGTGCTTTGCGCGTGTACACAATGTAAAATGCGGACCACATGCGCATACGCGTTTGTGCCGGCACATGAGTTTGTGTACTTTCAGCTTTTCAGTCACAGCCCGCGATGTGAGCACACCCGTTTGTGCCTGGATGTGAGAGTGTGCAGAGCCCTTCTCAGCAATAGCGCGCGCGAGCGCGCGTGTGTGAGTGTGCGTGTGTGTGTGCGTACGTGTGCGTGCGCGCGTGTGTGAGTGTGCGTGTGTGCGTGCGTGTGCGTGCGCGTGTGTGCGTGCGCGTGTGTGCGTGTGCGTGCGTGTGTGTGCGTGTGCGTGTGTGCGTGTGTGTTCGTGTGTGTGTTCGTGTGCGTGTGTGTGCGTGTGCGTGTGTGCGTGTGTGTTCGTGTGTGCGTTCGTGTGCGTGTGCGTGTGTGTGCGTGTGCGTGCGTGTGTGCGTGTGTGTGTGCGTGCGCGTGTGTGCGTGTGTGTGTGCGTGTGTGTGTGTGTGTGTGTGTGTGTGCGTGCGTGCGTGTGTGCGTGTGCGTGCGTGCGTGCGTGCGTGCGTGCGTGTGTGTGTGTGTGTGTGTGTGTGTGTGTGTGTGTGTGTGTGTGTGTGTGTGTGTGTGTGTGTGTGTGCGTGTGCATGTGCGTGTGTGCGTGTGCGTGTGCGTGCGCGTGCGCGCTCGGGCGGTGGCTGACAACCACAAGAATGAGCGCTCGATCTAACCCGCTCAAGAACGAAAAACGTTCATTTCTTCAGTTACTGCACAATTTATCATGCGCACTCTAAAAAAATATTTCCATAGCTTCATTTGGTTCTTCCCCAAAACTTCCCGGATTTCAGCTAATGTAGAAAGGCTTGTACGAGAGCAGAGGAAAATGTAAATACCTTCCTGATGCGTGCAAAAAACTCTCGTGGTTTTCTGGAAAAATCACCTAAATGGTAGTAAAATTAATATAGCATCCCCATTCTTTCCTCCCCGACACCTCCCCCGAAGATTCTTGACGGCTGCAGTAAAGACTACTATAATTGCTTCAAGTAGCTGCTACCAGCTGTATATATTTGGTATTTGGTTCGTAAACATTTCGGAATTATAGTTTAGAAGGAACTGTGGTATTGAGTAAATAAGGGTGGTTTTTTATATGATTGTCTGGTCCTGTAGGAGCCTTTCTCACAGTTGGTGGAATCCAGGAGCTTTCGAGGAAGAGGCATGCTGGTTGTATGGAAACATTTTGTTACAGTGCACATGGTGTGTTGCCAGTAACTGAAGAAACCAACCATAAGATTGTAACATATTGATTTGGCGGAGGAAGCCATGAAGTTTTAAGTACTAAACACTTGACATCGCGCCCTCATTTTGATGATGCTCAACCACTACGTTATGATACTATAGGCTGTAGCTCAGGGTAAATTTGTGAGGCACGCTGGAAGGGAAACAAATAAGCACTAATCAGGATGAGTAGGAAAGATGCTGTAGAGTACACCACACCTGCCTATGCAATCCTAGGTTTAAACTTGTGCATATTTGTTTCTCGTTGCTACAGCATTCGATTTTAAATAATAATAATAATAATAATTTCCTTTCCCCAAAAACCAATTTTTATTAATATTATTATTATTTAAAATCGAATGCTGTAGCAACGAGAAACAAATATGCACAAGTTAAGTCTAGGTAAAAGTCTTAAGGCCATCGCATTCAGCTGCAGCGAAATGGATGTTCCTAGAATGCTCCCTGTAGCGCATCATTCACAACACTAGTTAAGCAGGAAGCTTCTATATCACAAAAAGAAACCTTCTACTAGCATTGCAAAGTCATTCGACCGTTACTAGTGTCGTAATGGCTGTGTTATGCGGCTGAAGCGAAAAGCCTCTGGTCTTAAGACTTTTGACCAAGATTGCAGCTTCACACTGCATCACATGTTCTGCCTCAAAAGAACTGCAGAGATGCTTAACGTTTCAGCTCGTTTTTGGGTAGTCCAAAATTCATATTGGAGGTTCACATTGAGGAAGCACGAAAACATATTTAGAATATAATGTAGCAAATATTTCGGCCATTCAGCTTTTTGTAAACAAACTAGCTGCGGTTCTCACAACTAAATCTTCAGTTACCGGCAAATAGGGAATGATTTTCATTTTGAGTGCACTTAGTTCAGATCAGGTGCTTTAAAAATAATCTGCAAGCATGACGGGGCTGCACTCCAGTTCCGCACTTCTCATTATATGATTTTCCGAAATTCTAACACAAGAATCAATTGATCATCATCAGTCTCATTACCTCCACTGCAGGGGAAAGGCCTCTTCTATGTCTCTCCAATTATTCCTGTTCTTTGCCAGCTGCGCCCACCAAATTCCTACAAGTGCCGTGTACAGGTGCCCTTACCCAATGTAATCGGAAGTGTTCAGTGCACAAAGACTTTTATAAGGTTTTTTTTTTGCCTCACGTGCTGTTTCTGTACTTTTGCGTTTCTAATGTAATTTCGTTTTGTCATTTTCCTGTCAGATCCCATTCAGTCATGTTTATTTGGCCCTATACACCACGTGTCATGCCTTTTAACGTTCTGTCGCCACTGTTATCGTTTTTAGCTACGTCATGTTTTTTTCATGTTTGTGTCTTTTATCGCTGTTATGACACTTTACATCATTCCGACGTTTGCTGAAGCTGATAGGTGGTGCGACAGTGTGCCTATTTGTTAAGTGTTTCTCTCAATAAAGGAACCAGTTGTCAGTAGCGCGTTGTCCTGTATACGTTTCTTGTGAATGCTTAAAACATAGTGACTGGCTAGTCACAAACGGAACCTAAGGGACCCAAACTCAGGGGAACTCGCCTTACACTGTAGCCAGTGCAAAGGCTGCACCCCTGCCCTTGAAAGCACAGTTATTCTTCGTAAGTGTCGGGACACCACCACGAGGTTGATAGCAGAAGCTCTGGCGATATCAAAATGCGCAGATAAGTGTGTCAGCAACCCCTCTGTGTGCCTTAGTGAAAAAGAAATGTCATTTCTGAACGCCAATGATAGGACGAAAGATTGGAGGAACGGGAGACAATTCCGATAATCGTGCCACGAATGCGTGAGGTGATGTGTTGGTTTCTGTTTTGTTGTTTTGTACCTAGTTCTTATATAGGCTGGCTCAGAGCAATAAAACACAGTTGTTAGTCAGCGCTTGTGTTTGCATCCTTCTCGTCTCGTATTTGTTACTGCTGCGCTGCAATTTCTCCGGTCTTGTGAATGTCCCGTATTTTAGCATTTTACGTTAACAATTGTACATAGAACTATGCACCAACTAGCCCAGCAACAAGTGCGACTTGAATAATCGTACAGACTTGTTACTCTCCTGCGTTCACTTAATTTTCTGCCTCTCTCTGCTACGCTTGCATTATATTGCAATCCACTTCGTTACCCTTAATTAAGGACCAGCGGTTATGTTGCCTTCGCATTACATGACCTGCCCAAGCCCATTTCTTCCTTTTCGTTTCGGGTGTCATTAACCCGCGTTTGTTTCCTCACCCACGCGGCCCGCGTCCGGTCTTTTAACATTACACCTAACATTTTTCTTTCCACGGCTCGCTGCGTTGTCCTTAACCTAAGCTGAACTTTTTTCGTTAGCCTCCATGTTTCTGCCCCGTGGGTGAGTACCGGTAAGTTACAGCTGTTGTACACTTTTCTCTTGATGGATATTGGTAAACTTCCATTCATCTCCTGAAAGAACCTGCCATATGCTCTCCACCCCATTCTTATCCTTCTAGTTACTTCCCTCTCATGATCCGGATCATGTCACTACCTGCCATAAGTAGACGTATTCCTTTACCACTTCCAGCACCTCGTTGCCAATTGTGAACTGCTGTTCGCTTGCTAGACTGCTGAAAATTGGTTGAGTTCTCTCCGTGTTAATTTTTAGACCCACCAATCTGCTCTGCCTGTATAACTCATTAATCATACTCTGTAGTTCGTCTCCTGACTGACACAGCAAAGCACTGTCATCAGCGAATCGCCCATTAACTCTTTTCCCCACATGTTTCCAATTCAGGCATCGGAATACCTCCTGTAAACATGCGGTGAATAGCATTGGTGAGATTGTGTCTCCCGCCTTGACACCATTCTTTATTGGAATTTTATTCCCGACTTTATGGAGCACCATGGTAGCTGTGCAGTTGCTGCAGATATCTTCAAGTATCTTCACATAAGGCTCTTCTACACCCTGATTCCGCAGTTCCTGCCTCAGTTCTTAGGTATCCACTGAGTCAAATGCTTTGTCATTATTAATAAAGGCTTTATAAAGGAGTTGGCTATATTCTCCGCATTTCTCTACCACTAAGTCGTTATTGCGAGCATTGCCTATTGTGGACTATCCTTTAGAAAAACCTGCCTGATAATTTGGGTGATTGAAGTCGAAGGCTGTCCTTACTCTGTTATCGGTTACCTTAAAAAATACCTTGTAGCAAGCGGACAGTAAGCTGATCGGTGTGTAATTTTTCAAGTCCTTGACATCTCCTTTCTTATGATTTAAGATAATGTTAGTGTTCTAACAAGCTTCTTTAACGCTCGAAGTCATAAGGCATTGCGTATACAGGGTGCCTAGTTTTTTCTAGCGTGATCTCCCCTCCGTCCTCCAATAGATGTGCTGTAACCTGATACTCACCAGCTCTCTTCTCCCTTTGCATTGCTTCTAAGGCGTTCTTTACTTCTTCTTTCGTTACTGACGGGATGACCCACGGCTGTGCGCTACTGTCTGTCTCATTAATGCTCTGATTACATTGCCTACTGTATAAATTTGTGTACAACTCTGTGGCTGCATTATCTTATCCACATTGCCACTGACATTGCCTTCCTTGTCTCTTAACGCGTACATCTGGTTTTTACCTATGCCTAGTTCTCTCTTCACCGCTTTTAGGCTACCTCCGTTCTTTAGAACATCCTCGATTTTCTTCATAATAAACTTCTTTGTATCGGCTTCCTTGCGGTTATTTATTGACTTGATAGCTCTGCTAGCTATATTCTGTCTGTAGGGTTAGACGCCCTCATGCTTTGGCATTTCTTAATCAGATGTTTCGTCTCCTGAGATACCTTTCCAGTACCGTGTCGAACCATCCTACTACCTACTTCAAAGGCAAACTTCGTAATAACAACCGTAAAATACTACAATTGCTTTTTATCGCTAGCCTTCGCCATTATTTAGGATAACATTGGTGTTCGCGTTAGTAAACGTTCTGTTTAGGAGTACTACGACACGTTAAGCGAGAATTTCTTCTACAAATCACATTTTGCTTTCTTTAAAGCGATGAATGCAGACACATGCGCACAAATACAAAACAGGAACATGAATTTTATTAGTCCGAAATGCAATTTGATTATTTCCAGAGAGTTGCCAAAGACTGCGAGTGAAATACACGGCGTATTGCAATATATGTTATGCTTATCATTTTCATGTCATTCATGAAGCAGTGCTCAGCAAGCGCTAGCCTTTTTGTGATCGTGCTTAATGCGTAATTTTGCAGTACCATGCGAAAACACACTTCAAAACATCTTTCAAATTTGTCCAAGTCGTAACAAAACAGATAGACTTTCCTACATTTGGACCATTGTGCGCTGCGTTGCAACGGCTCCTCTTGTGCCTTCGTTGCCTGCGAGGCGCATGTAACTTCTCTGCAGAAAGAGGGCCACATTTTTGGCGCAAACGGAAAGACGACCGCCCAGTGTTGCTCTTTCGCCACTCAACCCATAGGATGACCACAAATTGCGAATTACATTAACGGTTTCGCGAATGCCATCCTGGCTAGATCTTCTAAAACATAGCATGTCAATTAGCAGGCACTGAATCTCAGTAGCCCAATGCCATGCCTTTAAGCCACCATGGTAGCCCTAACGACACATAGTTTGCACACAAACCTTCTCTTTCGGAAGAATCTCTAATCGAGAAGTAGGCGTGCCAATAAACTCGGGCATAAATCGAAGGCTGTCTCCTGCTGGTGCTGCTTTTCGTCAGCAATGACTCTGATGCTTAAAATTCTTATCAAATAGTTATTGGCACGAATCATATTTTTCGTACTTTATTTATTTTGTTCCCAAAATATTAGTTCCTCCGCCGCGTTCGCTGTCATATCAGATTGGAACATGATAGTATTCCTTGCGTGTCAGCTGGTATATATATGTTTGTCGTGCCTTCGAATAAATCAGTTGTGAGTGGCGCTCCGTCCCGTTTATCTACCTTGTGGTCTGTCTGTTTTCGCGCCTGTGATCCAAAGATGTACCAACTTGCCCAGCAAGACGTTCTTTTAAGCTGTTTTAGTTTGCGCCATGTGCTAAATACATTGTACACTGACTTTCTCAAGTCTGGCTTCCCGATGTCTGCCTTCCTCAGTCTGCCAAACCTGGCAAGTCCGTATATCTGCAGAGGGTCGCAGGTGATCACGGAGATCCGGTAATCAGGCAGGCCTGTAATGCACAGGCATGGGGAACCTTACTGCAGCTAATTTCATGCGGCAGGTTGATCCTGGAGTACCACAAATTATTTGCCAACATTTTGTAAGCAATTATTCCAATTTGGTGAATCCTGTGTTCCCGTAGCACCAGCTCATTCCGGGTAAACATCAAATTAGACAGGTGAACAATGCACCGGCCCTGATTGCATCTGCGAAACGCGGCCTCACGGAAAATCATTGAGCGGCCTGCCCATTGCTACGATCGGAACTGTACGTACATATAAGCGTCTGGAGTGATGTACGCAGTACTTACTGCTGGAGATACAACTGCCAAAGTTACATTCTTATCATCATCATATCCTCATTAGTCTGTCGGTCCCAGTTGACGCTAAGAAAAACAAAGTGCGATCCGATAAAAAACAACCAGTCTAGCCATCACTTTCTCACGATGTGAAAATTCACAAATGATATATAAAAAGCCACGCCACATGTGGTTATTCGTTAGAGCGCTGGACTGCTGCGCCCGAGGACGCGGATTTGATCACGGCCGGTGCGATCGCAAAGCGCTTGTGAGCTGTCCGATGTCAGTGCACGTTAAACAACATCAGGTGGCCGAAATTCATCGCAGCTGTCCGCGACGGCATCCCCATAGCCCATGACTCTTCGAGACGTTAATCTCTTAATATAAATTATGATACACCCAATGATTATAATAAATATAGACGGAAAAACTGGAACTCTCTTCCAGATTCTGCTGTTCGGTCTACATAATTAGGTGAATTTATACACCACTTAGAAAATTCATCTATGGCACTAGCACAGGGCGATGAGGTCAGATTGCTGCTGCCTCAGATGGTTGTTGTCCTGTTTTTTGTGTTGTGCGTTTTTGTTTTGTTATGTGTGTCTTTCAGAGACTATTTTTTTGATTAAATAATGTATAACTATAGTTTTCAACATGTTCTGTATTACTTATTTTGTTGTTCAGTTTCGTTTTGTTTTTCCCGCTCATATTACAGCCCCTTATGTCGGCTGACAGTATTAATAAATGAAATAAATGAAATGAAATCCACGGCTTTATTTTTTTTATTCTGTAATCATCGTAGCAACACATCATACATTGAACATTGTAGATGGCAGCTCATAACTAGTCTAGGACCGATTATTGCACAGTATAGTCATTGTTCAAAAATGTGATGGCTTCATGCCAATGTTCTTTGGTTGCCAAAAAGCCATCATTTTGAAAAGAAATCTACCATTCACTTTGAATAACCTCTCTTCTTAGTGCCTTACACAACCCTTTAGGCCGGTTCTAATTCAATGAAAGGAGAGCTGATAGACAAAATCTGCAACGTCGCGCAACGAGTGCAGTGCAGTTTTCGTAGAGTCTGCCTATAAGCTGTTCAATGGAGGGACGTCACTTCTTCGAAATGGCGCTTGGAGCACCCGGTTCTCGGGCATTGCTTTATCACATGCACCCGAAGCGGTTTACACCGGGACCTATGAGATCAAGCGGAAGGAATGAGGCTTGAGAGAGAGGAGGAGACTAGGAGGTATTTCGTTAAAAGCCTAAATGCTGTTAAGTAAGGTCTTGCAAAACCAGCCAGTCGTTTCGAATTATACCCGCCCTACCGGCTTCCAGAAAATGCGCCTAGGACAAAGGCGGCCCCACCCAGTATCACTGGCTCCAAGGTCTCTCAATAGTACTTCCACCATGCAAAGCACACCTGCTTCCGGTGTAGTCTCAATCACCTCCAAGTTTTTTTACTGTTTTCTAGGAAACATAAAAGAGAAGCGGGGCATTGAAAATACACGGAAACAATGTTAAAAATAGAAAGAACAGTTTCAAAACATGAACAACAAAAGCACGAAGTATGTACAAGCTTTTCGTAGCAGAGCCCTGCCTCACAAAAGACCGCCTCCGACCTGTATAGGCCAATGTCATTTGTCACTTCCTTCCCGGGTGCACGTTGGAGAGGCCAGTCATTTGCGGCCGCCTATATGAGCTCACCCTCCGCAAGCAGCAGCAGAAGCAGCGTTGGTCGCGGAGCGGTGCTCAG
The DNA here is from genome assembly GCF_052857255.1 of Amblyomma americanum. NCBI lineage: Eukaryota > Metazoa > Arthropoda > Arachnida > Ixodida > Ixodidae > Amblyomma > Amblyomma americanum. The sequence continues at coordinate 96,848,204 of NC_135498.1, forward strand.
GGATTTTGTCTCCGGTTTCGCGGCCGAACTTACGCGTGTTCGCGGATTATGGATGGCGCTCGCCGGAGTCAGCGGCTGCCACGGGAGACGCCGACAAATTACGACGTTGCTCTGGGGGGGTAGAAAGAGGTGAAGTAGGAGAGTGGCTCGAAAGAGAAAGAACTATAGGAGAGGATTCCTGGTAAGAGGAAGCGAGAGGTGGTGGCGGTGACTGAATACTACGGCGGCAGGTCGATAAGCGGTAAGAGCACCGCGAAGCAAGCGTTTGCCTTAGGGTTAATACTGACAAAGCGCGATAATGGTCGTTCGCCCCTAAACCTGTCCATTAACGCCGGCCCTGCCTCGGTGCTTGTATTCGTGACTGAATGGGGGACGCGTTTGCTGTCCTTTTCTGCCCCGTAGACAAAAGTTATCGACAAGAGGAGAATGCGTTGATTGTTTGGAAGGACGGGCAGAAAAGTGGAAAGCTGCGTCGAGTTCGAAGGCGTGGTAAACATTGCCAGCAATCCATAAGCTGGGGTGATAAATGCAGGTTTTGACCGTCGGAGCGGCTTTAAGGGCTTGCAGTGGAGCCAGAACCCCAACCCTGATTTATTTTGTTTAGGAAATGTATTGGGGCGCTGCATAGAGTGCATTTTGGATCCGCCGCTAAACAGCATAAAATGTTCACCATGAGACACAATTAGACGATCATTTTTCACGGGGAGAGAGAACTTAAAGAAACGACCTTCAGCATGCCCAAAAGTTAAAGGCACCAATACCGCTACGTGGTACAAATATAAAGTTCTAACATTAAAGACAGAACGGCGACAGCGAATGGTTCTATATGCGCATGCTTCCTTACATTGTCATATCAGTACCAACGTAGCAGTGGGGAAATCACGACGTCTGTCGCTCTGTCCGTTTATAGCCGCTGCATAGGCTTCTAGCAGCCCTCGGGCCGTCATCGCCAGTAGCAGGATCTACCAGGCACCTCCCCACCACGCCTCATTAGTCAGAGCGATTCACCTTCGATTCACCTTCGAGCGACACCTTCGATTCACCTGTCCACTTCACCTTCATCCACCTTCGTTGAGCGCCATCCGCAATCCGCTCACCCAACTCGACCTACAAAAGTGCCACCCACCACCCACTACGAATGCCTTACCACCTATCATCCGAAACATTTCTGTAGACAAGAAGCCCACGAAGCTCCCAAACAAAAAAAAAGCGATGGTGATATCTAATTCGAAGATGCAGTGGGAAAGCCAGGTGCCCACCAGAACACATGAAATACCACTCGCCAGCTACGTCCTCATTCCAATCCGCTAGCTAGGCGGCTACCCATCCGCTTCTCAAGAGACGAGGCGGTCCAATACGAACACTTCAGCTAACCAAGCAGCCACAGTATTCCCAACCAGATGTTATGGTGTAAGAAGGGGAAAAAATGCACGCTTTGCCAGTGGCAGGAATCGAATACACTCCCACAGCGTCTTGTTGCACAGCAGCTGGATGGGTTATGTACTGATCAAACTGCATTCTGGGACAATGGGACAACAACCTGTGTCTCTGATGCAGAAAGAACAAACGCGCGCTCACGGCTTATTCATCTGTGTGGCTGTGTGCTACGCACGTAAGCAGAGTGCAAAGTAGGATGTCTACCTCACACGCGCAGATTTCCCGCAGAATCACATAACCCTCGAAAGTGAGGCGGCGAAATGGAGATCGTTATCGTGTCTGACGGGGCCCAGTTTCCCGACAGACTGCGTTACGTTTACCGGCTTCATTCTTCAGCGAGATGAAAACATGCCTAAGCAGACAACGCAAGGCACCAAACAGCTCGCACAGAGGATATACGTATAAGCAGAGCCCCTTATGTTTCCACAGCTTACTTTGAGCGTCATACGGTTCGCTTCCAACCATGGGTTAGCCGTAAATGGTGCATTTAGCATTCTTGGTGAGCGCATCACCATACACTAGCACATTGAGCTCTCATGTCAATGTACATCATTTCAAGGATGTTAAATACTGCACTACCCATGCTAGAACACTTTGCAGCGCCCCTACCACCAACGCCCCACCGTGGTACTTGCTATCATGCCTACACGTTCTCCCCATAACACGAAACATGTCCTGAGGGTCGACAGAACGAACTGTTGTGCGAGTTGGTTTTTGATGATGGACATAAGCAGCGCAACGGCACACATCCTGGGAAGACAGCAGAGGGAGAGTAGAAACAGACACAAGACAGCGCTGAACTAACTACCGATATTTTTGCACGTAAGGCAACCAAAAAATGAATAAAACCCACTGCAATGAGCACACTCATGCACCAGCAACCTCGCAAGACAAGAACAGGAGTTGTTAGTTTAGAGCTGTGTTGTGTCCGTTTTTACTCTTCGCCCTCCTCTCTTCTTAGGCCGTCTACCGTTGCGCTGCTTGGCGTCCATCATCTCCTGAAGGTGCCACCATTTTCACACAAGAAACAGTGTCAAGAGCTCCTTCATGCAAGCTGCTCCTCCGGGCGTGGATACATACTACATTATTATCAGCTATTACGCCGAATGGCACAACATGCCTCATGGCACGTACACTTCTCGAATAAAAAAAAAAAAGAAAAGAAAGTGAGAAGCCACGAACAACGACTCAGCCTATACATCTAACTTGTTCTACGAAAGGCTTCATCGCTAGCCATCGAGGTTTTGCATATTAGAAGACTGACGTCGACGATTACCTTTTCACTTTGTGTCTACCCGGTCGTGTAACTTACCTGTTAAAACAAGTTTGTGTACTGCCATGTAAAGCGGCCTGAAAGGCTTATTGAGCACTCTGTATAAACAGTGGCCATAATAAATTTTCGAAGAGAGGCACACTTATGTATGCAAAAAGCAACTAATAAATATGATGGAATCTTTGGAAATTATTTACCGCCAGTCAACCAACGTTTCTTAAAAGTGTATTTTAAGTTCTCTATTTCTATACGTATTAGCAGATTCTACACGTTACAGAAAAGCAGTAACCGAATGAAGTTGTAGTTACTTCATCTAAAATGTAACTGGCATCAGGTGTCTATTGCAGTCGGCCAAAATAATTGGACAGTTACAAAAGAGCAATCGACAAAGATTACTTAATTTCTCTTCCCACTTCTATTAGCTCAGGACCAGCACACATGATCTAAATGAGTCGATGCGGCTTCCTTAACGTGTTTTTGTTTAAGTTCAAACGCTGATGACTTCACCCGCAGTAGCTATTCCAGGCTTGGTATTTCGCACATTTCCTTGTGAAAACATGAGCAGCTGCACTGAAGAGTTTCTCAGCGTACGCGTTAGAGGGGAGAGCGGAGTTGTAACGCATGAAGACCTTGCACACGAGCTCGTAGTTTAACAAAGCGCCGCTCTTCTTCGTCAGTGCTATGAGTGTTAAAAGCTCAAAGCCACTAAACATGGAACTCCGTTTCGCCGTATTGAATAAATGATTACCGCAGAACACGAGGCTAGTCAACTGTAGGCCACTCAGGCTTGTAATTCCGGATGTCCTTCCGAGGGCTACTATTTCGCTACCGATCATGTCTGTCTGTCGCGAAGGAACATTCCGGGCTTGTACTATAGTGGTTAACACTAAGTTCAAGTTCTCAAAGTTTTCGCAGTGATTAAAACTTGTTTTTCAAATAGAAAAATAATGATGAATGGTAAATGCTTACTGAAAACAAAAAAAAGGATTACCGAAAACGCTACGCTTTTAAGAAGTATTCAGTACCATCTCCGACATTCTCAGACAAAAATTATGAAAATTAGAAATTGTAAGATACTCCGACAAAAATATTGAAGGTAATGGTACATTGTTGTGACATTTAGCAAAATCTCTCCTTTAAAGTGTTTTCATTGTTCGCATCCAACAATTTAGACTACCATTGAAAAACAGTCAGGAATGCTTTTGACGACAACAAAAACGTTAATAGAAAAAAAATTCAACACTACAGTCGAGTGATCTGCGGATATATTGATTGTTATAGTGAAATGTTACATTATATGAAAAATTTGCGTTTATAAACGGCGTCCTGCTCAAAAATGCTTTTGTCGAGAATTATTCGGCAAATAAAACTTGAAGAATGTCTAATTTTCTAGAAGCAATCATTTAGATATAACGCGTTATCGTACAGAAATTTTTATACATAGACGCGCAAAAACGCAACTATTGTTCGCGTTTTCCTTATATATCGTCAACAACTACTTGCAAAGAGGACATTTATGAGAACATAGAGCAGAGAAAGGATTGCTAATAACTTTCGCGCTGCTTTTTTAACCGTGGTCATCTCCGGAAAGGCACCGTTCGTTACACTCGTAAAGCCTTCCGACCGGATAGGCGTCGCGGCGTGTCTGCGGAAAAAATACGCCAAAAATTTTCATCCGTTTCCGTAGCCAGCCTGCGGAAATAACTCTTACTAATCATGATCCTAGTCCGAAGTACAGGATCGTGAATGTAGCAACCAAACACAAATGCATTGGCTAATCGCAAGGCAACTTTCGACCGTCGAAGTCCGGGATTATTTTTTACTAGTCGATAAACAGGTGATGCCAATATTCTCTCGCGTTCACTAACAAGTGACGCATCTTCTGGCGCAGCCAATATTTTCAGCTGTTTGCGACGGATATATCGTGCATTTTAAAACATATTTGGTAATTCAGCTTCAAGTCTAGCATACGTCTCGACCAGTTTACGTTGGTTTCCGGCGTGTTCTTTAAAATGTCCCTAAAGTTTACGAGCTCGGCAGGAACGGAACAAGAGATGCGGGCATGCGTGACAGGGGATCCCTGGTGTTTGTTGTGTGCGCGCGTTTTATTGCCCTTCTCTTGCTTGCTTGCATGAGCATGAAATGCCTTTCGAACAAACCGGCATTGATTTATTCTTTGCTCTCTACTAGCTTTCTAAGTAGAACTGAAGAACCAATTTCCTTTGTGTTATACAAGATAGTAGCAGAGCTTTTCAGCTTCAATACACGAGAAACACCGTATTGGCCTCACTATACAAAGAAGAGAAAATCACAGAAAGAGGATGTGGAGAGCAGCGAAGGATTCTAGAACCATGGATTTCCAGTTGAGAGATCTTTAGGATGGGTGTGCATGCTGTGCATATTATTACCGCGTGAAAAGGTTTCAGATTTATCTCTAGTTCTACGGGGCAGTCGCGCACCTCGAATGGTCGCAAAACATGAGAATAAGACAAGGACTTCAACCGTAAAAAAAGCAAAGTTGAGTCGTTCAGTGTATAGCATGTCCTGACAAACAACGTCCGGGGAACTGAAGCCCGAACAAATGCCGGCTGTTTTTTTTAAAAGCGTGCTTGCTTATTTGTGCGCACTGCGACTGCGACGCTCGATAGGATTTTGTGTTTCAGAGTCGCTTACTCAAACTATTGTTTCTTTTCCAAGAGAGCTGCATGAGAAAAACTTCAACAGAAAGATTGGGAAAACAACCTAAGGACAGTGCTCCATCGTGCTTGATCTTTATTCCGGTAGCGGCCCATAGGCAGCTCACCGAGCGCAGTGCACACTCCGTCCCTCGGTTCTGCAGGCCTTTGTATCAGTGCAATCAAGTGGAGGCGAACTGCCCAGACGCAAAAGCAAGCATCCTCTAGCCAGCCCTCGATCGCTGCCTACGGAAGCGAGAGGTCTGGATGAAGAGGGAATAGGGAGGTCTTTTCGATGTGCGTCACCCAGGACTGCTGGGGCGTGATGTGACTCCAAGGCAACGTGACTCGCCATTATAATATTAATTGGTTTTTGGGGAAAGGAAATAGCACGGTATCTGTATCATATATCGTTGCACACCTGAACCGCGCCGTAAGGAAAGGGATAAAGGATTGAGTGAAAGAAGAAATAAAGTGCCTTTTCGGCGTGTTAAGAATAAATGCGTACATCTCGGAGTACTCTCGTCAACCGCATTTTTTCGTCCCCTCATGATCAAATTTTCCGGATTCTTTCCGATCACTCTTCAGTTCATCCAAAAAGTAGTCGGTTGCTTGTGGCCGCTGTTTTTATGACTTGGCCATCACAAATAATCATTGCGGTGAATGGCGAAACCGAAGGTGTTTTTTGCATGCATTTGTGTTTTAAAACAGTCGTGAAGCGACTGCACAGAAAGATGTGTGCGGAAAGTGCATGCAGAATGCATACACCCAGACTGAACCTGAGCTTCATGACATTATTAGGAGCAGGAAACTAAATTTTCAGCCCGTACATTATCCTTAGCTACCTAATTTGCCTTCCGGCTTGAGCCTTAAGCATTTGCTTCTCCTATGTGACTGCCACATTGAGGATTTGTGAGTTACGGGAAGCTTTACAGTGACTGAGGAGCACACTTAAGACACGTGCTTAAATAACGTAAGTGGTTGCTTAGTGTGACTAATTTGATCTGGCAACTATTAATATTAGACAGCTTTTGTATAACGGAGAAGGGCAAGCCGAAAAATATATGCTGAATTTTCGGAGGCTTGCAGCCCTTCCCTTCATAGAGCAGGGATAGCTTTATTCGCCGCGAATAGTTTACGCGCTCATAAACCTGGCCGTCCTTTAAACGATAGTAAAGCCAGGTAAGAGAGCGGTCCCGAAGGCGGAGACTCCGTCTCGCTGCTGCTTCACTTCGATGTAGCGGCTTGTAACTTCATCCCCGCTGTAGATACAATATTGTGTCCATAAACTACGGCATTTTTGTGACACACGTTACTCAGCGCTCTCTTTCATCCGCACAGTCACTCCCGTGCATCTGTGCAGCGCTCTCAGAAAAGTCTGGACAATGAGAACGAGTGCGGAATATAGGATCGTGCACAGGTCTACAGGCCAACGACACTAACTTAAACACTTGACTTTTGCACTGTCTTTTTGTATGTTATTTCCTCTATTAGTGGAAATACTGCTTGAAACCATGCCATTGCAGAGTCCTCTCATCTTCATTTTTTCTTGTCGCCATTTCTACACTCTTAGCCCCGGCGCGGGAAAAAAAAAGCACAGGCGGTGAAATTGCGAAGCTGTCGGAAGCCTCATTTAGGCCCCTCTTAAACGGTCGACGGACAGCTGGCCTTCTTCCCTTACCGCCTTTCTCCGGCTGTTTCTCGCGACGGGTCCCGGCTGCCAGCGTCTTTGCCATTTCCCTTTCCGCAATCAATGCTTCTCTGCTTCCTTTCTTTTTTCATGCCACCGCCTATCGGTCGAGTGCCTGTTGCTTATATCGGCCGAACGAGTGGCCGTTCCGCCCTCCATTGCGACGGTATTTAGCAACACTGCCGCCTTTATTGGACGGCGCAATACAAACGCTGCGTTTCCCTTCGCCTCTCAGGCGCCGCCTCTTTGGCCATTAGCTATTGCCTTGCCGCCCTACTCAAGCTTTCTCTCTTCTTCTCTCTCTCATCCCACTCGCCTGCTTACTGAGCCTTTGCGAATGCGACTCTTTGCCCTAGGGCAATGCTGATAGCCGTTATTGCAGCTATGGCGTCGCTGTTTCCTCTTCTTTTGCTGCTGCTTTCTTTCTTCTCTGTGCAATGATCCACGCGGCTGTCATCGTGCTCAAATGAGGGGAAGTAAAAAAAAAGTAATTATAGCTCAAGAACGTTGCAGTGGTAGCTTAGCTGCAACAAGGAGCTCGGCGTCATCTGAAGCCTGCGGCGTTAGTCACAAGTGCCGATCGCTGCGAGATTAAGACAAGACGTGTTTAGAGCCCTAAAACAAGGAGACCCAAGCGGAGCGATTGCCGCCACTCTCATTCCTCCATACGGAGTAGCTCTGACATGTTCTAGGCCACAATGCTCAGAGAGCTCTAATAAACCTTTGGTCGTCCTGAACGCTTCCGAAAGACATTGGGTGCCTTTGTAACGTAATGTACGTAACGAAAAGGGGCATGGACAGAAATAGCACCCACAGGCATAGCTTTATATTTACTTGTGACCTTGGCGCGGTTTACCTTCGGTCACGCTGCAGGGTGTTCATGATGCGGACGTGTGATCTACTGCGAGCAGTGACCACGTTCCCGGCTTCCCAGTAATGGAGGCTCTAGGATGCTCAAGTAACATAAGTTGTGCTTCCATCACACCCAGGCCAGTACACTCATTTTCCCCTTTATTTTCTTTTCCGTGGATATACTGCAATTTCAAATGTACTTCTGGTCTCGTATAAGTGACTACGAGCATAGTGCTAACTTCCCGCGCATGCATTCAGCAGATGTCATCATGTTTTAGCCCATTTGTTCACGTGCTACGATAGCCAGCACCACCATATCCAGTGACGTTTATCTTCAGAAGTTTTCATGACACACAACCCGCGAATAAAGCTCCAGGTGTCTCGCTGTTTGCACCCTCAACATGGCACTTTGAGCAGCAAGAGGGATGTCACGCGTGGTAGGGCTGAGCACAGCCTTAGTTGCATGCTTATGAACAAAATAGAGCTTCTTTGGGATTTTCCTATGCCTAAAAGAGCTGACGCCCATTCTTCACTTATAAAATCAGCTCTTTTAAGCGCACTCTTCCTACGTGAGCATCACTCATTAGTGCAGCTACAAGTTCTTCCAGAGCAGTGCGCTCTATCCGAAAGTCCACTGAAGGGCCTTTTATAGTTGCGCTCTGCGATTGCATATGTCGACAGCAACGGCTGCTCGTTATACGACCGACGTTTGGTACGTTGTGCCTCATGAACTGCCTCACGAGCCATTTTGCGGTGGACGTGAAGGTTACTGCAATTAAATTCATGTTTTCAATGACATCTTTCAGACTACTTCCCTTATCGCGCATTGCTTTTGAATTTAGTCTGCGTACATTGTGGTTAACATTCACTAGGAGCGCATTACGCACTGCAACCCATGCTAGAAAAATAAAAACCACTGCTCTTTCTGCCCACCTTTCAGACCTGGAGACATGCTATCGAAGTCAATATATTCTAAATTTTACATTAGTAAACTTTTCTTCACGTCCACCAGGCGGCCTCAAATTTTTACAGCAGGTAGAGTGCCTCGAAGCAGCTTCGTTTCAAAACGCTTTATGGAAGCACCCTAACAACACGAAACAGAGGCTGCTGCAATGTAGGAAAAAGGGCACTGAAAGTTTTAATTTTTAAAGATATTGCCTTTTATTTCTAAGAGAGTTAAATTAGTTACAGCCTGGTAAAAAATCATTCGCCACGTCTTGCAAACGCGAATATGTCTTCCACGAGCTAACTAATCGTATCATCTTGTTAGAGTTAGTATCATTATCCCTTGGCCTTTTGAACAGAGATCATTCAAAGCACTACGTTTTCCGGAAAGTCAAGTAGTTGCGATTTTTGCAACAGTGCTGCTTCAGCTTCTTTAGGCAATCGTCAAAAGCTATGCATCAGTAAGGGTCTCGCAGCAACAGAAAGCATTGCTTCTAGGGCGCTGGCTGCTATTGTTACGTAACCATTACCTGCTGAAGCCAACTGCCATGCTAGGAAAAACCTTTCTTTACCAACTGTTATGCCCAGAAGCTCACACACAGAAGAGAACAAGATAATTTACTGCCATTCATAAATGCCCTGAGAGAGTTTTGTGAAAACCAAGATAGATGGCAATATCCGCTTCCTGGAAGAACACGAAATACTTTACCCAGACACAAGACAAGCAAATAGAAACAGCCTGTAATCACTTTACTATTACAAAACCCGGACTTACAAAACACTCCCGAAATCTGTAAACAAGTCACTGTCGAAATATTAAGAGAGACATTTTTCTAGGTAAAATTTATAGACAAAAATACCAACTCAGAACAAAGGAGCGCGCGCGTGGCGTTTGCAGAAAAACTACTGCAGGATTGTGAGGCATCCCCACACCACAAAAGAGAGGTTTGTTCACAATGCTTCACGGACAATGCCGCTAGCGTCGAGCAACTGGAGACGACTGTACCGAACCGGGAACAAATGGCGTTTCACGGGCACCGTCTCGCGCTCATCGAGCACCGCCTTGTCCTAAACGTTTATGATTCTTGACGTAATGGCAGTGGTAGAGAGGGCTGGAAGAAGAGGCTATACTTTCTCCCCACAAGGCGTATTCTACTATCCCAGCAATCACCGTGATGTGGAGCTGACCAAGCAAAGGGGTGGCTGTCTCTAATCATGTAGGTAAATAGCGAAACGAGAGCCTGTCATTCAGTCTTTCATTGCTCTTGGGGAATGGGAAAAACTCAAGGCGACTCTAAATGCACACAGAGAAACGAGTGGCCAAAAATGAGCTGCAAATATAGGACGGTAGGCACGTCTGCCTAAGGCCTGCCACCTAATCCGGTTTAGAGGGTTCTTTGGGAAAGAGATGATGTTACTTTGTTAGTTCAAGTTGTCACATATCAAGTGTTGGTACTCAGTCTGTGAACGCAGACTACTGCCCTGTAGCAATAAAGTGGTCTACTGCCTGTAGTATTAAAAACTACTGCTTTATCGCATTAAAGTAAACAGAACACTAGTTGTCACCGCGCGAGTAAGTTGGTAGTTGTTTGGGCTGGGGAGCGGTTTCATGTAAGATGTCCATTGGAGGAAGTGCTCCTTGGGCATTTATGTCGCAGTCATGTCCAGTTACCCAACCTCACTCTGTGTAATCTTGTGGCGCAATATAGTATTACCCAATTTTTCCAACTTGGAAACCAAGCTGCTCTATTGCAATTTATCTCTCTTGTAACCGCATTGTTCAGCAAAAATTATTTCATAACAGCCTCTCATGCAGCCTCGAGGTTTTTCTTTAAGCGCTCACAGTTCTACCAATTCAATGCTGCACCCTTCTCGTGCACGTGTGGAATTTGTCCGTCCGTCCGTCCGTCCGTCCGTCCGTCCGTCCGTCCGTCCGTCCGTCCGTCCGTCCGTCCGTCCGTCCGTCCATCCGTGCATCCATCCATCCATCCATCCATCCATCCATCCATCCATCCATCCATCCATCCATCCATCCATCCATCCATCCATCCATCCATCCATCCATCCATCCATCCATCCATCCATCCATCCATCCATCCATCCATCCATCCATCCATCCATCCATCCATCCATCCATCCATCCATCCATCCATCCATCCATCCATCCATCCATCCATCCATCCATCCATCCATCCATCCATCCATCCATCCATCCATCCATCCATCCATCCATCCATCCATCCATCCATCCATCCATCCATCCATCCATCCATCCATCCATCCATCCATCCATCCATCCATCCATCCATCCTTCTGTCCGTCGATCCCTCCATTCATCCCTCAGTCTATCCATCTGTCCTTCCGCACGTCCGTCCGTCCCGCCCTTATGCTCTAAAGACCGGCGGAAGATCGTGCTGTCTTGGCTTCCTTCGTTATTTTACTCCCATCTTCATTATTTCCCAATTACCCTTTTCATTCGTCTTCTCGTCTTACCTCTCGTATTATTTTTCATTAATTTTCATTCTGTCTTGCATTTCCGTTTCATTATATTTTCTTTTCTTTCTCGTTTTTACTACGGTAAGCATGTACATACTGCCCAGTTATAGAAATTTCGCGTTGACTTTACGTTCTTATTTCTTATGGCGTTCTGAGTCAAATCTTCCTTTTTCAAACGTGCATCTCATGCATATGATACCATAGCCTTTGCGGAAACGAAAACACAAATACAAGGCCGAAAACAAGGATTGAGCTGGGGGCACGGGGAGCTCTGTTGTGGAAAGAATGCACCAACTTGAACTTGATTGTCCTGATGCGTTTTCGATTCTCAGTAACGGTGTTTGATGTAGATTTTGAGTATTAGAGCGCAACGTACCCGGATGGTGCAAAGGAAGCGAAAGCTCTCGCATGCACGCAAAGCCTCCTTCAACGATGCGATGAACTAGCAGATGCCTTTCCTCTCGACATATCTTTTAATTTCTACCACCGAATTTAAAACAAAGAGAGAAAAAAGGCACAGCTCAGATTTCAGAAAAAGTGCAACGGTGTTATGAACCGAATGCTACATCTCGTTAATATTGTTAAAAACGTTCTGTTTATTTGTTATCTCTCTGCCCAATTGATGGGGCATTTCACCATGGAATGGAAGTGTTTTGTAGACAGGAAACGTAGATCATTAAGTGTAGTTAGTTGAAGATTTACGTGCATTAAGTGCAGCTATTTGAAGCCCGCCGCGGTGGCTAAGTGGTAAGGGCGCTCGGCTACTGATCCGGAGCTCCCGGGTTCAAACCCGACCGCAGCGGCTGCATTTTTATGGAGGCAAAACGCTAAGGCGCCCCTGTGCTGTGCGATGTCAGTGCACGTTAAAGATCCCCAGGTGGTCGAAATTATTCCGGAGCCCTCCACTACGGCACCTCTTTCTTCCTTACTTCTGTCACTCCCTTCTTTATCCCGTGCCTTGCGGTGCGGTTCAGGTGTCCAACGATATATGAGACAGATACTGCGCCATTTCCTTTCCCCCCAAAACAATTATTATTATAATTATTAGTTAATTAGTTGAAGCCGGTATTCTGCGAGACTACGTTTTGTCTTGAATGATGGCGAACTGCAGATAAGTGCATCTACTGTGAAAATACAGCACAAGAAATGCGATAACAGGCTTCCAACTTCAGTGCCAATAATACCAGTAGCAGTGGAATCCTTGGGAGACGGACACTGCTTTGTTTATATCTTGATTTTCGTTACACGCAACAAATTATCCCAGGATATCAAGGTAATGTGGAAAAAAGTTAAGCAGATGGTGGGAATTGGCTCAAGCGCCTCTCCCATTGAAAAATACGATAGGAAGTATCATTTCCTTAAAGGGAAACATCTGGCCAATCTACCATGAGAGCCACTTGTACAGTGTTAGTCTGCAGGCTAAAGCGGAAAGGCTGGACGTCAGGTCATAAAGCACACCGCCAGGGTTTGATAGGAAACGGGTAGATGTGGTGCTGTCCAAGGAACCCGGTGCAGTTCTTTTAAGCAATATATGCGTATTTAAGTAAAGGTAAGGAAACAATATGGACGGAAGCAATCTGTGTAAATCTCCGAGATAATAAAAAGTAGCCTGTTCGAGTCGGTAGGAAAGCGCAGGTGCGCTGGCGGAAAGTGGTATAGAGAGGAGGTCTTGTGAAATACACTCGAATAAGGATGCTGTCGCCTGACGCAAGTCAGGAACGGCCAAACGTCACTGGAAGAAGCTCTGCATTGCAGGTCATTTTACCCTTATAACCATGTTTAAAGGCGATGATAAATATGATGATCGTTCATCGACGTCCTTGGAAAAATTGTGAAATAAGCAAGATTTGTCATTTTCAGCATAATCCCAATGCCAAGGGCAGAAACAACTGCCCTGTGCCTTTTTTTTCTGCTTCTATCACGAGAGCACAGTTGTTGGTGGGAAACATTTTATAAGATAAACTTGGAGAACACTGCAGTGTGCTGTATTGGAGAACTGCGTAAGCATTTGCGTTTGATCGTTAGCAACTTCTCTTGCAAGTCACCTTTGTCACGTGACACTCATCATGTGACCCCTGAATTACGTCGGCAACTTTTTTACATGTAATTGTAACGTGACACTCATCACGTGACCCTACGATGATGTCAGCAACTTTGTTTGCAAGTCATCTTTGTCCAAAATCAGTGAACATCTCTCAGATTATTATCATCACACTACAACGCGTTCACTTCGTGCCCCTCTAACACGATTGAACCAACAAAAGATTCCGGGATTCCGTGCCACGAAAGATTTCGGGATTGCACGCGATTTGTTAATGCTGATTGAAATTTTTAACCTGTGGAAGAGTGGCATGATGGATCGACAACAGAACCATTTCTCTCATTTTTCGCTGTTCAGTGAACAGTGCGCCCTGGTGCAGGGGGTTTATGCTGCGCAAGACCAGCCGCCTGAATAGTTGCCGGTTCTTGATGCATGTGTATGTTTCCTGCAATTCTGACGTGTAAGTGGAGTGGTGTGCACGAAGACATGGAAATGTGTATCTCCATTGCGTAATTCTACATGTGTACGTAAAATATTTGGTAGCTCAGCGAGATTTACTTACATGCATTAGATATTAAACGCTTTGTGGCATATGCGTTGCGTGCCGCCCTGCTACGCAGAGGGTCTGGGTTCAAACCCCAGTGCCTGTGAATTTCTTTTTCGAATGAAGTAACGTGCGAGGTACCACTTCCTACGGACACATTTTGCGGACAAGTTCCGGCGAGGGGTTCTCGTTATAATGATACTTTTCTATATATTAATTCATACAATGCTTTCGCATTAAAAGGATTCTGCTCCCCCCGAACAGGGCGCAATAAGGCGAGGCCTTTAGACCTCGGCTCTTCGGCCTTAACTGTTTACGGCGTCTGGTGCGCCAACTGTTTTTGGACTAAAGTGCATAAAAGACGTGGTAACAGTGCAGGTACGCCAGACCTGTGGAAAGAATATGTAGTCGAGCTACACATTGGAAGACTACGTTCATGTTGTTCTACTCACGGCGAGGTTTTAGGCCGATAGCGCAGCACACTGAAAGGAAACTATCGATGGTTAATGACAGGAAGTTTCCCCAGCCAGAGTTTTTAAGCTACCACGAAAAGCGCAGGAATTGATGCGTTCTTGAGCCCCGAGAAATCGAAGCTCGCATTAAGAATGAATGTTTTTTTCTTGCCTGATTCATGTATAACAAATAACAAGTATCAAGTTTAGTACCGTTAGAGAATGTGCTATCAGAACAACGCTAGTATATATAGTTACGGAGAAGGAACGTGGCCTATTGGTAAAGTAGCATTCTACTGCACGGATTTTTGAAGTTTTCTCACAGACTGGGAAAAAATGCTAACCACCCGTTAGATATAACGTTCTGCTCTGAATATATGAATAACAAAAATATTGGCTCAAAACCTGCGTAGCAAGTATACAATCTTTGAAGAAGCAACAAGGAGTAATTTTTTTCAATTTATGCTTCAATAGCGCTAAGTATCCGACTCTCTTTACTGAATTTTAGAACTTTAGCAGATAAGTGACCCCTGCAAGACCATATAGCTTAGTGAATTGCCTGCAATCCATTGAAGAAACTCGTGGTGTCTTCTTATCGATATATATATATATATATATATATATATATATATATATATATATATATATATATATATATATATATATATATATATATATATAATCAACCGCAGCGGTGGCCAAGTGGTTGAGCATCCGCCTCGTATGCGGGAGGTGCGGGGTTCGATCCCCAGTGCCGCCGGGTACCCACCGGTGATAGAATGGGTACAAGCTTTCCCCTGGTCTGGTGCTCGGCTTATTTAGGGTGAAATGCCTGGGAAATGGGTCTCTGACCCCACCTTGAGAAAAAAAAAAATACCTTGTGACATGGCGCTCTTTGGCCATAGCTGCCCTTGCGCCATAAAAATCCATAATCATCATCATCATATATATATATATAGAACAGAAAGACAGTATTCAAAAAACCGCATTATGTTCGTCCTAACTGGGAGAAGTAAGCGATCAATAAACTTGTTTGCGGAGGATCGACTGGACGATCGAACAGAGGATTTGGAGACAGCAGGCACGCCGTTGTCTGTTATCAACTTTGCCTAAATTCATGTGCTGTCCTGAGGTCTTGATTGAAAGTGAATGTTTCATGGAAAAAATTCGCTGTCAGAAGACGTCTTCGTTTGATTTTTTATAAGAAAAATAACGGTTTCTATAGGCTCTGCGTATCACATTAAAAATTAGTCGTATTGTTGAAAAAGCCTTTTATAATCCGGAGAATTTTCAGAAGCGAATGCTTGAACTTCAATTGCTAGCCTGTTATAAAAAATTAATTCTGCCAATTTGACATAATATATATATCTAAGTGGGTTAATCGCTAGGTTTCACACTGAGCTATCAAATGATATAGTTGACAAAGCTTATCAAGAGTTTTATTGAGCTCAATCAAGCTCAATACCACAGTATTAACAATGCCGCTGTCAATAAATTGTTATCTATAACGTTACGAAATTCATAAAGCTTCCTTAAATGTAGGTCCGCAAGTTATATGTTAGGAGAAATGGCTTCTGCTTACACTGCAAGCATTGCAACAGGTTATACGTCCAGAAATGCTGCGCATCTTGCATTTTATGGGGTCTCGTAACGGTCGTTGTAAGCCATACTTACTCCGACCGTTCATACTGTCACTTTAATGCTGAATTCCGTACTCGCAATTCTGCTCTGAATGCAATATGACATGGGCGAGAGGTATTCGCGCCAGTATGTAGCAAAAGCTCTTCGCGTTCTGTGTGCAACTGCAATCAATGTATGAATCTCAGCTTTCCGACAGGCACTGGCTCCCTGAAACAAAAGTATCAAATGGAGTGTGGCAGTAAACATTTTTGAGCAAGAAGAAAATAGAGCAGTTTCAATGGAATATATCTTCCCGCTACTACTTCCACGCGCGCGCATTGCTGTCATTCCAGACCTCGTGCAGGATTCTATTTCATAACCTCTCCAGATTTACTTGCGGCCGTGATATTCATATGTGAGGGAACGGACAAGCCCCAGCATAGCTGCTTAAATATTCTATAAATTCGGTTTCTTTATCAGTGTCAGGACTTTGGACCACATGCTATATTTTTCAGCTGCACATAATATTGCAATACGTTTTGTGCTTTACGTCTACCCAGTACAAAACCTATTTAAGAATTCAAGCCGCACTAACGATTATGATGGAGAAACCCTTTCAGTGCCATGTTTTTCTAACAGTCCGACATTTTGTATCAATATCTTCATGGTCTGATTTGTACAGACACTGGCATATCGTTTTCTGGCTCTCATATCTCGCAGCATAAGTGAATAAAACTCAGTCAGGAAATTATCTGAGAGCTTCAGCCCTAAGAGGCACAGTTTTCACTATTCATACATGGCATCCGATCTCCGTTTCTTGTCCTGTGCCGTGTAAGCAGCAAACATAACACAAAAATAAAGAAAAAATAACGCACTAACAAGCCACCTGCTCTTGATGCTTGGTTCAATGTATGAATAATCCTCTTATATAAGACACACCGTTCGACGTGTTTTCTCTTGTAAAGATCAGTAGCAAGTGGCTAGTTTTTCTAAGCCCAAAGTATGAGGCACTGTGATACAAAATGAGAAACTTCAATATATGATCCGTTAAGGACAAAAGCTACTGCGTAGACCGGTTGAACAGGAGCCCCAAGACAAAGAATATTAAGGCTGCATGGTGGTTGGTGCTGTCTTTCCATTTCAGAACAACGCGCGCCTACAAACAAGGCCCTTTAGCAATCTAGTTAAAGGAAGCACCTTTTTTGAAGAAAGCTGGCGCATATTCTATGCAAGTTTCATTGAAATGTTTATCGGACACTTGCCTCCTTCATGAAGCTCGTTTCAAGTGGCAGAAGAGAAAGCCAGACTGCGTGCGCAACAAGAAGGTCTAAAAAACCTGAGACAGCATTCACCATCATTATCCGCCCAGCTATGCACACTGCAGGACAAATTCCTCCCTTATATTCCTTGGGTGAGCCCTGTTCTGTGCAAGCTACAGCCTCCCTAGGCTCGCAAGCTTCCAAACTTCATCCGCACACATGACTTGTTGAAGCCCCTCCTAGGCTTGCTTTATTTCGCAAGCTACCTCGTTTTCGTTTATTCCCATCGCATACCTTACTCATAACCTTTTCTTATTCTTTATTAACGGGCATTCAACAAGTACAAATCATATTGAGAGGATTATTGTTAGGTGAACAAAGAGGATATCTCTAGAGAGCCAGCTGTGATGCAGTGTGGTTGCCAGCGAGCGGACGCGCTTCGTGGAACGCTGTCGCTGCACGAAGCTCCTGCTCGAACATTTTGAACAAAAATTTGTACGGAGATGACACACTCATAGGAATGTGAAAGATTAGCGTTAGCCGGGGTAACGCGAAATTTTTAATGCCTTCGAGCTTTGCCTGCGAGCGTGCAACTCAGGACCTAGCGGTGCAAGCAACACTCGCTCTTTCGTTAAAAGCTGGCCATGTCTACGTAGGTGTAATCTGGATTGTCAGCTCTTCATTTTACAGCAGATCAGGCCCGTGCCTCCTCTCTCCCGCCTTATTGAAGTTGTGGGAACCAGATCGATATCGGGGACGAAATCGCAGACGCTACAGCTCGCGGCCACATTAACCGAGTGGTGGTCGACGTAGCGGGGACCGATCTTTTATCCCAAGCGTACGGAGACATACTAAAGCACCCCGAGGTTCCAGGAAGCATTTCGCTGCACGCCACCAAATTTTAAGTAATACCTCGTTATTATTAATAAACTCCGCCTCACCGCATACCGAGAAACATGTTCATTGTGAGGAGACACAAGAATACTACACTACACAACATGACGCTGTGGGAACATCAGAGCAGTCCGGCACATACAGAAGCCGACACCGGAGCATTAGCGGGAAGCGCTGTTCAGATGAAGCCAGCTAGACTAGAAGTCGAATACTCTTGATAGCCTGTAATAATAATAATAATTGGTTTTGGGGGGAAAGGAAATGGCGCAGTATCTGTCTCATATATCGTTGGACACCTGAACCGCGCCGTAAGGGAAGGGATAAAGGAGGGAGTGAAAGCAGAAAGGAAGGAAGATGTGCCGTAGTGGAGGGGCTCCGGAATAATTTCGACCACCTGGGGATCTTTAACGTCCACTTACATCGCACAGCCCACGGGCGCCATAGCGCTTTTCCTCCATAAAAACGCAGCCTGTAAAAAAAAAACATTTGCTAACTCACTCAGAGATGCAAGCGCAAGAAGACTGTTGCATTTTTCACAAACAGCCTCTGCCTCGAGGGCTCCCACCTCGAGATTGTGCTGACTTAGACAGGCGGATTCGGTGCATCGTTCATCCCCTCGAAATCTTCGGTGGGTGTGAAGGCACCAGTAATCATTCATCGCCGCGCGGTAATGCCGCTCTCATCTGATGAAAGAAAGAAGTTAAAGCGAGGCAGGGTCTATATGCACGGGGTGATCATCTGATCACTACATGATGAAGGGGTGGACATTGGATTGCTCTTGAAGACGTGTTCATCTCGCAAGCAGTCGGCTTAACCTATATTGCTGGACTGAAGAATGCTACAGTGGTACCTTGGAGTCCCTGTGAGTGATTGCGCCGACTCCCTATTACATGTGCATAGACAAGTGAAAATCCGGGAACATATTGGGTGAAGATCGCGTTCGGCGCGGCGTCAATGCTGTCGGGGAAACATATTCGTCGAAGCATAGCTCCGAACAGGGAGTACCACATATACTCGATAAAGCCGAGCTGAGGTTGGGCGAGGAGCGTGCCGTAACTCTGGAAATTCGTAGATGCACACACAAAAGTTATGACGCTATGACGCACTTGATCAAACATTTGAAATGCTGCAGCTGGCTTGCACTGACATCACACTGGCTGCCATGATAGCTCGTCGGAAGCATGGTGTTCTGCGTGTTTCTCAGCCCAACGTGCAAATATGTGCAAGCTAGCGCTGTCCGGCTGAATGATCTCAGCGGCCATGTGAAAGCCTTGTGGAAGCTAAGCGTGATTCACGTTGAAGAATTTGTCACTTAACGTGGATGGCATTCTTGACTGTTCGTAAATGGCAAGAAACGCAAAAGACGCCCGTTTGTTGCGCAATGTCAGTGCATGTTAACGATCCCCAGGTGGTCGAAATTATTCCACAGACCTCCGCTATGGCACCTCTTTTTTCCTTTCTTCTCTCTGCCTCTTACGGCACGGTTCGGACGTCCACCGAGATATGCTTTCCTAGAAACCGACTTTAACCAAAAAGAATTGCAAATGACCGCCGTGCCTGTTGGAATTAGCCTGCATACCTCCCAGATGCACAACATGCAAAAATGGTTCTCACTTGTTATTTACCACATTTCACATACGCCACCAGGGGTCAAGTGCAAAAAACCCGCTTGAATATGCACAGCTTCAAACATCGCACAACAGCTTTAATCGAGAGAGCGTTGCATGCATCATTCCCCAGTCTTGTTCTGTAAGCCGCGGACGTTGCACCCTCAAATGGGGGTCGTAGTGGACAAACAGACGAACGATCAGACAACGGCGTCCGTGGTAGGAATCTCATCCACACCTGTGGCGCAGTCTAGTGCAGCTTACGGGTGTCGGATTGCGCTCGGGGAAACTTCCTCTTCCGCTGCACCAGAGCCTGTGAGCGCGAGGTGACGGCTCCTTCAAGCGTGTGATTCTCCCTCGATGATGACGCTCGCCTCAGCCGGGAAGTCGTTACCTCACTAACAGTTTGCGCGCGGAGAACAGAAGGACGGTGCCCCATATGCCTGGCAACCTGCAACGAACCAACGGTGTTACACTCGTAAGAGTCATCTGCTCATATTACTGTTGCCCTTAACCACTACAAAGAGTATCGGGACAGCCTCAGAAAGCTATCGCGAAGTTGCACCAGATTTACCTGCAACCATTTTGTGGAGAGTGTTTTAAAAATTCACGATGTGATGAAGGGCTGAGTATGTAATGATGAAATAGGGTTCCTGTTTATAAATTTCACAAAACTGAAAAAGTTCGAATATTTTCTGGCAGTTAAGAGGTCTGCAAATCCTGCCAGAACATCTTCCGCCGTTATGTTTTTACTTTTCAAGTTGTTTTAGCGCATGCGAGCTATTTTAAAGTTATTATTGCTTTATTCCAGGCCTGTAAATTTTCCTGCAAGCAGTACCGTCTACGACGGCGCATCCCAGCATGCCGCATGGTAGTGGGACGGCAGACCCCAGAAGCACTGGTTATTGCAACAGAGGGGGGGAGGGGGGTAGGCTTTTTCACGTTTTATTCCGGCCTGAAGGTAATAACGTATCCCACCTCGCACTCTTCATCACCCATACTCTTTAACATAGCAATGGTTAAGCTGGCTAGATAGCTAGAAACCATACAAGGCATAAGGTGTGCAATATACGTGGACGACATCACTGTGTGGGTCACGGAGGGCTCACTCAGCGAAAAGGAAGCGAAGCTGCAGGCTGCCGCAACGTGCGTAGAAAATTATGTTAGAGACAGGGGCTTGCTCGACGGAAAAATCAAAACTGCTAAGCGTATGGCGAGGTAAACTCAACCGATCCGTACCGGAAACAAAAGAACTAAAACTAAATGTTTATGTAGACGGCCAACTTTTACCGGAAAGAACAACCGTTGGAATTTTAGCGATGGGGATTCAATCCAACCAAAGGTGCACGCAGGCGCTCAGACTAATACAGAACTCGGCTGCACAGGTCGCCCGCATGATAACCAGAGTCTTTAGGAAAACACACGGCATGCGGGAGAGCGACACGCTTAAGCTTGTAAAGAGCCTAGTGGGTAGCCGAATTACATACAGCATACCGTACTACAACTGCAACAAAGCAGAAATAAAGCTAGCGGACACGGTACTTTGGAGAGCATGCGAAACAGCGCTACACCTACCGCACTACACCTCGACGGAGAAGCTAATGGCTCTTGGTCTGCATAACACATTTGAGGAGCTAAGGGAGGCCCAACTCGTAGCTCAGCTCCAGAGGCTAAGAAAGACCAAAACAGAGACAGAGTTCCTCAAAAGATGCGGCTACTAGGGTGCAATGTATGAGATAAAAAGATTAAAACGAATACCTGATGAACTGCGGCAAACAATTAATGTAGCACCAATTCCCGAAAATATGATCCGAACCTCCACAAATGGTGACGGGAGGCTAGGGCACAGTATGTGCAACAAAACCTAGCCAGCAAAGAAAACATTGCGTACACAGATGCGGCTGCATACGGAAGAACTAGACAATAATAATAATAATAATAATAATAATTGGTTTTTGGGGAAAGGAAAGGGCGCAGTATCTGTCTCATATATCGTTGGACACCTGAACCGCGCCGGAAGGGAAGGGATAAAGGAGGGAGTGAAAGAAGAAAGGAAGAAGAGGTGCCGTAGCGGAGGGCTCCGGAATAATTTCGACCACCTGGGGATCTTTAACGTGCACTGACATCGCACAGCACACGGGCGTCTTAGCGTTTTTCCTCCATAAAAACGCAGCCGCCGCGGTTGGGTTCGAACCCGAAGAACTAGACAACACAACAGAAATAGAGCGGTTGCAACGGCAATTAATAATGAGCTCAAAGAAATTGCCAACGCAACTATCAGGACCGCCGCGGTGGCTGAGTGGCTATGGCTCTCGGCTGCTAGCCCGAAAGACGCGGGTTCGATCCAGGCCGCGGCGATCAAATTTCTATGGAGGCGAAATTCTAGAGGCCCGTGTACTGTGCGACGTCAGTGCACGTTAAAGAACCCTAGGTGGTCGAAATTTCCGGAGCCCTTCACTACGGCGTCCCTCATAGCTTGAGTCGCTTTGGGACGTTAAACCCTCGTAAACCAAACCAGCAACTATCAGGGATGGCACGATTGAGGAGGCCGAAGGGGCCGCCATTGCCCTAGCGGCGGCAGAGGGCTACCGTGCTGAAAGGTCCCTACAGACTCGCAAACAGCGTGCAGAAACTACATGAATGGCAAAATAGGGGAGGGGGCAGCGCTTCACATCCTAAAGACCGCCAAATTACCGCCGTAGGAAAAACAATTGCAACACATAATTATGTGGGTACCGGGAGAGAGCGAGAGAATCAACTTTCTTGAGATCCTGCAGTCGGCATGGCAACCCTAACGTCGGTGCCGAGTTACCGCGACGCGGCCTTAACGTCATCACGTCAGCGCCTTTAAGACTGCATCCGGGTACTATCCGCGGGTAGCGTAAGGCTCGCGCCCTCCCCGCTGAGTTCCCCGGTCGCTGTCTGTCGATGGTCGCCGCTACCTCTTTGACGGCCTGAAGTTGGGTGTCGTAGTCTCCACTGCGCGCTGCAGCTCCAAACTGCGGCGGGATCGTTGTCATCGCACTGGCCTCACACGGATAAAGTTCACAATTCCACAGGATGTGGGCCGCAGTGGTCCACTCCTTCGCGCATAATCTGCACACGTCACTCTTATACACCTGTGGGCATATATGCTTAGCAAGCACTGGAGTCAGTAACTACCCGATCTGTAATTGTTTGTAGATCACTGCCTCCGACCGGGTGAGACACGGGTGTGGGGGCGTGGGTACCGGGACACACAGGCATCGCGGGGAATGCCGTGGAGGATAGGAGAGCTCGAGAGCTTACGAACCGAACCTCCAACCAAACCAGCCTCGAGCAGCCTGACGCGGAACCAGTGCCCTTAGGATACTCAGATATTCTGAATAGCTATAAGGGGGTCAGGATTAGATATCCCCCACCTCACGAAAATCTCCACCAGCAGGAAGCGGTCTATTGGAGACAGCGAAAAACGGGAACTATCCCGAATCTAAACATGCTAAGTAAGATGCACCCAGGGCTATATAGCAGCAAATGCCCGTGGTGCGAGGAAAAAGCCACGTTTATTCATACAACGCGGTGTGAAAAGAGAACAAATGCGGCTTCAATAAACAAAATCCCGAGTGCGGAGCAGTGGGAGAGGATGCTTTCCAGCGAGGATCCGGCGGTCCAGGCAGGACTGGTCCGGAAACCCTACCTAGCGCCATGACTCAGTGTGGCCCTGGACTAGGGGCTCCAAACCTGCCACAAGAGCCACAAACCACATCAAAAGATGTGAAGAGTGGCTTGACACCGATACTCACCCATATATTTCTGTGAATAAAGTTACTACTACTTTCATTACCATATCATCAACCTGTAAAAAAAAACAAGCAGCAAAGAGGGAGCACTGTCTGGCTTTCACGGCATAATACTTGGCAAAATTATACCAGAGGAAGTTTTATTGCTGATTATTAATTTTTGTTTCTGCATAGGCATAAACCAAAGAGCGCTATATCAAAAAGTATATTCGGTTACTCAACGGAAGGGGCGAAAAATTTTTTTTCCATGCATTTCACCCCAGAAAAGCCGAGAACCTGGCCAGGGGAAAGCTTTTACCCACTGCATACATGTGAGTACTCGGCGGCACAGAGAATAAAACTCCACACCTCCTGCTTAAACGAAGGAGGAAGTTTGATATCGCTGATTCGCGCTCGTCCACGTCTGCCCCTGATTTTGTGTTAAAAGCTTGCCTACTTCTATAAAGGCTCCTTCGCACCGGGAAAAAGCAGGAGCTGCGAAACTCAGTGCTCACCGCGGGCAGGAGTGAGAGGGGTCGGTATTGACGATCAAATTTCCCTTCAATGTGTCATTGGTAGCGCTAGGAGAAGTTTGCTCAAGTCGGCAATTTCATATCTTGTCCGTTTTTTCTGGTGGGGATCCTTCCAGTAATCTCCACTTAAAATTTTATTTTGTGCTAATTATGTTCTTTACTATAAGGCTAGAAAAAACTGAACTGGCGCAATAAAATGTATACCAAACACTAGAAACAGGACCTGCGCAAGGACAACGGAAATGCTTGCAGAGGGCCCTTCAGCTTTTCCTTTGTGGTTCATCCTTGTTTAATTGGCCCGTTCGATTTTCTTACCTATGTCTCTACATACAAAAGTTGCCAAATGGCTTTCCAGCAGCCTGCGTCTTGGACCCATCAGCATCAATTATCGACATCAGAATAGTGTACTGTGCAGAGCCTTTATCTACGATCTTAGATTGCATTGAAACCCTTCGACCATTTAATGAGAATATATGGGCCTGCGTGCAGTCACATTTTAGTTATTAAACTATCGCACAACTCAGCAAACAAACAAAATGATGAAGTTATGGTAGAAATTAAAACATATGGTTGACACAGCCATAATCACGCACGGTAAATTCAAGTAACGTGATAATTCTACTCTAAATGCCGGGCAGCAAAAGTTCATTCACACTTGCAAGTCGCGGGAGCTGTGCGACAGTTTTTGCAGAAAAGGAACAGTAGCTGTGCGGTCGCACACTGCTTGATTTTTCAGCTGTGCGACCACGAGTCGTAAATCACTAAACCGACTGGAGGCGCATCGGAAGTGAATTGATGCGTCTTCTTCGTCAGGTCTTTCAGTGTTGGTAACGGTAGAAGCTGCGGTCAAGAGTGGCGACCTCCGTTGCAAACGAAGCCATTTAAGAAAGCGGCCTCCCCGCATGTCAAGCTTGCTAACGAAAACATCGCCGCTGTCAACCCACGCTTTGGTCGAAATTCGCAGCCCACGGCGCGCTCTTCGTGATTCGCAAGTTTAAAAGCAGCTTAGGTCTCGTAAAATTGTATATAGTCGAGTCTTGAAGTCAAACTACTTATTCATCGCTCGTCAAGCTCGTGAACACATTTCCGTGCTCATAACCTAACTCATGCTCCTATTCAAATTTAAGGTCCTCAACAGATTATTTCAGAACAAATGACCAATTTTTGGGGGGGAAGCCGATATGCATGTGTTTTTTTCTCTTGAAGAAGCCGCTGGTTTTCAGCCCAATGACAGCTTTGCTGTGTATGAAACATGTTTTGGTGGTTGCCTGAGCTGTTATTATAGTACATAATTATCGCAAGGTTTTTATTGAGAAAACTGATATTCATAATTAATCGTGAATATGGATCACTTTTCTCTTTTGAAGGGAGCCAACAGAGAGCTGCTCCGATATTCATTTAAAAAGAGCCGGCATGTGAAAAATGAATTATAAAAAGCTTATCTATAAATCACGACCAAGAGGGCATCCCAAATATTCCTCCAAGTCACCAAACTAGCAGAAAGGTGGGTTTTATGACAATTGTGGGGGCATTGTGAGGACTAGAACAGCGTGTTGTTTTCAACTGCGAATCACTAAGTAGCAAAACTATCTCCGAGTGCGATCTTCTTACGAAAGGCTCCCATCTTGGCATTTCCTGGCAGTGGTATAGAAGAAAATATTTTTCACCAAAAGAGTATTCTCATCCGCGCATGCATTAAGGCAGGCTTAACCCAAATACATCTTTCAGTCGATAAATTTACCCGCGAGGTTAGCCGCAGCAACGCTGTTTCAGATTGCGCCGATAGCGGTAAATGCGAGTGGTCACTTTATGCGAAATTGAGTTGACAAAGCTGACACCAAAAATGTGTCGTTGGTGTAGCGACTAAAGTCGCTGAGTTTATTACTGCAAAGAAAGCTAGAAAGAAATAGCAAATTTTATTGAAATTGTGCATCAAAACATATCATTTTGCTTTATTTTTGTCACAATAGTATATCTTCCTGCTGCTAATATTCCTCAATATTACATCTCCTTACAAAATAATCTTCCAATTCCTTTCCTTTAGCGTGAAATCTGAAATAAAGAGTCCCCAGAACGTTTCTTCATTCCGAAAGCGAGCAGCCATTCATAAATTATTTTTTCATTTCTTTTTTGTATGTTTGGAACTTTCTAGCGCGTTGAAGGTAAGTTCTAAATGTAGAAAATTCTTGCTGTAGGATTTTCTTCTGGAGAGCAGAATGGTTTGTTTACACAGTGAAAAAAAAAGAAATAAGCTCTCTCTTACGTTGGCATTTTGTATCCCCTACTCGTAATAACATAGCAATGCTATAAATTTATATCCCTTTTTGTTGGTTTCAAACACCAATTTTCCAAGCGATATGAGAATTTCTAGCATTAGATTCGAAACCAGCTAAAAAAACTGAAGCCAGCAAAATCGAAACGGCCGGCTAAGTAAGGAGCAGGGCTTTACTTGTGTGGCTTTTCTGAAAGACTGCTCTTTTTACCAAAAAACTAGATCTTTGCATCTCAGTAACAGAAGCGGGGTCGTTACATTTTTTTATGGCACTTGTGAGCAGTAAAGAGTAGATGGTTCACTTCCGCCGCTATCCTGTTTTTCCTTATAACCACCCCTTTTTGTTTCTCTATAGCTAAACCCACACTCTAAATCTGACTGTGTCGAAACTCAGCATTATTCAAATCACGGCTTAGCTATTTTTCATTTCTGATGGAAAGGGCGTATTACGTACGAGTCCGAAGAAAGAAAAAAAATGGATTTCGTCGCGACTTACGGCAATCATAAAATCAGTGGACTCGTTTTCTAGAGCGAGGACAGAACACATTCAAGTGGATATTTCTTTAAAGGCAATCTGATGTGATCTAGAAAAGTCACAGGCAAAAAAAATAGAGACAGTAAGAGAGGCCTAAAGAGCTAGGCCCCGCCCGTACTGTGGCTGCGTAACGAATGTGCTAAAAACAACTGCAATTTTGCAATTCTTTGCTTGTTTCTTTCTTATTAGCCATCATGAATCATATGATCACTTCTAAGTAAAAAAAAACGCAGATGCCTTGTATCCGTGATTCAATTTAAGAATCTATCAGGCTTTCGAAGGGTGAATTCCTCACTACAGTAAAATAAAAGCTTAGCTTTTAGAGATGCCAATTTATGTCAGTAATGGCTGTAAAAAGAAGTTCCACAGGTAATTCTGAGAATTTTTTTTAAGCGAGGAGCTTCGCTAGCCAAGACAGTGACTTCTGGTTTGTGTGAGCTTGTTTTGCTAACAAACAGCATACTCACTACTGCAGTAATTTGAATATGTAGACTCTTAATTTAAATGCCGAACAATTGTAATGAAAAAACATGCCCCTGGTTCTAAAGCAAGAAATTCACTCGCTGGCTCAAGTGTTCACCTATTTTCGTAACCATTCGCACAGGTCCTAAATCAGCCACTTATTCAAGGGAACTACTGTTGTGTGCAGTCATTATAACACTAAACTAATCCACCACTTTGGCTCTGTGACAGCGGCTGTAACATAGTTCTAGACTCATAATTGCCAATATGCCACTTACCAGCAGCGTTCATGTGCAGTCTCTTTCAATTCATGGCTTCGGGTGCTTCTGAGCCTACTTTGTCCTTTAGTGATTTCTCGGGCGAGCTGGATGCACCGCCTAGGCATTTCGCTGACATGAACATCAGTAACGCTCCAAGAAGGCACATTGCCTATTAATGCAGTAGTTTAGACACGCACGGCTTGAAAGGGATTCTGAGGTAACGATCACACCGCTTCTCAATCTCAAAGTTTTCTCCTCTCTGACATACCGTAGGGCACTTAAATGCATCGTATAGGACCGTGGCTGGGGCAATAATGGTGGCTAAGAAGCTTTATATTCTCTTCTTTTTAATGTCATAGATTTCATGAACCACAACTGGTTATTCCTGACCTGCATGACCAAGGTTCGTCTTGTGACAAAAAAAAAATTAAACTTCGTCCGCCGACTTGCAATGCATGGGGCACATTGGACATTTCTTTGTGAATACCAGAGATTATAAGAATATGAGTCGCGACCGTTACTTAATTATTCACTATATCCCTAAAGTTCCTAAAACGAGGAGACTACAAACGCAGAGCGTTGATTGCCCAATACAGGGAATCGAAAAGTATATACCAAAAGAGAAATACGACCGCGGCACATCACTCAGGTCATAAACTGCGACATTTCAGCATTTGTAAGGCAATATATTATGCAGAATACTAAAAGAACAGACCGAACTAAAAACACGAGTTTGGGAAACTAAGATCATCGTCCGAGACGCAGCGGACTCTTGCAAACGGGCGGCAGTCGCCGCATTGCTTTCTAATAAAGATCAAGTGGTGGAGACTTCTGGGCCACATTTTTTTAAAAAGGCGTAAAACACGGCCGCTAGTTCGGCACGAAAAAAACTAAACTTTTTACTGTAGTCTTCAAATCCAAGCAGATACTATTGCGTGGTCTGTGTTGTTCGCCGAGTTCATGGCATTTTTGTCCCTAGCCAGCAATGACATGAGGGCGCGGTGTCTTCTCTGCTCCGAGCACTGACCTCGTTCGCACAAGATCCTGAAACCTAAGTAATCTGGCGTTGATCCGAGCCTAATTAGGGAGCACGCACCACATGCACACAGAGAACCTATGAAGTATACCCTCACTCTTGGTTTAATCCTAAGCATCGACCTCGAACCGCCTATAAGTGTGGAACACCAGGCAGCCGTAACCCTCTCCGTCCTGCACGTGTTGCTTTTGCTATCTTTCGCCAATACATCAGCCCATACTTTCAAATTTTGTGCAAACTGTTGTGAGGGCGTTTTGCAGGTGGACTTTCACTTGTTTCCAGCTGGATCATTTTCGGGCCGACGGCTTTCTGAAGAGCTTTTAACGGCAGCATGCTTACGGGCATATAATGATCATTCCATCTTGCCCAGCAACTTTATTTCCGAAATGGTGACTGCAACTGCGGATACATCGAAATGAAAATTCGCCCTCCTGTGCTCAAATATCTCGCATGTGCCTAAAGTTTCAGATCTGAATTTGTAGCCTCACTACAGTAGTGTGTGAGCACTAGATATTTCCAAATAAATATCTTTTTAAATATCTCTTTTGTATTTGTTTAGAAGCCAGAGAGTGTGTCGTGTAAAATCCTAGTCACTCGTGTTGTTTTCGTCGTAGCTAAATGAATGTTCTCGCGATTATTGGACACTTAGGAGGACCCCCAACGCAATACATTTATCTTAATAAAGGACTTAATAAACTTAATAACAGTTTTATTTTTGTCCTATCCAAGGAAAACACTAAAATGGAAGCTAAAGCATATCTTGCGCACCAACTGTCTTATATCTGTGCATCTCAGCTATATAACTGTCACACCTGTGATGTTTCCTCGAAACGTTAGAAATTAAAGCACTGATCAAATAACACACCTATCCGCATCCGTTAATGGGACACCCCCCTGAAATACTTGAGATCTTTAAGGGCGTAATCAATTTACAAGATCTGCAACGGAACTTTGCTTAACGCGTGCAGCAGCTTTTCTTTTCTGACAGAATCTTTGTCTCGAGAGCGTGATTCTAGGTATCTCTCTACGGCGCAGAACTCTACCACCTTTTTGAACAGCGTAGTGGAGCTGCAATATCTTCAGCGTCAGACTTACTTACTGGTTTTACTGCATTTAAGGCATTAGACACGGTGTAGGAACTAATACCCTGTGGTCAGTCTAACACATCAGAAACGTACTTGGCATTCTTCAGGTGGAGTCTGTTGGCCGCAGTCAAAACTGGCGTTGCGCAATTGACCTTGCAGCTATGCTCTAGACATCAGCAGAAAGGCAATCTTTAAGAGATCTCTTAACCTACGCACATCTGTTGCATATATATTTCACACGTCATATAAAAATTAGGCAGCCGGCAATACCGCACCTTGAGTACTACTTTTTGAGAACCAGGCTGCAAATTTCAGCGTGTAACGACATCGTATTCAAGTCATTATCAAGTGCACCAATAAGGATCTCATACGCATACTTTTGAGTGAAGTTATCTTCTTTTCTTCGCACTTTAATCTATCTGAAATTTTAGATTGCTCTACTCCATATAGTCTGTTTTATTGCCATGTGAGCACATCTCTTAGGCCTACCCGGCATTTTTGTTGCTTTTCTTCTTCAGGACAAAAAAAAATTAATTCGACGTTTAAGATGTGCTGTCAGTGTCCCGGTTTTCTAGCTGTTTTTCAGCTCCATCTATGGGGCTATATATAGCACATCTTAGTATCCTGGCACGGGACACAAAAGCGTACACATCGCGAAATGAACGGACAATTTTTTATTCAATTGTCTATCCTCGTTCTGTCCACTAAATTACGCAGAGGATGCGTTCTTTTCACCAGCACCAGATAATCCGCAAGTAAAATTTCTTATTTGTAAAGTTCATTCTGAACGCAGCTTGGTACCTTCGTTCCCTGTTATTACAGCAGTCGATAAACACACACAACAGCAGATGCGCTTCTCTTATTCTTTTTCTCTCTCTCTTATACAACGCTCACACATAAAGACACAAAAATATCCCATTCGTAATGGCAATGTGTATAACAACGAAGACCAAACTACTGCTCTTCTTTAATTTATTTGTTTTTTGCGCTTTATTCTTAACTCCCATTGCTTGTAAGGTGCGTGGGCTAGGCAGTGCACGACGCGATATCTCGTGAACGCAGCTCGCATTCGGATGTGAAGATTAAGCGCCTGGAATTTTCACTGATTAAACGAGTCCTCACGAATGACACTCCCACACTGCCTCGCCATACGCTCCAGGCCCTCTGCGTTTTCATACGGGGAGCCTGTTTAACGGAGTCCCCGT
Organism: Amblyomma americanum; assembly: GCF_052857255.1. NCBI lineage: Eukaryota > Metazoa > Arthropoda > Arachnida > Ixodida > Ixodidae > Amblyomma > Amblyomma americanum. Next base: position 96,879,135 of record NC_135498.1, read on the forward strand.
AAGGAAAGCTGTTTAACGGAGTGCTACTCTTTTTAGCATAGCCATTGTGTTCACTTACATTGTCACATTTTCAGCGCTCAGTTCCTTCTTTCCGTAATCCCCATTATGTTTTCAAGCACGTTCCTGCTCTTCTTTTTAGCGAAGGAAGTTTGTGATTTGACGTGGGGTGAGACTTTGAAAATGAGTTGTAATAGAAGCTGGGACTATAAAATTTACAAGAAATCTTAAGGAAAAACACAGCCTGCATTACAGCTCAAGACTAGTTGAAAATTTCGTTTGGTATTTTTATTTTTGTTTTTTATTTGGTACTAAAGTTTCTTTCTCTTCAAATCTACTATCCGAAAATTGTTGCAGTTTTGTACGAAAGTAGCAAAAAACGCTTTACACATGTACGTGGAACTAAAATTAGGTGCTTCCAACAAAAACTAGATTTGCTATCTTTTTTATCTTTGTCGAGGCAATAAAATTTTGACGTATGAATTATTTTTTACTCATGTAAATACAAAGGCACCTCGGCCCTTGATTCTATAGTTCCCGTTATGTTTGGTTCATGGGTGTTTAACGTCCCAAAGCGACTCAGGCTGTGAGGGAGGCCGTAGTGAAGGGCAGCGGGAATTTCAACCACCTGGGGTTCTTTAACGTGCACTGACATCGCACAGTACACGCGCCACTAGAATTTCGCCTCCTTCAATGTATGCCATTAATTAGCATCTATGCAAAATTTTGCGTGTTTTTGCCTTAGAGTTCCAGAGAAAAAGTACACAAAACATTCAAAAATGTTCCGATAAAATATCTGAAGAGAGTTTTATTGATCAAAAATAATCTTGACAGAACAGCTGCAGAAGGAGCACTAGTGGTGGAAAATGTGCTACAAATAAAGCCAAACTGTAGACGGAAACCGACATCTCAGTTTCTGCTAAAAATCTTTAGAGCATTGAATTTTTTATGTGTCCCAAACAAAGAGACTCAAACTGCAGCCACTTTTCTTTTCGCCGTCACAAAAAAAGGGCAAAAATTATTTTTAAGACTGCTGATACCCAAATGATATATATTATCGGAAAGTTGAAAAAATTCTCTATCAGACTATTGCAAAATCTCAGTCAAATATTTTGACAAAAGAAAAATTCACCCTACCCTAAGGAATCCCTCGACATATTTCAATCGTACATTATTTCACTCGCCATCTCACGAACCCGGGCTATTAACCAGGTAAAACAAAAGTGTACTTATGGAAAGTTTCATTCTACTCGGTGAATACCTGATGGCGTTAAACTGGGCAAAGTTCTAGTGTGCAGTCAGAACAAAGCTTTTTTTTAAGTCGGTGCATGTTTTGCGGTGCTTTACGCAATCGGTGTTTTCTAAGCCCATCATGCTGGTGCACCACGCTAACAACAGGAAGAAGAAAGGCGAGGGCAAAGTTTTGACTATCAACTAAACAAATTTAATCGGATGAGCAACATATGCAATACATTCCTTTCGATGCAATGCATGCGTTTTACATATATTGGATGTCCGTCCTCTCGTGTTACAAAATATTGGATTCCTACCAACTAGCCCAAATTTTCAGCGATCCGTTTTTAAAGAGTGCGGAATTTTCATTCTGGCAAGAGAATGGGAGTTTCTAGCATAACTGGCTGTGATTTCGCGGATTTAAAAAATTATACAGTAAAAGAAAAACGGTTGTTTATTAGAAGCTCAGTGTCAATGGTCCAGGTAGAAAAAAGATCATATGATAAGCGCGCACTCCACTGATGTGTTCTTTTGCTTAGGCCGAGTGCTCTGGGCGACATAGTGATTTAAGCTAGACCCGTCTAAAAGGACCAGGGCTGGTATGCACTAGTTTTTCTTGAGTTTGCATAACGGCCGTCAGTGAAGGAAGCTACCGCGGAACGCGCAAAAGCAGGTGCAAAAGTAGCAGAAAGTATAGTGTCGAGCTAAACCCATACATCTCAAAACAGCGTCCACGTTTCAAGCACACATGACTGTCCTGTTCAAAGCGCCAGTGCCGCTAAACGTTAACAAAGTATTGCTAATCGTGGTATCACTACTTTTGCCACATGGTATCTCGTCTCGCCACACCTTATTCGGGTGCGTCAAATGTGTGTCTCCTCTTTTCGGGAATTATGTGTTGTGATGACCCCCATAATGCGCAGGTCCAGACGGGACGGAGAGGCAAAGAGACACCGTATGGCTCAGTTTAAACAAACAGGTATATTCAATAATTACACATGATTAAGGTTATACATCAGAGGCTGGGGCGTCCGAGCTTACGTGCCGACGACTTCATGGGGGCGATGGAGTGGCTCCGGAGTTGGGCTCGAGTGGTTGCTGGCAGAAGCTGCACGCCGTCGGGCTTCGGCGCTGAAGGCCCTCTTGGCGAACGATGTCGTCCTCAGCTCAGACTGGACTGGACTGCATCCGTTTACATGTGCTTTTAAGCACTTGATTAACAAAGGACTAAGAGCGGTCATTTCCAGTGGCCCGCCCAAAGCATCAATTCTCCAATCAAAAATAACATGCGAGATGGGGACAACCCCTTGGGTTGGGCTTAGCCTCGAACCCAGAGTCTGTTAACAATACAAACTAAATAAACAACAAAAATGCCACCACTCTCTCTCAAGTGAGAGTATACACAGGCTCTCTCTTCGGAGCTAATCCTTGCCTCAGGCATGCATACCGCCTCCCACCATCGGTCCGCGTCGCTCGTCAACAACAGAGGAGGGGGCGAAAGGGCCCACGATGCTGCCGCGCTACCGACGGCGGGACACAGCTAATAAGCATGAATGGGTTCGTCTGTTGCTCCGGGAAACCAGACTAAGGGTCGCCCCTGTCTTCCCACATTCTTGGCGAGTCTGGCCTGTCCGCCATGACAGGTGTCCGTCACGGCCCTTCTGGGAATGCGCTTTTGTTCACGAGGCACGGCGGGAAGCTGTGGGTGCCTTCCCGGCGATAGCCCACGTCACAAGGGGAAGGAGGGGGGGCTAGGGCTTTCACTTGGGCGCACAAACATACCACCGCATCGTGGTCTCGCCCCCCCCCCCCTCACGTGTTGAGTCCGAGGGAAAGAATGTTGTCTTCGCGGTAGCGCATAGCGTCGGCTGTGGTACGGCGCGCTCTGGCCCGCTGACAGCTCCTTTGTCCTGGAATGTGCCCGGGAGGGCCGCACCTGGAACGGCCACGCAAATTGGGGAGGATAAAGCCGGTTTCCCCGCGGCGGCGGCGGCGGGTCCGGTTGGGTCCGGTTTGGCTTAAACCACTTCGTTCTGGTTGTCACTCTCAACGAGCATGGCTGGGTAATTGATGATGCCTGTCATCTGGGTCTCCGTCTACGCCGCGCCGTCGAACGTGGATCCTCGTAGCACACACAAGGAATGTACCTCGTAGCACACACAAGGAATGTACCTCGTAGCACACAAGGAATGTCACACTCGCTCACCCTCCAGAAGAATGTTCTCCGAACATTTGAGTCCACGCAGCTCCCCTTGTCTTTCTGAATCGCCTCGCACAGTGCGTCCGACAAAACACTTTTCGCTGCACTCAACACCACTGCACAACACCATATGCCTCCGCTGTCATAACTGGCGTCTCCAGGGGCAGCACTGATCTTCTTTTACAGATAAACATGAAACTCAGCACCCAAGCCTCTCCTTTCTAGTCCAAACTGGACGAAATAAATTTACCACAGTTACAAAGGAGCTCCCACTTCTAGCACGATCACGGCACAGACAAAAATATAGATAACGAAAGGAAGTAGGGCACGTTCTGCATGCGCTCCGCATGCTCTCCTGTGAAGGTGTTACTTAATGACAGAAAGGTTTAACTACCAACTCCGATAACTTAACACATAAGCACATAGCAATGTTATGAGCTGCGGCATTACACAATTCTAACCAGTTCACAACTCCGCTCTGTTTACGCCATTAGTCCGACTTAGCTTTCCGATTTCGCAGCGGATATCGGCCTTCATGAGTCATACTAAGTAAGTCTGTGCCCCTTTGTCTGCTTTGGGACTCGCGAGGGCTCGTGGCAGGAGCCTCTCCTGGCGTTATCTGCGCGGCAATTTCGCGCGCTTCTTCTTCTAGCAATGCATGAAGTAAATCCGGTGGCATTCCGGCCGTCACCTCGGGCGCCTGCCGAACAAATGCAGGAGAGGGCGTTTCTTGCGAACTATCTGCGCGCTCCGCTTCACTTCTGTCCCCATCAAAATCCGCGCTTTCTCTTTCCTCATTTCGTGAATACTGAACCGGTGCCGATTTGAGGCGATTTGCGTGTATCCTTATCAAACGCCGGTTCACGTCTCGGACTCTGAAGTTTACCGGAGAAAGCTTCTCGACAACCTCGCACGGTCCTCTCCACTTCGTCTGGAACTTACGAGCTAGACCAATCTGCCTTTGGCAGTTTTCAATGTACACGCTGTCCCCCACATCAAACGGCGCGTCTCTAGCACTGCGATCGTGCACCTCCTTCCTGCGCTTCGCCGCTTTCTTTAAGGACTCCTTTGCGATGTCCCTCGCCACTTGCAAGCGCGATTCTAGCTCCACTTTATAGTCGTCCAGTGAAGCGTATGGGACACGACGGGGGCCCTCTGGCACTTCACTAGGCTGGTCCGGGTCTCGGCCGTAGAGAAGAAAGAATGGCGATTTGCCCGTGATCTCGTGTGCTGCGGAATTGTAGGCAAACATTGCATACGGGAGCCACAAGTCCCAGTCCCGCTGGTCGCGCGAAACAAAATGCGACAGGAACCCGGCCACGGTTTGGTTCAGTCGCTCTACCGCGCCGTTGCAAGCCGGATGGTACGGTGTTGTCTGCTTCTTAGCGATCTTAAGCAGCTCGCAAACTCTCCTCATTAGCTGCGACACGAAGTTCGTTCCCCGATCTGTCAAGAGTTGCCTGGGGGTCCATGTCGGAGCACGATCTGTTCGACAAATGCTCTTGCAACCGTGTCTGCCTTCTGATCTGGGAGTGCTACCGCTTCCGCGTATTTTGAAAGGTGGTCGACAAATACTAAAATGTACTTGTTTCCGGAAGTGGTCGTGGGCAATGGGCCCATTATGTCCATACCTGTCCGCTCGAAGGGAGCCGAAACCTACGGGAACGGCTGAATTGGAGCTGGTCTTCGTCCCTTGGGTGTTTTTCTTTCGAGACAGGAATGACACTTCGCACAGTAGTCTCTAACATCCTGTCGCATGCCACTCCAAAAGTACAAACGCTCCACACGCCTGCGTGTCTTCGCTACGCCAAAATGACCGGCGCATGGCGCATCGTGAAACGCGCGAAGAACCCTTTCTGTCCACGACCGAGGTATGACGACTCTCTCCCAAGCGGTTTTCTCTGGTCTCCCTTTCCTGGTTGGCCTCGTGCGCCGACACAGGGTGCCGTCTTTGCCAATGAAATAACGTAGCTGTTCGGGGTGAGACGGTGCGCCCTCTAAGCTTTCGATTATTCGCTTCAGGTCAGGATCTTTGCACTGCTCTGTGCCTAATTCGGCGGGGTAGACTACGGGGACAAACTCATCTATAGCTGCCACGGCAGCTGTGCGGCTGAGTGCATCAGCATTCAGATGTGTCTTTCCTGACTTGTGCTCAACTTCAAAGCAGTATTCCTGCAGGTGTAGATTCCATCTAGCGAGTCGCGAGCTAGGGTCCCTGACACTCATCACCCATTTCAGAGGATGGCAGTCTGTGACTAGCTTGAATTTGCGGCCATAAAGGTAGCATCTGAAGTGCTTTACTGCCCAGACAACGGTGAGGCACTCCCTTTCCGTAGCTCCGTACTTTTGCTCTGTGGGGCTCAGCTGTCGGCTAGCAAAAGCAACGGGATGTTCTTTGCCCTCGATAACCTGAGATAGCACGGCACCAACTGCGAACTTTGACGCATCTGTGGCCATAACGAAGGGCAAACTAAAATCCGGGTGGCGCAACAGCGGTGCACTCATTAGCTTCCTTTTCAGGGCCCCAAAAGCATTCTCCGCGTTTTCGTCCCAGCGAAAGGCGACATTTTTGGCTGTTAAGGCGGTGAGCGGCTTAGCGAGCTTGGCGAACTCCTCTATGTGCCTTCGGTAGTAACCGATCAGGCCGAGAAACTGCTGGACCTGGCGGACGCTAGTCGGGGATGGAAAATCCGAGACACACCTTAGTTTCTCAGGGTCCGGTCGCACGCCGTCAGCTGAAACAACGTGCCCGAGGTATTTCACCTCGTTTTAGAGGAATTGGCACTTAGAGGGCTTCAGCTTGAGACCCGCTGCTCTTAGTCGCACCAAAACCTGCTCAATATCGCGCAAATGGTTATCAAAACTGTCACTGTATATGATAATGTCATCCATATACACGAAGCACAGCCTCCCCAGAAGACCTGCCAGGATAACATCAGCGGTTCTCTGCCAGACAGCAGGGCTGTTGGCCAGACCCATCGGCATTCTTTTCCATTCATAGTGCCCTGAGGGCGTGTTGAATGCCGTTTTCTCGGCATCTGCCGGATCCATTGCTATCTGCCAGAATCCCGCCGCCATGTCCACTACCGTGTAGTACCTGGCAAAGCCCAGCTGAGAAAGCGTCTCCTGTATATTGGGGATGGGGTATGGATCGATGCGAGTTACGGCATTTAGTTTGCGGTAGTCCACTACCAATCGATACGAGCCATCTGGCTTTTCCACCAATAGTGCTGGTGCTCCCCAGGGTGACTTTGAGTGTTCGACAATGCCGCGATCAATCAGGTCCTGCACCTGCCGCTCCATCTCCTCACGTTGGGAGTAAGGAATCCTGTACGCACGCTGGTATATGGGCGATGAAGTGCCGGTTTCTATCCTGTGCTTTATAACGCCATAGCAGCCCAAATCCAGGTTGGACGCGGCGAATACCTCCGAGTAGTCGTTCAGCAAACCAGCCAGAGCCTTCCTCTCCCTGGATTTTACGTGAGAAAGATCGAACGACACCTTTGGAGCAGCCGAAGGACTAGCATGCTCTACAGTTGCGAGTACCGTATCGGTGGGCTTACGTTGCTCTATCGCAGAGGTGAAGAAAGCCAATGTTTTGTTCTTGGGAAGGCTCAGTGGCTGCTGGCTACAGTTAACCACCCGTAGGGGCACTCTGTGGGCGTCATTAACTGTCACGAGGCACGCGGCTGCCTTCAGGCCATTGCTGAGAGAGTCGACCGGCTCAAGCACTCCCACGGCGCCGCTCTCTACATCTGAAGGCACAAACGCGTACAAAATGTGCTCCGACCAAGGAAGGACGACCGCCTCCTCGACCAGCCGGACGGCAACCCGCGAATATACCTTCTCCAATGATCCCACTGTTTGACGGGTGTCAACATCGGTAATGCGAATCTCAGCCCCTCTCCTGTTCAAAAACGGAACTTTTGAGCCGCCCGCATTAACCTCTTCCTCAGAGAATGAGACTACTACCTTCCCTTTTCTCAAAAAATCCTGCCCTAATATACCTGACACTCCGTTTGGCAGAGACACCATGTCCGGGCATACGTAGCAGTGGTGCTCCAATGCAATTCCGCCGAGAGAGAAGTGTAACCGGTAGAGTCCACTTATGCCAAGAGGATCCCCCGTTATGCCTACAAATTTGGTTGCCATACCACCAGACGCTTCCAACACCTCGCGGTCCCCCTTCCTTCGAGGCGTGTTAAAACTGCTCTCCTTAAGCAATGTCACCTTTGACCCCGTATCTATCAACAATTCCATGCAACAACCATTTAACTTGCAACGCACAACAGGGCATGCCTCGTCGGCCACACAAACTACCACCACCTCATCATCCACTGCTCCCTCCCCACGCTCCTCAGGCTGGGGAGGACTAACTAGTTTTTTGTCTCGGTATCTGGAGCCCCGCTGTAGGCTTGCTTAGGGCGTGTCTCGCCTGCTTCTCTTTGTGGCTCCCCACGGCGCACGTTTTGGCAGAACCTGGCGATGTGTCCGCGACCCTGGCAAGCGAAGCATACGATTTCTTCCAAATCTCGCATACCGCGCCTGTAGCTTTGTGGCGGTCTCCGGTTTCCAGCGAATGGGCGCTGTTGAGCGCGCGCTTCAACCTGGCGTTCTACCTGCTGAGATAGCAGCTGTTCCAAGCGATCTAACCGCTCTGTCAAGAGAGCAACCTCAGGGTTGAGCACCGCTCTCTCTATGACGCGTACTCTCGCTGCGGCTGTCGTTAACGCCTCATTTCGTTCCTCATCCAATGCGGCCTCCACGGCTTGGTCGAAATTGCTCGGCTTGCGCGAGAGCACGAACCGGCGCACGGGGTCTTGCAGACCAGCCACGAACAAAGCGGTCATTTCCTCTTTAAGTAGATCCTCCGCGTATTCCTTCCTTAGCTGGTCTCCTTCCTCCTCCCTGCTTAACGTATCGCGTGCTAGGCGCTGAAGCCGCGACGCAAATGTTCGCACGTCCTCCCCTACCATCTGTCCGGCGTCGCGGAACCTCTGTACCCGCACGTGACGTGGTTCAGTGTCGAAATGCTCAAACGCGAGCTTCTTAAATTCCGCAAATGATTTTGTGGATTTTACTTTTTCGTCTCGCCATGCAAAATCATGAGCAGCTCCTGCCATCTTACACCTCGCCATTCCCAGCATTTGAGCATCGGACCATCCCCCCATTTTCCCAATCTCTTCTAGCATGGAAAAGAAATCGCAGATTGGAACCCCTGTCTTATCTCCTGTAAACGTCGGAATGACGCTTCCTAATGCCAGCATGCTTGCTCCGAGCGACGGCTGTGGAGTGGGAGCTCCCTCAGATAAAGACATTTTTTTTTCAAGCCCTCCGGTGCCTCAAGCCTCTCAAATGGGGGTAAAAGTCCCACAATCAGTCCCGTGATTCCCTTTTGATTACAATTTTGAAGTCATGAATGTCGCAGCATTCAGAGGACATTTGCTTTTGAGACCCCACTTCTGACACCAGTGTGATGACCCCCATAATGCGCAGGTCCACACGGGACGGAGAGGCAAAGAGACACCGTATGGCTCAGTTTAAACAAACAGGTATATTCAATAATTACACATGATTAAGGTTATACATCAGAGGCTGGGGCGTCCGAGCTTACGTGCCGACGACTTCATGGGGGCGATGGAGTGGCTCCGGAGTTGGGCTCGAGCGGTTGCTGGCAGAAGCTGCACGCCGTCGGGCTTCGGCGCTGAAGGCCCTCTTGGCGAACGATGTCGTCCTCAGCTCAGACTGGACTGGACTGCATCCGTTTACATGTGCTTTTAAGCACTTGATTAACAAAGGACTAAGGGCGGTCATTTCCAGTGGCCCGCCCAAAGCATCAATTCTCCAATCAAAAATAACATGCGAGATGGGGACAACCCCTTGGGTTGGGCTTAGCCTCGAACCCAGAGTCTGTTAACAATACAAACTAAATAAACAACAAAAACGCCACCACTCTCTCTCAAGTGAGAGTATACACAGGCTCTCTCTTCGGAGCTAGTCCTTGCCTCAGGCATGCATACCGCCTCCCACCATCGGTCCGCGTCGCTCGTCAACAACAGAGGAGGGGGCGAAAGGGCCCACGATGCTGCCGCGCTACCGACGGCGGGACACAGCTAATAAGCATGAATGGGTTCGTCTGTTGCTCCGGGAAACCAGACTAAGGGTCTCCCCTGTCTTCCCACATTCTTGGCGAGTCTGGCCTGTCCGCCATGACAGGTGTCCGTCACGGCCCTTCTGGGAATGCGCTTTTGTTCACGAGGCACGGCGGGAAGCTGTGGGTGCCTTCCCGGCGATAGCCCACGTCACAAGGGGAAGGAGGGGGGCTAGGGCTTTCACTTGGGCGCACAAACATACCACCACATCGTGGTCTCGCCCCCCCCCCCCCTCACGTGTTGAGTCCGAGGGAAAGAATGTTGTCTTCGCGGTAGCGCATAGCGTCGGCTGTGGTACGGCGCGCTCTGGCCCGCTGACAGCTCCTTTGTCCTGGAATGTGCCCGGGAGGGCCGCACCTGGAACGGCCACGCAAATTGGAGAGGATAAAGCCGGTTTCCCCGCGGCGGCGGCGGCGGGTCCGGTTGGGTCCGGTTTGGCTTAAACCACTTCGTTCTGGTTGTCACTCTCAACGAGCATGGCTGGGTAATTGATGATGCCTGTCATCTGGGTCTCCGTCTACGCCGCGCCGTCGAACGTGGATCCTCGTAGCACACACAAGGAATGTACCTCGTAGCACACACAAGGAATGTACCTCGTAGCACACAAGGAATGTCACAGTGTCTACTCACGGTCTAAGCCGAACAGCACAACAGACGGTTCAATTTTTTGCCAAACGTTTCTCTTCATGCCAGGACAGCACGACCATGCCAAATGACAGAGCTGTGTGAAACTATGCTGCTGACGAATGGCGCATGCTGCGTAGCACCGATTCCTGATAGTCGCCATCACTGGCTAACTCCTTGCAAGTAGCTACGGTGACGTGCCGACAGCTTTTTGCAGCGTGCTCTTTCGTTAGATTTCAGGTTGTAGTGTTTTTATCCCATCGCAGTTCGTGATAACCAGCCAACAGTCGGTGTGTTACGTGTTTTCGACAGTGGTGATCAGATTCATCGGCACTGTACTCCGTTCTAACAGTTACATTTTGAAGGTGAAATTGGCTGGTGTCTGTCAGCATGGGTTTTCTCTAACCGCCAAACACGTTGGGCGTTGCTCAACCGTAGCGTGTGTGTGCCAAGCTCAGTGTTGGTCGCCACGCCCGGAGTATGAAATGGGGTTTTAATCGACAGGTGAACTCAGACAAATCTCGTGAAAGGTAAAACCAATCGAATTCAACACGGGATTGATTGGCGGCGGTAGCAGCAGCCTTCACCGAGAATAAATGTCGATATTATCAAGAGGAACCGTTTAAATGGATAACTGTCGGAGTCGTGGAGTCGTTTTCGCCTATCGATAACGTCCGGGCGCTGGCTACGCGACGAGCTGGGAGACGACCAACGTGTGCAGCACTCACAGTCGATGAGCAAGTTCTTTTGTACCCGCCAATTCTACGGGACCGGGAGTTTACAGCGAATTGCCAGCTCTGACCGGTACATTCCACGTCACCAGACCACTGTCAGTCGCGATGTAAGGGACTTCTCTGATGCTCGCTTTCCCCAAGACCGTGACGGACTGTCGTTATGTTCAGGAACGTTTCCTTCTTCGCTGCCGCACGGACGTCGTGGGAAGAGCCGAGGGCACATATCTTGGAGCAAACTTTTTCAGAGTCCAACCCAGACATGATCAGTTAATCAGCTACAATTAGAGGACGAAAGCCGCAGGTTCACTCTCTTGAATATTTGAGTTTAGATAGGCACAGAATGAAGACAACACCATTTATCGGAAAGAAGAAACACTTAAAAACTTAGAAACGCTAGCCATTCCCTGCCAACTAAGGCTTTGGAAGTTCGCCTTCAAAACAAAAACAAACAAAAATTAATCATAAAATCGAGTGTAGACATAAATTAAACACTGCATGTTTTGTTTGGGATAACTTAGCTTTCTACGAATAATTTTTCTCAGTAACTCTTTTATTTTTGATTAAGGTGTAAACTCAGACTGTCTTGCTTTGTGAAATAAATTTGCATTTCAAGTAAAGGCTGCAACACAACCTCAGTTCAAGATTCTTTCACATCATCTCAATTGCTCAAAATTCCTCTTAGTTACATGTCGCTGTTTTGCGTAATGTTGAAGTAAAGGTCAGAATTAAAGCCGAAATATATCATAAAAGCTCTGAAACGAGGCAGCTCTCAGCCGTGCCTGCCGCCAATCACACATTACAAAATCGGCTGTAGCCAAGCTGTAATTAATCTTCAGTAACTTTAATTCTCTCGAGGTAGTCGAAAAACAATTCAGATGCACGAGACCAAACCTCCTGATCATGCCCCAGAGGTGCAAGAAGCCAGCAGAAAAAAAAATAAGCGTCATGATCACAGGCTAACAACCTTATGGCGAGATTTGGAAATCTAATGGTGAATATAATACGTTCATGCATACTTCACCGTGTTGGATGGTTGATTTTTCATCGATGCATTAATTTCGCGCCAAAGCAAAGTGCAGCAAAAGCGGCCGCCATTGACAAAATACTGAAATTGAGTATAGCTATTGCCAAACTGAAAGTAGCTGCGACGAGAAGCAAAGAAACAGACTTTTCGCCTCTTCTTTGCTACCTCCGCAGGCACTGTGCCATCTGTGTTCGTGTAGACTGCGCAACGCTCGCCTGCAGAACCATTACTGTATTTAAATAACGCGCGCTGTCTGCCAGGTCACGTAAAAAGAGGAAACTCCGGCACCCGTGAAATTTTCGCTTAAAGTGAAAACCACCGCTATGATGACGCGGCCATAGCCTTTTCACGCAGTAGAATAAAAGATGTATTGAATTATTAGCTATTCTAAAGCACATTCAGTGCGCATCTTGCGCAGTGTACGATGAATTTGAAGTGCTATAAAGTCACCAATAAAATTTTAATAACAACATTGTTTTCGTATTTAACCTGCACAGGTAATGTGTCTGGTAAACGATTAAAAAATTAAAGAAACAACCGAAAGAGTTATCATACAAGTCGCAATTTGACGAGAACCCACGGAGCACATGATGTGACGGCGAAGTGGCGTTTGAAAGAATGAACCATTGCTTCACTCATCTGATGGCCAGGTGGGATACTCGGGCCATCCTGCATAGCGCCCCAGTATGAGCTATGCGGCAGCGGCGAGCAATATTGCGTTTTAGCAATTACGTAACTTATACAGTTGCTGTTATCAGCAAGCTACAAATTTTAATTTGTATGAAGCGCCAATTCAAGTCGTAAAAAAGTTCGTTGCTAGAATTCAGTCGCCTAGCTGAGTAGTTAACCCGACTCTTTTGTTGTCTGGTCGCCCCCACCAGTGTTGCAATGTATACCTAAAGTTCGTTTTTAGCGCGGCTAAAGACCTTTTCTTAAACACCTTTCAAGCATCAGCGCTTGACACATGCCCGTTCCTTCCTGCAGCCAATAAAGTCCTAAAAAGAAAGACATAAAGTGAGAAACACCAAAAAAGAGGGAAAGAGAAAATTAAGAAAGACAACAAAAGCGGCTAAAGCAATCTCAGAAGTACTTGTATTTGGGCGTGTTGGTTCATATCTTTTCAGGTGGACACAGGGGCGCAACAAAAACACACGGACATAGAAGTAGACAGGGACGAGCGCTTACTATCAACAGGCTTTATTTGACGTAGACCGTTAATATACTTTCGCCTACCCAAGCGCCACTGTGCGAATCACAAGCACGTGGGTAACAGAAAAACACCAAAAGAAATCGAAAAGAGGCGATTACAGAAATCTATCTAAGAAAACCGTTTCAGATCGGCGAAGCATTACAGACGAATCACTGATGCAGTTATCCCCTTTTTTTCTGATGTAATAGGCTTCCACCAGTTCCCGTTCAATCTGATCGCGGCTTCTCAACAATACTCTACAGTCCGATAATCGGGGAAAACAGGCGACCTTAGTCTTCTTAGTGCATTCTTGGCAATGGTCCGGGAGATGGGAGCCTGTCTTCTTTAAAGAATTTTTGTGCTCCAGAAGGCGCTGGTTGAGGCAGCGTCCAGTTTGCCCAACGCAAACTGGACGCTGCCTCAACCAGCGCCTTCTGGAGCACAAAAATTCTTTAAAGAAGACAGGCTCCCATCTCCCGGACCATTGCCAAGAATGCACTAAGAAGACTAAGGTCGCCTGTTTTCCCCGATTATCGGACTGTAGAGTATTGTTGAGAAGCCGCGATCAGATTGAACGGGAACTGGTGGAAGCCTATTACATCAGAAAAAAAAGGGGATAACTGCATCAGTGATTCGTCTGTAATGCTTCGCCGATCTCAAACGGTTTTCTTAGATAGATTTCTGTAATCGCCTCTTTTCGATTTCTTTTGGTGTTTTTCTGTTACCCACGTGCTTGTGATTCGCACAGTGGCGCTTGGGTAGGCGAAAGTATATTAACGGTCTACGTCAAATAAAGCCTGTTGATAGTAAGCGCTCGTCCCTGTCTACTTCTATGTCCGTGTGTTTTTGTTGCGCCCCTGTGTCCACCTGAAAAGCAATCTAAACAAGAAACCTTCGCTTTGTGCAAAGCGAGATAGCTGTCGCTAGGAGCATGCTCAGCGCTTCTTTAATACGAACGCTTCTATTGTGACTTCTTCTGACGTGCATTTGAACAACAGAGAGATTCTGTGGAACCGTGAAAAGAAGCCCTAAGCCTTACAGTGCAAGGCTACGTGCCATAAGATGCGTCTATTCAGAGAGTATTCAGATTCTTTCAAACATGTGTGTAAGGATCCTCCCGTCAGCCCAGTGTACAAATTCCCGCCTGAGAATGGAGCTCAACACACTATAAGGTGGGAACACAGAACCAGTCTCAAGCCATGCTTGAAGGAACTGTCAGAACTGTTGGTACTGCGGAAGGCTTTGATAAAGAACTCAACCGCAATGCGCTTCGCTGACCCGTGCACGACCGCCCAGCTGCAAAGCAGGAAGAGCACCCTTCAAGCGCCGGTTGCTGTTTCGTCTTCTTCGTGGCTCCTATAGTACGCTGCGCGTGGTTAGAGTGTTCGTGACTAGTTTACCGCTTCAGTGTTGGTGCTGGTGATGGCGTAGCAGCAAAACCACGTGCCTTGCCAGAGCACACCTCGCGCTCACTTGGCGGCTTCGTTTTCTTAGTGGCTAAAAAAGGGAAGTTGAGTGGGGAGCACACTTCTTCCGATATGACAGAGGTGGGGACGTCGGATCAGCCGCAGTCAGCAGCATTGGTATACGGCGCCCTCGTGGGAGTGGGAAGAAGCGTCCACGGCAAATAACGACAACGGCAAAGTACAGTCGAATAGGAGAAGGAAAGCTTGGTGGTGAAACAGATAGTCTTGACCAGATGAATGAGTGCTATACGATAGTATAAATAGCTTAACAGGAGATTACCTGGCAGGCTGCCCCCTCGGCCGTGTACGGCCCCATAGACGGAGCCGCTGCCTACTAAATGCGCGCTAACCGATGAAAAGCGTGGTCGCTGAGTCCAACAGTAGCGGTAATGCCAGCGCTGAGAGACCTTTTCGCTGAGTTATTCGCGTGCGTAATAGATTAGTTATCTGACTTTTTGTTTAATTTTTTTCCTTTTTGCTTGTTCCTACTTTATCGCTTGGCTGGGCTTATTGGCGCGCACACGAAAAGTAATTTTTCTTACTCTATTGAGTCTAAATCAATATTGGCTGCCAGTTCGGCGTCTGGTTCTAACGTTCCAAGCCGAAAGAGAACCGTGTTTTCACGATCTTGGCGCTGTATGCTCAGGAGCAGCAAGAAACCCGGATTTTAGTAGTTACGCTCGTATCAGCGCTGATGGAAATGCTGGGCGGTATGATCGGTGGGGAATAAACGAAGAATGGCCATACGTACTGAAAGGAGTCGTACCTAAATTTGTAATATAGCCTCGGCGTGGCCATGGGCGAGTGATGAAGTGAAAATGCTCCACGACACACCCAATAACAAGGAGCAGAAGTACTCGCATCGGCCTTCATCTGTCAGAAATGCTGATATCTTTTCTTGTGAATAATCTCTAAATGTACATCAGCTCGCACCGTCGAAAAGTCTTATCACACAATGCCACACGAACATAGAAATGCGCACTCACAAATGCTCTGTGAGTAACACCTCGTGTTTTGGTGAGTTCAATGCAGTAAAAAGTAAAATGCAGTAAAATGTAAGTGCATTTAGTTTGTTGTTGGAGCGACTGACGGCATTTCATATATGGCTGTAGCACGGTTGGCTGTGAAAAATTTTTCAAGAAGCGTCTTCTAGCAAGTGCTGCAAGGAATTATTTTGAGAAACTAATCGAACGATACATTTTAAGATAAGGACACAGAAGAATCCTGAAGGATGGGTTGTGTACTCCAACTATTTTATTGAAGCAGACAATAGTTACATTTATGCAAGGAATTAGCACTTCTAAACCAAAAATTGTTTGACCCGCAAAGAAGTGGATTTCTGGCTTGTCCATAGCGACAAATAACCTGTGTAACATTCCTCCATGTGAACGTTGTAGCGAAACTTTTGTATATAACATATTATTATCAAAACCAGCCCACTCACAATGCCCTCTTCAATCTCTCTCCATTTAACCTGACCCTGTCCTAACTTCGGCCATCTTATCCGCGGAAAACTGCTAACTTGATCCGCCCACATGACTGTCTCCCGCTCCCTGCTTCGTTTCTCATCTCTTGCAAATCATTCCCTTTTCTCTTAGAAACCATCCGTTATCCTTCCTTCGCATAACATGCCCATTTCTTCTTCTGATTTCAGCGTGAATGTATTTACCTAGCGGTTGTTCTCTGATCCGCTCTGCTGTCGTCCTGCCTCTAATCATTGCAATTATCATTTTCCTTTACATAGCTTGCTGCGCTGTCCTCATCTTCCATCAAGTTTCTGCCCCCTACCTGAGTAACAGTAAGGTACGGCTGTTACATATTTCCCACTCGAGGAATAGTGTTAAACTACTATTTTTAACATGTGAGTGCCTGCGAAATGCACTCTATCTTGTTCATGTTTTCGTAGGTATTTGACTAGTTCTGCACTCTGTATTGCCCTCATCCTAACGTAAAATGTTGTTTTTCTTAAAATATATGCGCGACACTAACAAAGCTGGAATCAGTACTTCGTAAGTGTCAATAGATTAGACTAAAAGCAGTTCTTGGGTCTTGATTATAATATTTTATTTAAAAATATTTTTGTTCTTAACTGCATAATAACTGGTTTGATTAGAACGCACTAAGACCGCGAGTTCTTACGATAGAGGCAGGCTACCTTCGAAAACCAAATTAGGGTAAGATACAGTGGCTTGTTTCAACACAAGAACTGGGCAGCGATTGCTAGGCTCTCAGGGAAGCTTAGTTCAAGGATTGACGAAATCAGAGTTCAATGTAAGTAAAGCAAGGAGTAGGCAGTCCTGTATTGTCTAATATTCTCTTGGCACTCTCCATCAGTTGCAAGCATTTCAGCCGTTGAGAATGTGGGCTGCTAGCTCCAGCCTGCGTAGTTTTTACACATTACGTTTTTCACTGCAGTTGAGTAACGCAGATCGTTGGTCCAGTTGATAATAATTTCAAGTAAAACTTTACGCCAACATAAAGGGACTTAGGAATTACGCCCCTTCCTGTCTCTTCTCCCCTTTGTACTGTTTTCTTTGCGCAAAGTTCTTGAAATGTTTAAAATTAGCTACGTTCTTGAATCATGGGCCACATATGGCTATGCACCCAATGCTGGTGAACCATACACGAGCTCCTGTCAGCGAAAATGCTTTAGCCTTTGAAGTTCTGCATGGGAAGTTCTGCTCATCTATCTTCGAGGGCTGCTTTAAAAGAATTCCTTGATCTTTTAAACGTGAGAAAACGTATTAAAAAGGAAGCCAGCGTTAAACTGATTCCTTTTATGGGGGTTTAACGCCCCAAAGTGACTTAGGCTACGAGAGGCGCAGTAGTGAAGAGGCGTTAAATTGAGATACGCGATATTTATAATGAAAGACAAAAGGGTGCACAAATGTAAAATAATCATATATCGTTGGCAACAGCCAAAGTAATACTTTTAGCTACACGGGTCTGTGATGCCACTATTATGTACTATTTTTGTCATAGGTAATCCGGCAATGGCGTTTACTTCCCAGCCGTATACTGGGGCTATTACGGCACCCCTAAATGCCACATGATATCGAAAAGTTTGAACAGGGCTTCTCATTAAATGACACAAATTAGAGCTTAAGGGGTGCAATAACTGCTCCACAAGAGGGCTAAGGAACAAACCCCGTTGACTTGTCCTGCTAGTAAAGACGGCCCGTTACCATAATTTAGGCACCAGTGAACTCCTAGTTTCTTTTTAAAAATTTTCTTGTGAAATCATTTCTTGACCAAACGAAAGATTGCGCGTGATTGAGCGTGCACATCGAATTCTTTTATTGACGGCTTAATGATAACGTAATAAACACGGTGCTTGTCATGGTTTAAAGGAGCAGGCAAGTTTAGCCTCACATTGAGCATGGCAAAAATTGGTTCGACTGTATCGCAGTATAAACAAAATATAGCCCCTATGCTACCTACAACTAATGCTTCTGTCCACAAAGAACTTCATAAGTAGCAATTTAGTTCGTGGTCTTTCAGGGCACACCACGCTAGCGGTGCTATCGTGTAAAACATTCCATCTCTCCCCGACGAGCGTTGAATTAATGTTCCTTATGCATACTAGCCTGTACTGCAGACTATGTTTGTGCATAAACGAGATTCACATAAATGTTTTCCTCTTTTGTAGCGCTGCTGTTACTGGCCCGTCTACTTATGAAGCGGTGCCGGTACAGATCATTTGACACCACTCCATCCTGCGCGCACCCAGCGCCACCTTTGTCGTCTTCGACAAGGGCGCCCACTCAACAGTCATAACGTGGTCAAGACCGCTTTTAGCCCTTAACCCTTTCAGGATGCATTATTTCTGGAAGAAATAAAGTTTTGCATTTAACTCAATTGAACCCGTTGCGCACCGGCCATCCCTCACTCATCGTGCAACTTTGTATGTGCTACCGTTTTTGAGTCAACAACAACAACGACAACGACAATGACAACGATGACCACGACGACCACGACGACGACGACGACGACGACGACGACGACGACGACGACGACGACGACGACGACGACGACGACGACGACGACAACAACAACAACAACAACAACAACAACAACAACAACAACAACAACAACAACAACAACAACAACAACAACAACAACAACAACAACAACAACAACAACAACAACAACAACTTTGTCTTCGGTTAAGACGCGTGGCTGTAATACACAGCCGAAAGCTTCGAAGCGCCGCTCAGATGGTCAGTGCGCGTCTCTATAAGAGTTACAAAGAGTTCTGAGAAAGAATGTGGTAGCAGCCATGCAGCGCGTGTACACGCCAAAACTACCGTGAATGAAAGGTTTAAGGAAGGGGTTAAAATGACGCAAGAACAATAGTCGTTAATGCCTAATTACATTTTAGCGCTAAGAAATTAACAGGACGATTAAAATGCTTGGAAAACGTAATCGTAATTATTCTGGCTGTGCAGGAGCGCAGCGTGTACCCGCCAAATTTCAGCTTTTTAAGCTGCCCAACTGGAATCACAGCGCCGACGTCGGCAAGATTCAACTGTAAAAGCTGCTTCAATACTTTATTTTCAATAACAGCATAAATAGGGTAAAACGTCAACAGTAAAACGCATCACTCACATACAAAAATTTAGTTATTTATTTTTTTATTTATTATTTATTTACTATTTTATTTGTTTATTTATTTTTATTTATTTATTTATTTATTTATTTATTTATTTATTTATTATAGATACCTCAGGGGCCCTTGGGTGAGGGCTTTACATGAGGCATTACAAATGTGCAGTAATTGTGAATTCTCAAGTGTCGTAATCGTTCCCCGAGGTTTTTCATGTCTTGGGTGCGACGTTCTCGCTGCCATTTCTCCCTTTATTATATACGAAACAGCCTGTATAGGCGATATGGCCGTGGCAATTTCTTATGCTTGCCATTACGCTGTCACAGAAAGCGCCTTGCTGCAGTTTGCGTTCCATTCACGAGCCATTAAAAGCGCACCACCGCACCATCCTGATATCCCACTATAACCACCCTCAAAACTCAGGCCACAGATCCTGGTTACATTTTCCTCTACATATGTGCACAATTTAAAACGCGTCTTTGTGCAAACAGGATAGGCATACATTGTTTCTAACTGCGTCAAAATTTCTAAAGCGGGCTACCGTAATGTCAAAATTTCATGTTTGAAGCTTTGTGAATCATGAAATTTTATGAATACGGGCTAATGAAATCCTGCTGGCTATCGAAGTCTCTAATTAAAAACATGCAACTGTCTCACTCTTACGTGCACACCTTATGCATGCCCATGAAAGCAAAGGTGAAATGTGCGACCATTAATTTTGCACCTTAAGTGCCTCTTGAAAGCAGCCCAAGCGCCGAATATTTGTTTTGTTTGATTCTCAAAGTACTGAGCACTCATGCGAGAGTTTCTCTTCTCATGCATAATTGAGAATATTGCCTGCGACTTTGTACTCCTGAAGATAAGTGTTGCAGATGCAGTAAAGCTGCGGGAATAGACGTTGTTAGGCACTGCGCAAAGGTTAATCCTTGTATTCACTAGCTCCGGTAAGCAAACATGCAAGGGCGACAACACTGAGCATAAGGTCGCACTGCCAATTTTTTTATTTTAAGCCGCATTTTATTGCGTGCAGTGCAAGCAAACATAAGAAAAGGAAAGCATGCTAGCACTCCTGGTTTCAATAGGGGTACAGCTGATATATGACGCCCATCGATTGGCCAACTGCATGGTTATTCCGACTCTTCTAAAGTTCCCGCAGTGTAACTCACCACTGACACTAGAAAAATATGGATGCCGAGCGGTATAATTACTACAATGACTTTAACAAGAGAAAAGAGTTGCCATCAATTCGTATTCAGTTTACATTTGTGCGTAACAAATATGTGCAAAATATAACTCTACCCTTCCCCTCTCATAGTCATGTAACACAGTTTTTTTCTTTCCTGGAGGCAGAAAGGAATTCGTCTCTTCTTGTTCCGAGCCATGAAGAGCAGGTTTCTAGCTCCAGCGCTGAACTGTTAGAATGTTAACTAACTATCCTCCTCTCTACTGCAGTCTGATCGACCTGCGGGCGATAAATTAGGTGGAAATTAGGTGGAGTATTTTTTGGTCCAGTGAATTTCGCTTTCCACGTATGACTGCACTAAATGACTGGTGACCATCATGGCAGGTCAATCCAAATTCCTCTGTAATTAAAGCCATGGACTTTGACAAATCCAATTTTATTGTTTCAAACCTCCTAAATCAAAATATCTGGCAAGACATCACTTGCCAGCTCATCCATGGTCTCAGCGTGCATGGATAAAGATCATCGCCCATGGCTAAAGAAACCATACCATTGAGCCTCCCTGCCACTATATGGGTAACTTTAAATGTTAAATTCACTAACATGCTCCCTACAAGCGCAATGTTGCATTCTGAAAATCAATTTGCCTAAAATTTGCTAAATCTTGCTCTGCAATCGCGGCCAGGCTTACACTTAAAATATTATTAGGTAGAGGAAGAGTCCTCGGCAGAAATGTTCATGTGCGCCAATTATCTTCGAAGTAGCAACACCACAATCTTAAAAACTACCTTGATTGCCTTTGCAGTAAGTACCGCCCGCTTGCCTGATGTTTACTGTTATAGGAAGTTCATCGCCATCCATTCTTTCTGTGTATATCCTAGACTCGGTGGAGGCAAATGATTGATTCTGAGAAAACTGTGGAATGAAGTAGTTTGTCGTTACGTGCCACCACTGAATAATAAGAATGCCCGTTCTTTGTCAAAGATTAAGCATCCGAAAGCGCACGAAATGCAGGGATGGCGGACAACGGGCCTCCAGTTGTACTTTTATGAAGAAACCGAACAATTCATGCAATCTTATTCAACGCGAAAAGAACAATACACAACTCCTGAATGTCTATATCTTCTCATTCCTAAATTGTGTTCAACTTATATATAGCAAGGGGATAATTTATCATATGAGATCCAATGGCTGCACTATAATTCCTGATATCTATTCATATATTAATTGCACAGAAGCAGCAGAACTTCCACTCTTTTTCCTTACTGATTATCGAATGAAAAAAAAAGTTATCCTCTAAGAGTACTGCCAGTAACCAGCCGTCCGAGATCGGAATAGCAGGCTAGCTATAAAAACAATGAGAAGAAACGTTCACACATAAGTTCCAATGGCTCGTGAAAAAAAAATACAAGAGGCCTATAACAAAAGGAGATTTCCTGGAGGCCTGGGATCGTCAGATGCTTTATTGCGACGGCACTATCTCTTTTTACGACACTGCCAGCGCCAAAGTAGGTTTTGGCGACCATCAAAATAACTAGTCATTGCCCTTTGGGTGTTACCAAAGTCGTCGGGGTATCAATGTTGCAATAGCGGCCATCATCACAACTTAGTGGCGAGGTTCGAAAGGAGTTGCAAACGTGCCCATCACTCCGGGTGTTGCGTTTTTATATACGTTAATTTTATACGGTATTTGATGGCCCGGAGAGCCTAATCGTCAGATTACAGCATTCCCCAATCATAGACTACCAACTAGAGGATTCTGACCTGCAGTTTCTAATGCCTAGTATTAGGAAATGTGTTTTCCTTCGCAAGGGAGGAGAGAAGGATGGCATAAATACTTCCTTGAACAGTTTGCCTCAATTTTAAACACGTACCGTGGAATTGACCTAACCTGCTTCTTGAATTAAAGCAGTTACACAACTCTCAGAAGAGTTCTCATAAATTCGACGATATATGATTCACTGTCGTTATGCAGCGCGTCATAAAACCAATAAAAGCTTACCCTCATTCGGTAGCAACTTTCCCTTGAGAGATGGCATGATTGAAGAGAGAACGACCGGTGCACCTAAAGATTGGGCTCGTTCTGATGAGGAGCATTATGCTGCCGTATTTTTGGCTTTGGCTTAGATTCCGTGCAATGGAAACCTTTTGAGAGGCAGGAAGCCTCAGCGCAAGTTAACACATTGGTAATATTGTAGCTATGTCTTGTCACAACAGATTTCCTTGTCAACAATTAGAAGGCCGCGCCAACCTTTATATTTATCTGTCTTTAACAAAACGCACGAGACATCTGATCCAGGCTGTTCCTTCCGTTTTGCCCACTAAGCGTGCTAACATAAGATAAGATAAACTTTATTTTCCATCAAAAAAAAAGATGGAGGGAGACGGGGCTAAAAGCTGCAACCGCAGCTTGACTGGTCCCCGCCCCCCTATATGAAAACGACAGGTGGCACTTGACAAACATTTAACGACAAAAAGCATGTCAGAAGAACAGTCGTTTTGACACGACTAAATGAAGAAATGCCTATTGTAACAATACATGGCAACAAAACATGAAAAAAAATAATAATAAAAAATAATGAAAAATCTCAGGAAGGTACATTGAACATGGTTAATTGAACATGGAATTTGAACATGGTTACCGAAAAAGTGATACATCAGATTTCACGACTAACAACAGAACATCTCTATGAATTATACAATATTAATAGCGGTTACATACAGTTTGCGTTTTATTGAAGAAAAATATTCTTAAGCTGCGTAGAATTCAGCGCTAAAATGTCTACATCTTCAGACAAATAGGAGTTTAAGACCGAAGGAATGCGGTGTTTTAGGGTTTGTGCAGCGTAATTTGTTCTGCGGGAGCCAACTTTCCAGTATTCTGGATTTCTTGTGAAGTGACCTGACGAACTTTTAACGGCTAGTTGTGCTAATTTTGTTAGGATTGTGCTATTTTGCCTCCTTTCTCGAATTAATGCGAGACATAGGTTGTACTTGTACATCTCTTTAATGTGTAATAGGCCCAGCTTGTGGAATAATGGCTGTACATTAGAATCATGGGCAGAGTGTGTAATGACTCTAACTGCCTTACTCTGTAGTCTGCTAAGTTTCTGGATACCGGTCATTGTGGTCGTTCCCCACACGAGTATGCAGTAATTTAAGTAAGACAGAAAAAGAGAGTTGTATAGAAGCATCATGACATTTTTCGGTAGAAAATATTTGTTTCTGTGGAGAATCCCAACTACACTCGCGATTTTTGAGGCTATATATTCTGTGTGCTTGTTCCAGGACATCGTTTCTGTAAAAATAACCCCTAGTGTTTTAAATTCGTCGACAACATCTATCTCCGAACCATTCAACTTAAGTCTTAACTCAGACGGAACTAGTCTTGATTTCGCGCGGAAAACGATCGCTTCTGATTTCAGGCTATTAATTATTAGTCCATTGTGTTTTGCCCAATCACCTACTTTAGCTAACACGGAATTTGCAGTGCTAAACAATTCTGTACATTTATCGGAAGCACAAAAAATGCTAGTGTCATCGGCATAGATGACGAACTTAGTCTGCATATCCACGTTCACAATGTCATTTAAGTATATATTAAATAAAAATGGCCCCAAGATACTTCCTTGCGGGACTCCTGATTTAGTACAAGTCACGCTTGAAGAATAACCATTTAGCTCAACATATTGTACGCGATTTGAGAGGTATGATTTAATTAGCTCAAATGGTAGCCCGCGAACACCGTAATTTTTTAATTTTTCGAGGAGGAGATTTCGGTTGAGGTAGTCAAATGCCTTGGTAAAATCCAGAAATATGCCTACTACATACCTTTTACTATCTATATTGGTTAAAATGTATTCTTTCTGGTCAAGCAAGGCAAGTTGGGTAGATCGAAATTTCCGAAAACCGTACTGGGAATCAGTTATGCTATTCATTTTTTCAAAAAACGTTTCAAAGCGTATTAGAATAAGTTTTTCTAACCCTTTAGAAAACACGGGAAGAATAGAAACTGGGCGATAGTTATTAAGATTGTTATGATCACCTTTCTTGTGTATAGCTCGTACTTTTGCTATTTGCATGTCATTAGGAAAGACTCCAGAGCTTATGCACAAATTAAAAATGTATGACCGGATAGGTGATATAACATCGAGGACATACTTTACGGGCTTGATTTTCACGTCATGGACATCACAACTGGTTGAATTTTTTAGTTGCATCATTGTTAAGTACACTTCATTGGGGGTAACAGGATTCAGGAAAATACTACTAGGATATTCTTTATTGAGGGACTTTGCATGATCATGATTAGGTAATGCTGGTACAGGTAAATTGGCAAAGTGGTCGTTGAATGCATCCGCTAAGGCATGGCCAGATACCGTCGCGCCATTTATCTTTAGCTCGCTAACCGAGCCCGAAATTGATGAACGGCCAAGAACATCATTGAGTTTGCGCCAAGTAGACTTGCAGTCATGCTTGATTGCATTAAAATAGTTTTCAAAATAGGCACTTTTAGCTTTCTTTATTTCTTTATTAAGACAATTTCTATATTGTTTAAATTCTTTCAGCTTAGCCATATCTCGGGTCTGTATAAACCTATAGAACAAGTCATTCTTAACTCTAATTTTACACCATAGGTGATCGTTTATCCAAGGTTTCCTGATCTTCCTAGACACTCTAATAGTTCGGAACGGAAAATGTTTTCTGTAAAGCTCATTGAACCTATCTGTGAATAAGCAGAAGGAAACATTAGGATCATCTGATTCTAGAACGTGTGACCAGTCCTCCTTATTTAGTTCATCCCGAAATTGGTCTAATTGCGCTGGTAAAATTTGCTGGTAGGTAACTACACGATTTACTTTTTTTCCCTTTTCTAGAGGCTTCACACATATAAAAATAGGAAGATGATCACTGAGATCGCATACAAGGACACCTGATTTAGTTTTATTGGCTGTGTAATTAGTTAAGAATAAGTCAAGCAGTGTTGATGTGCTGGATGTAATTCGTGTTGCAAGGTAAATGGTGTTTCTTATATTTTGTGCTTCAAGCAACAGCTTAAATTCTTTGATACGACCTGAAGTTGTTTCAAGCATGTTTAGGTTGAAATATCCCCCGCAAACAAGGCCAAGTTCGCAGTCATTAACGTAAGAGAAAAGGGACTCAAGAAAATCGAAGAAAACTGGCAAGTTTCCTTCGGGGGGTCTATATACCACAACAAGAACCATCTTGTTGCAACGTAAAGACAATACCTCAAAATCTGTTGTTGATTCCGTGAAAGCTGTCAGCAATTCGTATTTTATGTCCTTCCTTATCAGCATGGAAACACCGCCTCCTCTGCCGTAACTTCGGTTGAGATTACATGCCTGATATTCCGCCGTACAAAGTGCCTCATCTTCGTGCCGATACCATGTTTCTGTCAACATGAGTATATTAAACTGGGTCTTAATTTGACTGAGAAGAACCTCAAGTGGCGTGCTTTTATTTCGAGCAGATTGCATGTTAGCATGAAATATTTTAAAGGACGAGTGAAAGTCTTTTCCTACAGAAGTGTCAAAGTTATTCAGAGAAACATATTGTGTATCCATGGCAGAATCTGAGGGAAACAAAATAAAAGCACTAACGTGGAACTATCGAGGGCCACTTCTTGCAACTTTGTTCAGTTCGTTCAAAGCCTGTATGCGCCATGCACGCTCTCCGTCTCTGCGCCGTAGAAAAATCCTAGCATTTCTGTGCCACACATACTGGAAGTCGTGCTCTTTGGCCCATTTCTTCGCTTCAAAAAGTAGTTCCCGTGAGTGCTTTGTCAAGTTCTCTTGTATGTAAACCTGCGATGAGTGGGTGCTTAAGGCACGCCTCTTCTCAAACCATTCTTCTCGTGTGTCTTGTCTGGCGAAGCGGAGTATAATGCCAGGAACCCTACCGGGCTTTGCCGGAAGGCGGTGAATGGCTACAACTTCATGCTTGGCTAACTCTGGAACATCAATTGTCTCAGCGAGAGCGTTGATTTTGTCAAGCAGATTTTCCTGTTCACTCTCTGCGACTCCGTGAATCTCTAGGTTTTGCTTACGGTTCCTCCATTCAAGGTCATTTAGCTGTTCTTGCATAGTTTGCACTCCCACTGTGTCCTGCTGTTCAAGTTTTTCAACCCTAGCCTTAATTTCCTTGATTTCTGTTTCATGACGTGCTGAGTCCACGAGAATCTGGTCGTACTTGTCAGACATTAATTGCACAGCTTGTTCGATGTTCTCGACGGTGCTCTTCAGACTCAGAAGGGTTGCAAGTTTTTCCTGTATGTCCACAAGAGCTAGACTAATGTGGGACATTTCGTTAGTCTCATCTGCAGCCTCTGAGGAACTAGCTTTCTTCGATGCACCTCGTGATCGCCCTACTCGGCACGTCTGGCATCGCCATGCCTTTTTTGTCGTTTCCCTCATGCTGTTAAACTGAGCTTCGGCGATACCAGTGCATTTCCCCAAGTGATAGACATAATTGCACTCATTACACTTCAGGTAGGATTCATCCTTGTCTATTTCTGTTGAACATGTCAAACATATCAAATCATCACCCATGTTTACAGCCCGGCTCCAGTAATAAATTATTGAAGTTATTGCTCGCCCGCAACTAACTCACTTTGGCGTGATTAGAGGAGTAATTGGAAAGATATTTAACAAGCCTTTAACGAACATACACAGTGCACATTCTTTTGCGTTATTTCTTCATTTTGTTGGCTTCAGGTTAGAAATACACAAAGATGTTCCCAGCAGGCAGCCTGAGTTTAATCTTCAGTTTTCTTTTTGTTAATCTGGCAGTCGCATATCTGAGTTAAAATTGTCGACTGATAAAATATTTACTTCATGTCGAGAATAAAACGCTTCCGCTCCGTTCTAACACTATGCTCTTAATAACGTTTTATATTCATAAGCGAAATACCCCCGCTGTATGCCGTTCCTACCTGTCATTGACATCATCAAGCGAACTAATTCGGCAGTCTATTGGCCCTATGTGGAAGCTATTTCCGTTACTCCGGAAAGCAATCCTTGGTTCTTCCGACAGGAGTCTCATTAGATGAATTTTTTCGAGAGCTGCGTGCTGATTAGGAAACTAAGAGGCAAAATAGGAACTCGTGTAAGCCTGGATAAGTTTTGTTTAATTAATAATTATTATTTACTACCATAAAAGACATCTTTTCAAATATTATCCAACAGAAAGTCCTTAAGTAAAAACTATGGGTGGACCTCTTCCAGCGCTTTGTTCGGGTGTGCACATTGCCTCAGAAGAAATGGTTTCAGCCCTTACACTTCACGTGGTATTTTGTCGTAGAAGAACTCAGTATCATAAAACTCTTTCGAAACAGAGATAAAAACAAAACCTGCCATCTTTACACTCAGTATAATCTGATGGTCAAATGTTTAGCGGAATCTCTCAAAGTGGAATAGATTTGTAATAAGAGAGTATTTACTCATTGGTATCCACCGAAGCGCAGGCATACGGCTACAAAAGAAAGCTATATAGCTTTCTCATAAACTTCGCCGCTAAACAAAAATTTTTCCTCATCCGGAGTTCAAACCCGTGATCGCCGCTACACCGGAGCAGCCGCTCTACCAACTGAGCTAAACGGAACAGCAGGCGTAAGTTAGGACGAGAGCGAATTGATAAATAACTCGAAGTGGCAACGATGCTGGTCAAAGTTTTAGGGGAATCCCCCAAAGGTGGAGTAGATTTGTAATCTGATGATAGGTATCAGCAGCAAATCATTATTTAAAATCTGATTTTGCTCCAAAGCACTTGCTCTGAATATTTTTAACGACGCTATCTCGCGCTGTTTTATAACAATTAATGTCCTTACCCCCTGTAAATAGAGCACACAATTTAAGTCGCAGTCGAAAGTTTCAGACACTTCAGTTGTGTTTTTATGTTTTCATTTTTTCCATCACTCTTTTTCTAGGATAAACAAAAGCGTGCAGTGTTAACTTCAACTTTACTTTAGAAAGTGAGTTAGCCTAAACAGGCGGCGAGTCACAGACCGTTTAGAGGGAGGCGTAAAATGTAGTTCATGCCATGCTCTCAATGCCGGTCTGTTCCGTTCCAACTTTATTATTCTTACTATTATTTATTGATACCTCACAGGCCCCGAAGAGCTTTGAGTGAGGGGGGCATAAAGAAAAAGGAATATGCGGTAATATTAAACAAGAATAACGGTTAAAATGGACACGATACAAGGCAACAAACACGCATGCAGATGATTTAAAACGGAGCAAAACTAGCATCTGGACAAAACAATAGAAAATACGAAGAAAACTGCGGAACGCGAATGTACAACGAGGTAGTATTCAGGTCCTAAGAAAACAGTGGTACATCAGAGAACAATATAAAAGCAACTGAAACTGTAGAACAGCATTTGAAACAATACTAAAGGGATAAATCCATACATTGGGCCGTTTTAAACTCTATAGGATCAGGACAGGAGATTATGTTGTCAGGAAGATCATTCAACAGCCTGACTGCTTTATGTAATGCAGAAGAATAAAATGACTGAGTTTGGTCACATATACGATTGAAGCTGATTATTCAAGCGCGTTGAAGAGCGGAAACATGATTCTGGAGGCAGAAACGAAGGGCGGCTGTAAACATAATTATGAAATAAAAACAGAAGGGAAAGTGAACGACGAATTTCGAGTATCTGTAAATCATTCAGGGTTTTAAGCTTGCAGACACTGGCGCGGGGACTATAATAAATGGCAATGTACCGCGCAGCTCTGTTTTGAATAGTCTGAAGCGTTTTGACGAGATATTTATGATAGGGCGACCATATAGTTGAGACGAATTTCAACTGAGGTCGTAAAAAAGTTAGGTATGCGAGCTTACGAACGGAGCAAGGGGGTATGCGCAGTTACGGCGTGTGAAAACCAGTGTCCTCAACGCTTTGTTGCAGACTGCTGAAATGTGACAAGAAGATGAAAGTTCTGGAGTGAGCTGAACTCCGAGATTTTAGTAAGACAACTTGGGATAGGAATGTGTTGTTAATGGAGTAGTTGAAGTTAGACATATATTTTCTGCTAAATGTAGTAGGATTTGGGTTCATGTGCCAGTTTTTACACCAATAAACAATAATGCTAAGATCATTTTCAAGGGTCAGGTGGTCAGTCTTTAAGTGATCATGAAACAACACCGTCATCTGCGAAAAGTCGTTAACGGGATGAAATGTTTATAGGAAAATCGTTAATGTAAATTAGGAAAAGCAAGGGTCCAAGTATGCTTCCCTGTGGTAGGCCAGAAGTTACATCCCATAGTGGTGAGGAAGATCCGTTGGCAACAGGGAACTGTTTTCAAAAGTCTACATCGCACATGCCTGTCGATGCTTGATTGGGATCTCTAAAAAATGCTTTCGCAACGTTGTCCGAGCACTGCAACTAGAATGCACTGACTCGAGAGTTGACGAAGGCTGCGCACGAGAGAAATAAACCCCGGCACGAGCGAACTCTTTCAGAGTATGCTGGAAAAAATAACGCGTGTATTCGGCACGCGGCTTTCAACAAGCAGTCGTCTAAAGTTGCGCTCACCCCTGCGGCCAAACGCATAACGTAGAGCGCTTGCCATGTGCCGCTTCCCGCACAAACCGTTTTTTCTCCCGCAAAACGATAGGTCCAGGAGATATTTCTCCTGTTCTACAGGGAAGAACAGCTAATGAGAGACGACTGTGACGTCATGTCACTGACCTGCCTCCGGCCGCGGTGACGGGAAAGCACAGAGACGAAAGGGCACAATGTCAGCATTGCTCGTGGACAGGAATGAAGCTCGAACGCTTTGCAAGTGTCACATCACTAGGGCAATGCAAAACGCAGGTAGCGTGGATGCCATTCCGCGTAGCTGCGAAGTGATGATGCCGTTAATTCAGCGCCGCTGCAATGAGCTTCCCGTTAGTGCGAGCGCGCCTTAAAGGATTTCGCCGACAGCACCCTGCCTTTCAATAAGTTTTTCCTCACAACTTTATAGCGGGTGCATCAGCGAAGCCGGCAGCTAAGTTCTTTAAAAAGATCTTTTTGAGACGTTTGCGGCTAGTTTTGTGGCATGAGGCCCACCAGGGACGGTGAATATAAAAAAAAAACAAGGAATCTTGTTAACTATGGTAAGTTGCTTATCTATATTCTAAGAAAAATAGTTTTCGCTATTGCTTTTAGACGCTTGGTTGTAATTAGAGACATGTAGCTGGTCGTTTCTTCTTTTTCTTCAGTGGAAGATGGAAGGATGGAAAGGCGGAAGACACGGGCTAGTCTACCGGAGGATTTGCCTCCACGCCCACTGCCAGCGTGTCGTAGTAGGGAGGAGGAAAAGATTGATAGGAGACGGTACGCGCGCAGCCGCAGTGTCCATGCCAGTTGGCATATGCTGCCCTCTGAGGCCTAGATGCGGCCTCGTGTTCTGAACATGCGCCTCCTATACAGGAGGTGAAAGGTTCGATCCACAATTCCGCCGGGCATCCAATGGACACAAGCGGTTCCTCTTTCTCGCAGCTGCTGTTCTTGGGGTGAAATGCTTAGAAAACAAGTCTTTGGCTACAACTTGCGCTGAGCGATGCACCTTGTGCACTGACATTTTATTAACAAATTGTCTTTGCGCAAATAATATTAATAATTGTCACCGTCATGATCCCGGCAGCGCGATTACATGTGGCGCTGTGAATCACTAAATTGTGGAAATTTCGCACGCCTTTCTATTAGATGCGTCTTTTACGCTGAAATAGTGATGCCCACAATTATAAGTCATTTCGGCGGCGCGTGCCACATGGCTTTGGTAGAGCCTTCCTTGCAGTGCTCGCTGCTTCTCACTGCTCTTTTTCACACGGGAGAAAGAAGGTAACGTGGCACAGGCACTGTGGAGTGGCCCGTAGCGTTGGGCGCAGTTCAGCATTTATATTGGAAAGTATTTGGTTGCGCTCCAGCGCCGAAGGCAATCAATTTCATGACATTTTAATAGCTGATATTTCTGTTCCTAATTGTCACTTTGAAATCTCTTTTCAGTCACATCGAGCAACTCTGATAGTAATCGCTTATTACTACGAAGTTTGTTAACTTGTTACTTATTTAGCTCAGTTCACTTATTTTCTGTTTCCAAAAGAGTTGCTACCGGAC
The DNA here is from genome assembly GCF_052857255.1 of Amblyomma americanum. Classification (NCBI taxonomy): domain Eukaryota; kingdom Metazoa; phylum Arthropoda; class Arachnida; order Ixodida; family Ixodidae; genus Amblyomma; species Amblyomma americanum. The sequence goes on from NC_135498.1 coordinate 96,910,672, forward strand.
TTTTCTAGACGACCCAAGCTCTTTCAATAAGCGCGGTCATGCTTGTTTCCGCGCTTACGAGTACCGCGTGTGAAACCGTTGAAGTTGCCAAATGTTCTTCGATAGAATAATTTCGCGGAATTACATAGCTTGCTCCGCCATAACCATATCTTATCAGTCTTGCTTGCCTACCAAACTTTCATCATCATCGGCGGAATTATTCCCACTTTGTTGAAACTTTGCCCCTGACGATTTCATTGTACCGAAGTAGAGCGGCATGAAAAGAAACTATTTTCTTTGACCTTTTTTATTAATTGCAGTGAAGGCTACTCCAGCCTTTGCGATGCCTGCAGCAATGACGGATAGGGAACGGGATGCACGGCTTCTCTTCAGCAAGGTGTAGAAAGCTTCAGGTATAATTAATTTCATTCTTTCAACAAATCTACTGAATTGTACATTGACGCGTTATGGCAAAATAGGAGTCAGCTTGCTTTATTATGTATTGCTGGTTTTTGCATCTTTTCTAAGTGTACGCCACTACTGCAGCCTGAATGGAATTAGGCGTCAAATTCTATGTACTCTTCCACTGTTTACGCACGTTTTTAAAATTTGCACAACTAAAGGGGCGATCTAAGCAGCCTTCAAAGTAACTGCATGACTTAAATAAGTTTTCTCTTGCCAGCGGCAAAACAATTCAGAAGGTCTATGCACTGAAGTCGAAGATTGTTTGTGGTTGATGTTTATATATAGTTTTGGCTGGCTTTGTATTTCACTAAACGTCTGTATGTCCCGGACGTTGTTTTAAGTTTCCCAAGGCACATAGATTGTTAGCAGGGGGCATAGGGAAAATTTCAAGAACGGCTGAAAGTGGCAGCGATACTTTTCCTCAGAAATGTACATTGAGAGAAGGTATCAAAATGAACGTTTCCTCACGTCTGAAAAGGTTTTTATATAAGCCTAACAGTTATAAAGTGTGCGAATTGGTACGATACAAATGCCACTCTGACCTAAGGAATCCAATGGCCCTCAGAAGACGTACAAGCTAAAGCATACACTGACCTGAGCCTCAACACCTCATAGCCAAGAGCAATTTTAGCAGGGCGCTGCTAATTCCAGAGCCTATGTGGGCATGCCAGCTCATAGCGCTTTGATAACATCCGTATCAAAGCTGAATGATATTAAAGAATGTACCAGTATCAAAGGCTGTGCCAAGAACCAATCTTCGATATTGGGCCAGCAATCAGACATAAGTTTACGGTCACGTCTCATGTGGGAAGCAAAAATACCTTCACAAGAGCTCAATAAGTCGCACCGTCACTTGGCGCCGCCTGGCCGCAAAGCCTCCGAAGCAGATGTATCAATAGAGCATCGATATAAAAGTCCCAGAGATAAATGCAAATGTATTACCTTTCAGAGCTTCTGAAGTTAATATTGTAACGAAGAAGATGAAGTTGGCAGTGGTCCGAGACGGAACTCTAGGCGGTCTTCCGCGGTTGTTCTTTCCATTGGCGCTTCTTTGCTTGGACGAAGCGACAGGAGTGTGCGCTCTGCTGTGCAAAATTTTCTTCAAGAAACGCAGCGACTCCCATTCTAATTTCTTTTTCCCGATCTCAGTCAGTAAGACATTGCAACATTACAGGCATTGTGTACTATTATGCACATTAAGCAATTGTCCCGTCTTCGATCTCCAAGTTAACTGGACCGCTTTCCTTCCCTCTTCCAATCTATCAGACTACATACTATTTCCACTGCTTTTCCCGTCAAAAATTTCCTGTATCCAGTAATTAACCGCCTGTGTCTTGGCCACTCCCCCGTAGTGGGTATGTGCCAGCAACGTCTGAGGCCTTCCTTCCTTCCTTCCTTCCTTCCGGCGGCCATTAAATCATCTCATTGCCATCGATCATCGGGTCTCATTCTTCGGCTGGCCGTCACGTAACATTTGGTTGAGGTGCGGAGTTCATCCCCATCCTGGTCCGGGAGCTTCGGCGCATGCGGGAGCCGTTGTCGTCGGCTTTGAGTTCTTGGTCTGCGTCGCCCGGCCGTGTACCAGCCTTTCAGACCCGAACCGCTCTCGCCGTTCTTCCCCCGCCCCGTACACCGCCCAGACCACTCGACACAATGAACTGAACCTGACGCAAGGACCCGACCACACCGACCCGAGACGCTGCCCACACGTGACGACATCGTTCCCCTGCCCATGCCGTTCGGCGCGTCCTGGGGCCCCGGCCGTCGGCTCCTGGCGACATGCGGTCAGGAACCTTCGCAGGTCAGGAATCACTCAGCCATCTCCTTCATCGTAACGGCAAGCACCTCACCACTTTATGCTTCCTGTCCCGCCATCCTCTGAAGCCCATCACCACATCGAGCGTCTCTTTGTCACCGATCGGGACGATCGCTCGGTGGCCCCGGGTAGTGTGACGAAGAAGATGAAGTTGGCTGGTTTGGTTTGGTTGGTTTGGTTAATGGGGGTTTAACGTCTCAAAGCGACGCAGGCTTTGAGAGACGCCGTACTGAAGGGCTCCGGGAATTTCGACTACCTGGGGTTCTTTAACGTGCACTGATATCGCACAGTACACGGGGCCTCTAGAATATCGCCTCCATCGAAATTCGACCGCCATGGACGGGATCGAACCCGCGTCTTTCGGGCCAGCAGCCGAGCGCCATAACCACTCAGCCACCGCGGCGGCCAGGAGATGAAGTTGGCAGTGGCCCTAGACGGAACGCTCGCGCTAGGCCAGCGGCCATCCGTCATGTAGTCGTGCTTTTATCTGCTTGCCGTCACGTAACATTTGGTGGCGGTCGTCACGTAACAATATGGAAGGGAAGTTAATATTAGCAGTTTCGTTTCCCTCTGCCAGTTCTCACTTTCATGTGGTAACCTCTGGAGTCACTACGATAGATTTTCCAGTGACTACTAACTTCCGCTCACTGGCCAAGGGAGCTAATGGGATACTCGAGTTTTGAGGCGAAGTTTAGAAACTTTCGTTATCAAAGATCTCTGATTCAGGCATACAGCAACAAAGCGAAACCACTGGTTCCTTTTGTCATGACGTCTTCTATGTCAGGTCGTTGTGAGTTGCGGTGTGTGCATCAGGCTATTGCAGTATGCGCATACAGAGCGTAAATGCCACTGGGTGAATGCATCGGCCAAGAACAAAGAACGCACAAAGTGGCCCTGGTGGACTACCAATAGAGTCTCATTGAAGAACACTTGTCTTTGTTGTGCAGTTGTGAATAAAGTAAGCAACGACGGAGGAAAACGAAACAACTGTTGCTCAGACGCGAAATATTGCCACTGTACTGACGCAGCATTAAGCCAGCGGTACAGACAGCAAAACGAAAGCGAAAAAGCGAAGAAACTCTTTCAGACATAATTCACTTATATGCATGTGCCCGTCAATTACTCTTTGGTTTGTACTACTGTCTTGCTCAAGCCTCGCCACCATGAGTAAAACACAGCGGCACAAACGAGCCTAACACGGCTTTTCGGTCGGGACTTACGCCAGGCTCTAGCACCATGTCCGTTTCGGTGAAATGAACTCGCTAGGGCAACTACTGTCCGTCAGAAATCTCTCATTAGCCCTTTCCCGCAGTAAGCTGTAGCGACTCTATGTGGGCAAATTTTCTATCTCTTATGCTCGCGAGATCCTGTGCTTCATCCTGGTACGTTTTCCTTTAATTGGAGTCCCCTCGAGCTGTTATCCTGGGACACCACCGGTATTTTGTTCTCTCGATTACCAACCGCGCTTCTACCCATTTTCTTGTGTTAAAGCTAAAATATAATTAGCACAAGTTTCTTGTCTCATACGCGCGCCCTCCTTTTTGTATCTTAACATTACGCCTGCCATTTTCATCTATGTGATTCTGTGCGGTGCCGAATTTTATTTCAATCCTTTAATTCTGTGCGGTGCCGAATTTTATTTCAATCCTTTCTTTTATCCTCGAGATTTCAGCTGCATAGTTTAGTACTTGTAGCGCCCATCGCACCGCGCTCTGGTCACAGTCCACGGCACGGCTCCGGAGAAGAAAGAAGAGGTTGGCGCTAGGTCGCCGCAGCATGTGCAGCTCAATAAAAACAGTTTAACCTCAACGCTGTCGGAGCTCTTCCTAGCCTTAGCTCCAGGCATTGAACACGCAACCCCATCCTAATACACGGATTCCGCCTGCTTTTCCGCCATTCTTACAGGCGGCAAAATGCCCCAGGACGCTCATCCTCTCAGTGCGTCGTTGGCCGCCTTCCAGACAGTCAGTCTGCCGCCATTTTGCCCAGTAGTCTCCGCACCTGTCTCCTGCAGGTTGAGGCGCATTTGTAGCTGTTTCGTAACATCAACGAGGACACCAGGTTTTTCCACTTCGTGTCCTCCCTGCCTCTTGACGTCGTCGAGGAATTAGCTGACGTGATCACATCGCCAGACATGGACCGACCCTTGGACACGTTGAAGGCGGCTATCGTCAACCGCCTCAGCGTCCAAGCGCAGCAGACTCCAGCAGCTCCTCACCGCTACAGAGCTCTGTGACAGCGGTCCTCCACAGTTCCTCCGTCGCATGCGCCAGCTTCTTGGAGACCCCGCTGCCCAGCAGGGCGCTTTTTTTTAGTCAATTTTTTTCTCCAGAGTCTTCCCCAGGACATGGTTCTCGTCCTCGGGGCTGCGGGTGATGTCTCCTTGGACAAGCTCGCCGAGCTCGCTGACCGTGTTGCGGACTACTCACGGCAACCCAACCTCAGCGCCGTGACCACTCTGCCTCCAGATACTACTGCAGCCTGCGATAATATAAGTTCGCCTGGATGCTCTTGCCAGCTGGCTGCATATCCACGCTCCCTTGACACGACGTTATCTGTCGAGCTAAAGCGAGGAAGAACCAGCTCCGACACACTCATCATCACCCCAGCTGTCTGCCTACCCCCAATTCGCAACAAGAGCCTCTCCTATATCTCTCAAATCAACCGAGTTCTTTGGGAGCTGCAGCCATCCTATGCTCAAAAACGTTCTAATCGCATCCGCCTACGTAGCTTTCTACCGCCCCTTGTTACGCTTGCCTTCTCTTGCAATCCAGTACTTTAGCCTAAGGACCACCAGTTATCTTCCCTTCACCTTACATGCCCAGTCCAAGCCCATTTCTTCTTGATTTCGACTCGGATATCAATACTCGCGTTTGTTTTCTGACCCACATTGCCCTTTTCCCAGTTTTTAGCGTTACAATATTATTTACCACTCAATAACTCTCTGCGTTGTTCCCAATATAAGCTGAACTCTTTTCGCTAGCCTCCACGTTTCAGCCTATAGGTGATTACTGGTAACATGAAGCGTTAAATTCTTTTTTTTTCAAGGATATTGGTAAACTTTCATTCATGATCTGAGAGTATTGGCAGCACATATGAGTTCTATACTCTCCTTTCGAGTGATAATGAAAAATTATTTATTCATTAATATCTCAGGCCATAATGAGGCTATGGTAGGAATGGGGAAGTAAAACAAGGAATAGGTAAGTACGCATTGAACATCCTGCTACGCATACAACAATGGAGAAATAAATAGTAGTGAATTTTGATAAAATCGTAAACATTCGTGGCTCGTCATTTCTCAGTAGAAAGGGGTCGTAGGTTGCACAACAAGGAGCTTAATACATACAATATAATAGGACATCCCAAGAAATGAAGTGAACTCAAACATAATACACTAAGTAGAACAAAATGAAACTGAACACCTACTCATCTCGTGGAATCAATCGCAGAAAAGGATTAGCTAATGGAAGCGTGAGAATCATTGCGGGAAATCGATTCCTCTGCTCAACTGTCCGTACGAAAGAAGCATTAGTGAGGACGAAATATGTCTTAATGCTTGAGGTGTGGGGACTTGTGTTCAAGCGTGCAATATTAGAAAAAGAGGCGGAGGATTTAATGATGCCGTGGATGAGATTATGTTACTTATTATAAAGACTTACATCGAAGAGGAGGCGCGAGGGGATGATTTAAAGGAGGCAGGGCACAACAGCACGCTAGGTACGATAACAGCAACTATATATCAAGCGAACTACTTTTCTATGTACGGTCATAGTTTAATACATTGGTCATAAGGGTACCACATGAAACAATCATAATCATGTCGAAAAGAAATTGCACGTTTGTGCATTATTACCTTAGTTTATTTTCGAGCCCTCAATAGTGTTCGATGCAAGCACAGTTTTTCTTTGTGTGCTTTAGCGCGAAAAAAATATTTTCGAACAAGACAGGCTGCTGAGGCATAGATCAGTTAACAAGAAAATATATTAAAATTTTTTTATCTTAAAAACAAAAATATCACGTAATTAACATATCTACATCTCTGTGCCCAGCTAGGTTTTCTGCCCCAATACGCTCTTCTTCTGGTGGTCTCGAGGAACCTCCATGCAAACTCAATGGACGGGGCGCCAGCTTTCCTTCTAGTTAATAGTAGGAAACTCTATGGTACAGAGTCAAGCCCTGGAACTAGGTGGGCCAAATAGGTTACGTGACGTTGTGGCGCCATCACAACGTGCCTACTGGATTGCGAGCACACGGCGCACCGTGGCAGTTGGCAGTTAAATTAACGACTAGAAGCGAGAGGTTGCTCGGAATGTGTAACGCGGGTCGCACAAACCCCACCGGTGGCAGCACCTTCCATCCCAGGGTTGTGGCGCATCGCTCAACCGCTGCACCACTGGGCCAGGAGGGGTATGGGGACTCCCAGTGATCCATGAATATGTAAAGGAGAGAATAACCAATGCCGCGGCGTTAGAAGAAGATGACGAAAACGAAGACAAAGGGATGCTGCCAGGAATGAAAGATGAAATAAATTAAAAAGAACTTCGTGTGCGGGCACTAAGCGTAGTTCCTAGTGGTCACCGCTCATGCGTTCTCGTCCAGGTGCCCAGCCGAGTGCCGTTGACTTTTTTTTTTCATTAAATTTGCTGCGTGAAGCAACTGCGACTTAATATATAGGTTTTGTTGCAATTATGTAAAAATTAGGATGTTGTTTTCCCAAAGCTTCTGCGCAAGTTGTACTATGAGAAAAAAATTAAATTCGATGAACTAAACAGCAAACATTTTCGTACACTATACTATATTGCAATACGCGGTGGAATGCAGTGTTGTGGAGAGCGTAATTGACCAGGGAAGAAAATGTGCCATCAGTTCAAGATAGTCCTACGGTTTTAGAAAAGCTGATTTAAACTTCCATGTACTACAACATATGCAAATCTAGAACCCGAAGAATTCAGTGGATAGTAGTGTGGTAGAGAAGTATCATGAAGTGAGGCAGTTTCACGTTTTATTCAAGATTAGCAACTAAATGTACTCTAACCTAATTTTACTCTTCTGATAATTTCTTCCTTATCGACCAGACCTGCACTCACCCCATGGCTTAGACAAACTTATTCCCTTACAACTACCAGGAGCTTGCTATCTCACATGAAGCGCTTTGTCACACCGTTCACTAACACTTAGTAATTTTGTCTTCGTCGCAATATTGCCAAAAAACTTTACCTTGCGTACTAAGGTGTTCTATAACGCGCTTTCGTCTGTTCATGTGTAGCCGTCGTTACACAAATCTATGAATGCAGGAAGGACGGCTGGCCAATGAATGCATTCAGCTTTCCTGTTTTGCTATACCCTTACTTCTCCAAAGTACGCTGATCGCAGAAATACGTTTTGCTGAAATCATTAGATATGAGCCGTGCAAGCGGTTCTCGCGTCAGCATTGTCACCGGTGGGCTAATATCCGGGAAAAACTGCCAGGAGGCACTTCTGCTAGGTGCTGATACGCGGCATTGTGAATCACGTTTCGCGACTGCTCGTTCCTGGCGCGCCCTTGGAATGAATTGCAAAAAAAAAAATTGCGAGGGCGCTTCATTGCTCTTTTGTAAAAGCTGCAAACAGCTATAAAAAGAACCAAAGCAATCTTTTGCGCAGCGCATGCGTGTTTTTTAAAACTAATATATGCGGGAAAGAGCACGGCGCTCGGTTTGGATAAATTTCCAAGATCGGAAGCACACGGTGGACGTATGCGCATTGAACAGGCTCTTGTTCAAATACTACTGAATTCTCTGAAATTATCACTTCAGCATGCTCTTAAATGCGTGGAGAATAACGAGAAAAATAAAAAAGGAACAAACTACTAAGGTTCCCTCGAATTGAGAGGCATGAGAGGGTTTCAAGTACCCGCATCATTAAAAACTTACGCTCGCGTGGCTTCGTACCGCACAGTTTTCATTCCACTTCTTCCGCACTCCTAAGGCACACGACCCTTTCCCAGGCAGAGTGCGATCTCCGCTCCGCCGATTACCCACTGCTGTTGCGGTATGCAGACTTCGTGAAAGAAAAAAAACAAACAGGAAAGACGGCCATCACAGACCACTTGGCACCGTTCATTGTTCGTTGCCTGGTAATGGCCTGGTTGTTGCGTGTTCAAGGTGCCACCTGCTGTGGGCTCCGCGGTGTCGTCGCCACTCCTGAGGCAGCGGAGAAGGGGCAGTTTTGATGATGTTGTGCTTTAGTTTATGGTATGACTGCTACTGCTTTGCAGCGCCCTGTCCGCGTTGCGAATAATTTCGTACAGCTCTGAGAGCAATTATTTTTTATATTTTAAATATTTCTTTTCGTTTCTCTGAGGTCCTTTCGGAGCGCGTCCTTAAAGGGGTGTCATGAAAGCCTGTACAGGTGTCCACGAAACTTTTCTGAACACGGAAAAGCAGAGAAGAACCCAATAATTTCTTATTGGATTCAAAGCATGCAGGCACGGACACAAGGGCGTGTTCTCTGCTTCCCTGCCTGCCGTGCATAATGCGCTCCTCATTACCCTTCCAGACAGCGTGAAATGCTGGCTTTCTTTTGGTTTCCGTACTCCGAAAGCTTTTTCAGGCACTTTACGTCATTTCTTATGAAGAGGGACGCTATTTTTCAGGAGCGGCAATTTTTCACACAGATTCTATTATTTTCCGTACATATTATACCCCGTGCTTAGATACAGATACAGATAAGTTTATTTCCAGTTTCAACTGGTGGGTTTCCTGGCTAAAAGCTGCATGGGCAGCTTGACTGGGTCCAGGAAACCCCTACAAGCCGTAGCACACGAACGGTACAAGAAATTTTCAAAACTCGTCACACATACAGTAGTATATTATTTCAAGAAAACCTCTCGACACATATAAACACTGACACGAATAATGTTAAAAAAAAGTTAGAACACTAAAATGGCCATAAATACGTTGAAAAAAAATCGAAAACATTAAAACACAAGCAAAACTTTCAACAATCAACAAGTGGAGGCATAGAATGGTATTTGAACAAAATATTTCCACAGCTCAATTTTTTTTATATCCCGTTCTATGTTGATAAGTGTTTAAAACATGGGGCAGATTATAAGACAACATTTGTAATATATAGTCGGTGCTAAAGCATGGTATGTTCCATGAGCTCGTACTTCTTGTATGTATGTTAGCACCACGCGTGTCCAAATATGCTAAGGTGGAGTAAAAACTGACGATAGATGCCGTGGAAAAATGCATTTTTTGCAATAACCTAAAATTATACAAAAGATCAAAGCGGACAATGTTATGAGCTTGGAAGGCGTATTTCGTAGTAGCCATGATATCTATATCGGCGACTATTCGAACAATTTTCTTTTGCAATACCAGAAGCTTATTAATCTTATTTTTAGCCATTTTAGACAGTAGTTAAGGTGAGACTAAAATAATGCATAATATATTTTTAATTTACATTTTAAAGGTAAAGTTTCACGGCATCGCGAAAGGGCTCCACACACAGACGTGAGTTTTTTGCAGAGGTGTTGGACGTGGGCATGCCAGTTTAAATGACACGAAAAATAGACTCCGAGGATTTTTTGCTCTTCAACAATTTCTATTTGTTGATTTTCAAAGTATAGCATGCAATTCGGTGTTGTCGGTTTGTTTATTGTGCGAAATATTATAGCCTTGGACTTTTTAGGGTTTATCTTTAATTTATTCATCATTGACCAAGTGGAGGCATAGAATGGTATTTGAACAAAATATTTCCACAGCTCAATTTTTTTTATATCCCGTTCTATGTTGATAAGTGTTTAAAACATGGGGCAGATTATAAGACAACATTTGTAATATATAGTCGGTGCTAAAGCATGGTATGTTCCATGAGCTCGTACTTCTTGTATGTATGTTAGCACCACGCGTGTCCAAATATGCTAAGGTGGAGTAAAAACTGACGATAGATGCCGTGGAAAAATGCATTTTTTGCAATAACCTAAAATTATACAAAAGATCAAAGCGGACAATGTTATGAGCTTGGAAGGCGTATTTCGTAGTAGCCATGATATCTATATCGGCGACTATTCGAACAATTTTCTTTTGCAATACCAGAAGCTTATTGATCTTATTTTTAGCCATTTTAGACAGTAGTTAAGGTGAGACTAAAATAATGCATAATATATTTTTAATTTACATTTTAAAGGTAAAGTTTCACGGCATCGCGAAAGGGCTCCACACACAGACGTGAGTTTTTTGCAGAGGTGTTGGACGTGGGCATGCCAGTTTAAATGACACGAAAAATAGACTCCGAGGATTTTTTGCTCTTCAACAATTTCTATTTGTTGATTTTCAAAGTATAGCATGCAATTCGGTGTTGTCGGTTTGTTTCTTGTGCGAAATATTATAGCCTTGGACTTTTTAGGGTTTATCTTTAATTTATTCATCATTGACCACCTAGATAATGTATTGAGTATGTCATTACATTTTACAACAAAATCGTTAAGGTTAGGGCCTGATATAAGTATTGTACTATCATCTGCGTATATAACAAAATCAATGGAAGGATCTATGCCAGCAATATCTTTTATGTATGCATTAAACAAAAGCGGTCACAGTATGCTCCCTTGTGGGACACTACAACTGATAGGCAAAAGGGAAGAAAGTTTATTATCTACTGAGACCGACTGACTTCTTTTTTGAAGGTAGCTTTTAAGCAAACTGAGTGGTTTACCACGGATGCCGTACATTTGAAGTTTGTTAGCAAGAGTCCTATGATTTAAGCAATCAAACGCCTTACTGCAATCAAGAAATAGGCACATCGTATACAAGTTCTCACTACTATTATTCAAAATAATTTCTTTCATTGTTAGTAAGGCTGTCTCTGTGGATTTACCAGTTCTGAAACCAAATTGTGACTCAGTTATTACCCTATGTTTTTCAAAAAACTTGGTCATTCTTGAGGAAATAACCTTTTCCAGTCCCTTGGAAAACACAGGGAGTACTGAAATGGGCCTATGATTTGCTGGTACATTTCGGTAGCCCCCTTTATAAATTACAGACACTTTGGTCATTTTCATTTTGTTGAGGAAAACCCCGCACTCCAGTGCAAGGTTATAGATGTGAGAAACGAAGGGACAAATTGTAGGTAAGACATGTTTCAGTGGTTTCATCTGCATGCTATTGATATCTAAGGCTTTGCTGTTATTCATTGTCATGTACACGTTATTAATCTCATTTTCATCAGTTGGCTAGAAAAATATAGTCTCGCTAACCTGACTAGGGTAACCGGTGATATTTGTGTCTGTAGGATCTTGAGATAAAGAAATGTTAGTGAGAAAATGTTTGTTAAAATATTCTGGGAGTGCCCTTCCTTTTATTTCCTTGCCATTTAATAGCATACTTTTTGCAGCATAATTATTGGCACGGCGAACTAGGACATCGTTTAAAGCTTTCCAAGCAATATAAGGTCTTTTTGAACTGACGGCCGAAAAAAGCTGCTGATAATATGAATTTTTTGCTTTCCGTAGCTGTGAGTTTAATCGGTTTCTTCACTTTTTAAAGGAAAGAAGTGCATCTTCTACACGTGTTCGAAGGAACAGTTGATACAAACGATTTTTGTCCTTTATCATTTTGAACAGTTCTCGTGTAATCCATGGTGTAATCAGGGGAGCCTGCGAATAATTATTGCAAATTATTGTTTTCAAGCGGTAAGGTGTCTTTTTCGATTATGGTGTGTACTATTGATGGCTGACGTCAGACAACAAGTGAACAATGTCCAGCAGTAAGTTCGTTAACTAAATTTTATTCGTTAACGTTTCGCGGCGCATGAGCCATCTGACCTTCTTCGTCTCGTCCGCGCCACCCACGCTCCGGTGCTCTTCGCTGCCCGCAACTGCTACTGAGGAGTGGTCTAGAAGGTCACGTTGCACAGGCGGCGCTGAGGAAAGCTCACTTGTGGGTGTCGTTTTTGCGGGCAAGACGGGCGCACAGCCTTGAGGTTGCGCAACAAATGGCCAAAATTAGTTTAGCCACAGCGCCGAGGATAATCGCGTTTTAAAATTTATATAACTACACATGGCTATTAATAATGTTCAGCTGCTTATCTCTTTTTTGCAAACAGCGCCTATCGGTTATAGATGCAACTTAAACATTAGAAGTTACTTAACTGCCGCACAGGTTAACATAATTATTTTCTCCCCTGACGTCCGCCAACATCGGCACAACTTTGCAGAAAAAGCCATCTTTTTATCCTAAAAAGCGTACATTTAAAAATTTGTGGCTCACTTCTTTCAAGCTCGCACTATATAATCAATCAGCGCAATAGAGATGAGAACAAAGTATTGCGATAATAATAAAAAATTACAGTAGTGTGCTGCAATAATATTGTGCAAGTATAGGCGCCAAGAACCACAACCAGAACGTGTAACGATTCACAAAGTATGAAAATTTGTCAAGGGTGCGGTGTTTGTTATCAATAATGTCAGCTGACCCTATGTGAAATAATTATACACATAAACAGGTCTTCTATTTTGTGTGGTTCATTTTTTTGGCCGTGCAGCTAATAGTGGAAACTAACAGCGAAAAGGTGAACATTTTCCAAGAACTAGCGCAGTCTTGGATCTTTCGCAGAGGAGCAGCTTTATTTCGAATCATCTCCGCAAATCCAGGAGCATTTAAGGAGCCGATGGATAGAGCCTGGCAAGGAAGTTCGATTTATCCCTCATGCAAAGGCAGGAGTATTTTTGTTTAAAACTATGTAACTCTGGAAACAAAGAACAAAGAAGGCGCCAAACATCAGGTTCACGTGAAGCTCACAGTAATTGCCTAGAATGCTTAACGACAGGAACCAAGAATGAAAAGTAGGAATAGAAAAAGCAGCACGGCATACAACTTGCCGACAAATATACTGCTTCATAGAAAGTTTACCGGGTGCCGTAAGAATAATAAACTTAATTATAACGATAATATATCAGCACCCGTTGACATTCGGCATTGCACGCAAAATATTTTTTTCTATTTAATGTTTAGTACAGACTGTTTGCTATACAAAACAACTTGAAAATGATGATGATTATGGATTTTTATGGCGCAAGGGCAGCTATGGCCAAAGAGCGCCATGTCACAAGGTATTTTTCTTTTTCTCAAGGTGGGGTCAGAGACCCATTTCCCAAGCATTTCACCCTAAATAAGCCGAGCACCAGACCAGGGGAAAGCTTGTACCAATTGTACCACCGGTGGGTACCCGGCGGCACTGTGGATCGAACCCCGCACCTCCCGCATACGAGGCGGATGCTCAACCACTTGGCCACCGCTGCGGTCACACCTTGAAAATCGCACCATCCAATCGCCCCATTAACTCCTTTCAAACTCCGCTGCGATATTTTCTGGAAGCGGTTTCTCGAGAAAATCAACCAATCTGACAATTCTAGATGCTTATCATTGCCGCTTTATTCATCCGCTTGCTAGGGCAATAAATGGAACGAAAGGTTTGAAATGTGCAAAATCTGGTGAATAGCTTCAAAGCGACGAAACACCTTTATTTATGATATCGCAGTGAGTTCACTGACCCTGTTTGGTTTCGCTAAATTTTACAGAATTTATTCCAGACTTTATTCCCACGCCCTAATTTAGCGGCGCTTGACTCTTACTGGATGGATCCCGAAAAATCCGACAGCCTTCCTGACGGCATCAGCACATTTTAAGATAGTTAACCGAGTGCGTAAAACGAGCTGGGAAGGTACAGGTGTATACGCTTCGCCTTCTTATCTAGTATATATGCGTTAATATATTTACGTTACTTTAGGACAAAATTAATAACTACCACTAGCTCAATTCTACGTATGCGTCGCACGATTCCTTCTAAGATAATATACAGTAGGTAAGAAAATGTTCTATTAATAACTCCCTACCAGGTAGTTCCGAGATATTTTTTAATCGAATGTCAGGAAGTTTTTAATCGAATGTCATTTTAGAGAATAGCCAGAAAAAAAAATCAGCGCATCAAATGGCGCCCAAAAAATTGAACTTTTGCTATGTATATATTCATCAATGCAGAATAAAAACGGGCAAGGGACCAAAACCATACCAACTTCTCGAAGAAAACGCGCAGCAATCTTGACTACAAAAAAGCCATCGCACAATAATCAGCGACTATCCAAGCAAGAGAAATAGCCTGCACGCATTAACTTCGCTTTGCACACTTTCTCTGTGCTTGTATTCTTGCTTTTAGCTCAATCTCGCCTGATCCGCGCTCACCGTTGAAGGAACATGTCTAATGCCGTCCCTGATTTAGGCTCCTACGATCAGCGTTTTGTAAGCGGGTTGCTCCCTCCCATGGGCGCTTTTGCGCGCGTCTTCACTGGCAGCTTTATTTACTTGCTTTTTCACCCTGGTATATTAACCAGCGCCGCCTCCGGGAACGCTGATGTGCCCAGCCCTCATTAAAGCCTACAAAGTCTCCTTCTCCGCCTCTCTCTCAAGGCGGACTCACCGAAGAAGCTGAACTCAAAAAGAAAGCAGTAGAACACGCACGTAAGCGCGGAGCACAAAAATATAAAATCCGCCGGCTAAACACACTCTTAGCCGTTTTATTTTTACTGGTTCTTTCCTTCCACACGACTCCTTACCTTTAGAAACACGGCCTCTTTTCGTCGGTACCCTGAAGGATATCCCCGGAGCTCACCGCCCAACGATCGCTGGCTAATTGCCCGTTACGGGGAACGCCGAATGGGCGGGGCCTCCCCGTCTCCCGCGATGGTCGGCAACCCCGAAACGCGCACCCATGTCGTGTCAATGAACGGACGGACCGCGCCGCCATGCGCGATTTGGCTCCTTTTTAGCGACAGTTGAAGCTCACTGGTGGCTGGGACCAGGAATCGCTTTTCGGCCCACTCGCTGCTTACCGAGAACAGAATCTGATTATTACCAGAAACAACTCTCTGGCACGTCTTTCTCCACTCTCTCCGGTCCTTACACTGTGGAGATTGTCGCCGAAATCACGTGAGGGATACTGCCGAAAAATAATAGGAACCTGGGCGGCAGCACGCGCGGCAGACAGAAGGCTGGGCGTTACGTGTGGTGTGCCAATGTGAGCGTACTATAAAAGCATAGTGGACGCCTTTTCCAGGAAGAACTCCGATGCCGTAGGCGTCACCACATTCGGTGCTGCGCTCGCTTGTTGTCCCGGGTTCCGTAGTCGGTAGATGTCGGCAGCTATACTTTTTAAACGCTCGCCGTCGACGCTCCAGGAATGGATCATATTTCTTGAAAAGCTCCGCTTCGCGAAGTGGTTGCGTGAGTTATAATCTACGAGCACGCCTGGCCGAATCGGCAGCATCCTAGCGCCATAGGGCTCTAACGTTTACCAGGAAACACGGCGCCGGACAAGGTGAAGGTTAACGCCCTCTGTCGACGAGGCCATGGTTGCGTGTATTGTAAGGAGGGTGGCAGAAGGAGGTAGGGACGTTGACCGCATCAGGAATCTTGTTTCTGTAGACGGCGGGCGTCACGGAAGGGAATGACCCGTAACGGGTAACGTGCAAGTATGTCGTGTTGCGGAAGACGTTCTGAAACGTTTGATCATCGATTCTATCCCGGAAGTGTTAGGCTATTTTATACCGGCTTTCAATAAAGCGATTCAAAGCTAAAGATCAAAGTTTTTGCTCAGAATTCACAGCAAAATTGAATGGTGATATTTTCCTATCAAACAAATATGGACAGGAAATCTCTATAATGAAAGCCACTCCACTAATGCCTTACGAGCAAACTGGGAAGGAAATCGTTACGATCCGTTCAATTGTTTTCACATATTTCTTCAGACGGGACGCTTACACGGCCTCGAATAGGCTAAAAAGTTCACTTAAATAAACCGAAGAGACCACCATGCTCTCTTACGATGGAGGCAGTGCTGGACTCCGTTTCCTTTTCTGCGTTTTTGTATGCATGCGAGAGTGATGGCTACGAGCTACTCCGATCAAAATGAAGATACCGCTATCAATTTTAGTAAAATCGCAACACTGAATCTTTGCTGATAACAACGTTTGGTGTGATGTTGTAACTTTTCTTTTTTACTACATTGATTTTAGAGCTATGGTTTGAATCGGATTGCGGAAGGAGGCCGTGATCAAGGAGTGGTGGTAACAAGGTGAATAACACCTCCGTCTACAGGAGGTCTTTTATTATGTAATCCGAAGCAGCAATTTCCTTAAAATAAATGCCTAAAAAAGTGGGGTAAATAATATTTACTGGTACGGTACGTAAAATAAGGCAAACATTAAGTAGGTGATAGAGCTCAACAACTGGACTATTAATTAACAAAGCATAACCTTTAAAGTTTCTATTCTTAATTTAGTGGAGACAGAGCATTCTTCGAAACTGAGGCTGTCCACATTAAAGGCAAGCTCTGTTTTTAATCTTCCTTTGTCGGCAATGTGGTTCGAAAAATCAAACGTCGAAAATGCGCCCTTCAAGGATTCTTGAGTTGGCTTTCGTGCGTTTCACATTTGTAAATTGTGTCGTTCCCAGTTCTGATGCAGCGAATGCAGAAGCCTTAGGTGTCTTTTCTAATGCACAAAGCAGGTCACGATTTTAGCGACAATACTACGGGCAGCAACGTCATTGTGCAAATATGCAGAACGGCAAAGTGAACTCAGCGAGCTTTAAAAAACATAATTTTGACACTCGATATTTCGAACCACATTGCCGATGAAGAAAATTGAAAAAATTGGCTCACCTTCAGCGTTTACGACCTTCAATAAAGAAACAAGATCTTGTCCCCTAAAATAAAAAAGGGGTCATAAAGTATTTTGCCCAATTAACTGAGCTAAATTCAGGTACTGATAGATAGACGTGGAGGAATTTTGAAAATACTTCCAAATAAACTGTTTCAAATGTAATGCGATTTGCGCAGCTAGGCCAAGCTAACCGTTCACTTTATAGCATATAATAAGGTTAAAGTCTGCGCGCATTTCGGAAACAAACAAACAAACAAACGAACAAACTGGCGCGTATCGTAAGATCAGTCGTGATATTTACGACTGCATTCATTTTCTATGTTGATTACAAAAGAGAACCGTTTTAATACGCATGGTTGATTCAGTTTGATATGGTTAATCCGGGCAGCTGTTACAGGAAGCCTACAATGAAGTGAAACAACTAAATTTTTGTATTTTAGTCAGCGTGAGTGCCGCAGCACAGGGCTGGGCAAGCAGTTTGAGGAGTCCATCAGCCCTACTGCGTCAGAGAAGGAGCAGGGAAAGTCGTTTAGTCGAGCCACGAGTATGCTAAATGAAGGTGAATCAGAAACTGTAGAGTATCGGTCAGTCAGTGAGACGGCTGATTTTCGAGTGCGGCGTCTTTAAAGGGACACTAAAGGAAAATATCAAACTAGGCAAGACGGATAGACGATTACTCGGGAATACTAACCCTCGTTCTTTCTACGCCGAAAGGTGGCTGCGTGGCTGTGAAAACTGCAAATGAAAATTCCAACATCCAAGCAGATTCAAAGCGCCTGCGAAAAGTAAAGCGTCTTGTGATGTCTTTACAACCCGATAAATCAAAGGCGTCACTTCCTAATGGTGAATTACAATCGCAGGCCCGGAGCGGTCTGCACCCTCTGTCACAGAGCGCCTGAATCCGGCGCAGAGTGCGCGACCTATGCGATTGGAGTACACTTCCTCTGGCCAGAGCATGTAGGTGGCGCTCGCGAACTGCTGGAGGAAGTACCCGTCATTTCTTGCGCTTGCCCGCGCTTTTCGCGCCGTTCACTTTTGAGTCCATAGTGGCGGGCGAAGCTGATCGTCTGCTACGGAGCGCGGAGAGGAGCTGGCGTGGCGGACGCGACAAGCCGCAGGAAATGGTGGGCGCCGCTAGCGCCGCTGAAAAAGAACGTCACGCAAGCTTCCGGTCGACTCCGCCGATTTCAGCGGAGCATTCCCGACTGCTCCACGGAGCAATCTCGGCTCGCCAATCGCTCCCTGTATACGATTGGAAGACGCGATCCGTGGCTCAGATCTGCGTTGCGGTGTATTTCGCGTTACCCCTGGATTAACTAACTGCAGGAATACACGCGTAAATTGTCTTGTTTTATCAGGTGAACGCGACCGCGGCGGCTGCGTTTTTATGGCGGAAAAACGCAAAGGCGCCCGTGTGCTGTGCGATGCCAGTGCAAGTTAAAGATCCCCAGGTGGTCCAAATTATTCCTGAGCCCTCCACTACGGCACCTCTTCTTCCTTTCTTCTTTCACTTCCTCCTTTATCCCTTCCCTTACGGCGCGGTTCAGGTGTCCAACGATATATGAGACAGATACTGTGCCATTTTCCTTTCCCCAAAAACCAATTATTATTATTATTATTATCAGGTGTACACAGCGCGTGTTGCGAGAAAGACGGCGAGTAAACAAAACTTTTATGCGCTCGTTTTTGAGTAGTTAGCACTCATGTTGAATGAACGGCGTAGGAGCGCTTACGTCACGTCTGCTTAGAATCGTGTCCTGCTGCTGGAGTCTCACCGGTGGAATTTGTTTCTTATGTTGAAAACCTTCTTTTCCAGTGGTGTTATGTGTTCCTGAAGAGGCGAGTCAAGGAGAACAAAGGAACGAGGACGCCAGCGCTGACACAAACAGACACATTTAATGGCCGAAACGAGAGCAACAAACACGCACAAACTTTCACACAAGAAGACGAAAAACTCGCGCACTTCAAACACTTGCGTGCGCCGCCAAGCGTACGCGCGAAGGTCAGTACGAAGAAGGCCAAAGACCGCGTTATCGAACGCTAAAGAGAACACAATACAGAAAAAAACACTGCGCATTCCAAAAGGATACATAGAGGCCTTTTCATGAAATCTAAACACATAGTATTGCATATTGAATTCCTCGTATCTCGCGTCCAAAAAAATTCAAACTAAATGAGTTCGAATGCAACTTAGCTTATGGCGCATTTGGACTACCGACGACCGTAAGAACGTTGGAGTCCCTCGTAGGAGCATAAGTCGGCGTCAAAAACCGTACTGGATAAAGATCTGCTCGGGTAACGATCACTTTCACAGCTTGGCTTGCGATCTACTCCTGCTGATACTCCAGAAGGCAAAGAGGCTGGTGCAAAGCCGGCTGTGCCTCTTCTGAGCCGCGTTGTTAAAGGCCCAAAATGAGAACACGCGCTGTTGAGGTTGGGCTAAAGCGTCTCCTTTCTCGTGGCGTTCCATGCCAGGCGCTCCCCATCAGCCACGCTCTTTTTTACCCTCTGCGTTGTGTTCTGTTGTGTAGTTCGCACTTTTATCCAGTGTCTAACAGGCCTCCTTGTTTTTACTTTACCGCTTTTGTGCCTTCACTCTTTTTTGTCTTCTTCAATTATGACTAACGACAATATTTGCAAAACATACGCCACCAGTTCTTCAATCGATATGTGGAATTCTATACAGAAACTTCAACTTCTACCTTTCGGTCTCCAGTGCGATTTGAACAGACGTCTTGTGGGCGCTAGGTTCACGCCAGATATTGACGCTTTAACTGCTATACCACTGCCGGAAAAAAAATGTGGGGAGACAATGGCCTGCCGAGCGGTTAGCGCGTCATCGGTCGTCAGCCTAGCACCCATAAGGCATGGGTTCAACTCCGACTGAAACCAGATTTCCTTTTGTGCATGATATTTTCTCGAGTTTTGGAGTGGCGTGGATGGAGAGATAAATACCGAACGGACACAATTTACAGACATGAGGACTGAAAATCTCTGCATTAAAATAGCAAAGTTAATGCGAGCATGTTACGGTCGAAAAAAAGAACGAAATCGCGTGCATTTTAGCGCTCAATACGACTCCGAAAACTCGAACCCAGACACATAATCGCACGTTTGGGAGGCGAAAGCATTGCTTTTTTCACTACTCTGGCAATTTTATAGCTTTTTGTGTATTGGAAATTTTTACCAGTACACGGAGATTTAATAAACGTTTTAAAAATATTTAAAACATAATTTGGAACAGCTAACGTTATTTTCTTAGTATTTAAAAAAAATCAGGGCTGCAAATTGCTCTCAGGGTTTTGAGGCAAATTACAGCACTGTGCTCTCCATCGACCAGCCTTGGGTGACCAAGAACCTAAAAGGAGTTGTGGCTTCACTATAAAACAGTGGCAACATACGCTCAGCTTGGCCTCAAGCATGCATGCTGAAGATTACATCTCTTTGTTGCGATGGAAAACTCCTACCTGACTCACAATCCAAAAATCCCGGCGTCTGTTGGCCTGTAGCCTCGGAGAGAAAAGCACCTACCGGTTATTGAAGCTTTTGGTATCGCAGGCTTCCTGCATCAAGCCGTGATTCTACCATTGCAAGCGCAGTAGTAACTGTGGATACATATCGACGCTTCCGTTATTTGCAGGCTCGGCTGAGCACAGCCTTCATGCGCTAAATGCACGCAGTTTAGGTGAGCACGCCGAGATGTCGTACTAATACTGTAGTCAACGAAATGCGGGTGTCTGTCTTAACTTCACGGACGGTGAATGGCTGCATGCGCCTATACATCCAGCCTGATGTCGCAGAAATTTCCCACGGTACTCTGGAGAACTTTTGAGACATGGTAACAAATACAGTGCCGCGCACAACGAAGCATGTAATTTTAATACGACAGCGTTAGGAGTGAAATGAAGACGAAAACAG
Source organism: Amblyomma americanum (assembly GCF_052857255.1). Lineage (NCBI taxonomy): Eukaryota > Metazoa > Arthropoda > Arachnida > Ixodida > Ixodidae > Amblyomma > Amblyomma americanum. Next base: position 96,931,557 of record NC_135498.1, read on the forward strand.
TCCAGTGCAGTCGTCCGTATAAAGCCGCCATGGGCCAACTGTAAAAAGCGGCAGGTGCCGTTTAAGGAGATATGCATCTCCCAGGGGCGTAGCCAGAGGGGGGGGGGGGGGGGGGGGCTTATGGGGCTTCAGCCTCCCCCTCCTCCCGAAATTTTTTGGAACTGTCACGCACCGCTGACCAAAACAACCACCGGCGCCGGAAGTCATTCTGGATATTGTCACCTACCGTGTCTTTTTCAGACTAGAAAATACATTTTGCCGCGAACATTGCTAACTCGGGTTGGATTTCGTGCCAACACCCGTGCAGCTGCAGTCATTTAATGCAAGGGGCCCCATACTAGCACGATCTTTCAAGGGCCTATAGATGGCTCGATGTTGCGACTAAAATTTCGGTGCAATTACTCGCAATACATGACCGATGAGAGCTGCTGCTTCGCAGTTCACTGAATCGAAGGACAGCGTCAATGAGATTTTTCCCTCCCCGTTGCATGTGTACAAAAATGTAAAGGTTCTTGAACGACAAACATTCATTAAATATTTGTTCTCTACTTGCTAATTTCATGGCCTTTACGTTTTTCATATAAGCGACATGCACTGCTTTGCTGGTTCCGGACTTCGTGTGATATTTTCATTACTTATTAAATACGCAAAAACATAGAAGCATTGGTATCAGTTATGTCTCCCATGAGTGAACAATAAGGAGATAGTTGGTATGACATGATTACAAGACATAAAACTGAGCAGGGAACAAGACACAATAAGAGAAGCAAACAGGACGAGGTCGCCCTGTTTGCATCTTTCATGTGTCTTGTCCTCTGCTCAGTTTTATGTTTTGTAGTAATCTCTGCCACGATTTTTAAGATATAGGAATACATTTTTTTAATTAACAAAATATAAATTTCAATTACCTAGACAGTGCGTAGCGTTATCTAATACACAATGGCATTTTCAATGACATTGGCACTGCAGTTATTATTGTTGTGCTTTAACCTTCCACAAATTCTATGACGAGACCGCGATGCAACATGAGCCCCCCCCCCCCCCCCCCTCCCCCCGAACAAAATGTCTGGATACGCCACTGGCATCTCCCCACCTGCCACCTGTCAACCATCTCCCTTCATCCGCTCTTTCTGCCTTTGCAGGGGCGAGGAGGCAGTCACCTGCGATTTACTCGGAAAAAAATGAATAAAAGAGGCTGTTACGCATAGCAATGGAATAAAAATAGAATCAGAATATAATAAGAGTTGGATTAAAATATATTGGTGACTCAAAGACAACGGAATTACAATTGCAATAGATTAGCGAGTGAAGCAAAATTGCTATCGCATTTCCTCCGCATCAATCCCTTTGATCGCCCAAAAAACTTTTATCAATTGTAGATAATACTGTGTAGGCCTCAAGGGACAGAAATTACTCCAAGAAAAAAAAACATTATTAAGCGCGCAAAATTGCATTAACGGTAGCCGGGTAGCTTCGGCCACCCTGAAACAATTGATTCCACTTTTATCAAAGTTTAGACTGGGCTCGTTCTTTCTGGCGTGCGTACTTTTAAATAAAGCGTTGCTCTGGGCCGTGCCACTATTCTGCCCGTCTTTGCTAGTCTTTGTTTGTTTATTTCACTCTAAATGTCACTTAGCGGCAGCGTCTGCATATTAAGCACCTGCCTTAAACAGTCTCTGCTATGCATATGATCTATTCGAACATATTTGTTCATCCGCGAAGCCTGCGAATTTAAACTATGTGAAACCTAAAAATTCAAGTTAGCGGGGTTGTTTATTTTTTGGAATAGAGAAACAGATCTTGACGACAGGGCCATTATGTGGAGTAGGGAAGGATCCGTGCGCAACAAGTGCAGCAGGTTAACATTCCAGGAATACTCACCAGAACGACCCTGCACGTTTAAAGCTTTAATGCCACACCTTTGGACTCTACGCTCCTGGAAGATCCTTCAATTCACCTCGATTCAGTTCACTTTATTCACCTTAAAGACCCTCTTCAGGAAGTATTACAGAAGGACTTGGCTAATATATTTATTAAAAAGTACGAGTCATTGTATTAAAATATAAATGCTTAAAGCATATGAAAACACAGACGGGTGCGTGATGGCAGCGATATCAATGAGGAGGGCATCAGTCCTTCTAACTGTTCCACAACAGTTCGAAGGAATAAACAACCTGAAAAAGTTGCAATACGAGACACAGGGCGGGCAGCCTGAAACGGATGGACAGTGCGGTGAGATATGCGGTCTGGATGACTAATATAGGTTGGTTGATTTAGACAGCTATGAAAAAACTTGTATAGCAAACAGAGGCTGGTAATTCGGGGGCGGACGCTGCGAGGCTTTCAAGATCAGAATTCGTCTTCAGAGCTGAAAGGCTGGTGGTATAAGAATCTGCAGAACTAAGAAAACGAATCGCGCGGTTTTGAACTGATTCGAGCGCATTTGCTAGGTATACCTGGCATGGGCTCCAGATGGTGCTGACGTACTCAAATTTGTGTCTGATAAGGGCTTTGTAAGCGAGAAGCTGGCGGAAAATCTTCAAGCGCCGACCAATCGTTAAAAAGAGGACGTTTCGGCCCCGGCTTACGGGGGCCTTGTTCACAATGAACAAGGCCCCCGTAAGCCGGGGCCGAAACGTCATCTTTTTAACGATTGGTCGGCGCTTGAAGATTTTCCGCCATGAACATACCCGACCAGACGGGGTTCCGTCGAACCCTGGATTTTAAGCGAGAAGCTGCACGTGGTGTGGCGCATGACGATCACGTTACATGAATCCTAGAGATCCGTTAGCAGATGATATGATTGGGGTTATGTGTGCTCGCTAAGAAAGAATGCTGCAGAGGGTGACACCATGATACCTAAACAACTGGACGATTTCTATAAATCACTTAACAACTGCATAGGCAAAAATCAGAGGATTGTGTGGACGAGCAAAAGATATGAATTTGAATTTGTTAGCATTTGGCGACTTTAGCCAGAGGTTATACCATTGATGGACGCTGTCAAGGTCATTTTGAAGGGATATTTAATCGGAAATGTTAGTAACAGTGCGACAGATTACGCAGTCATTGGCGAAGTTGCGAATCGTATATGACACTTGTGAAGCTAGACCATTAATATATATAGGAAACAACAGTGAACCGAGCACAGATCCCTGAGGGACGTCACATTTAAGAGGCACTTGAGCGGCGGTTCTTTAATCCATTCTAGGTTATCAGGGTGTAAATTTAAAAGGGCGAGTTTCAGTATTAGGCGCTGGTGACGTACCTTGTCAAATGTCTTTACAAAACCTAGAAATAATGTATCGGCCTGCAGGTTACGGTCAAGGTTAGCATGCACGTCGTGAGCGAAAATTGTCATTTGGGTTTCACAGAAGAGCGCCCTACGAAACCCGTGTTGAGCTGGATGAAGGAAGGTGTTTAAATCTATAAAGTTTATGATAAGGGACTAGATGACATGTTCTACGATTTTGCAACGCACGCTGGTTACGGAGAAGAAACGATAATTCAGTGGAGAATCCTTTATTTCTCATTTTTGGTCCCCACCTTCTAGTCCTCCGGTAAGGTTTCTGTCGACAGCGATTGCAATAACAGTAATGAGAAATAAATGGCGGAAATGTGGTTTGTGATTTTCAATACTAATTAGTTGATTTCATTCAATCCTGCTGCTGAAAAAGTTTACTTCTATCGACAAGCCTTCTGATACCCTACGTTGTGATTTCGATGGGTGACATATCTGGCAGTGTTAGTATAGGCGGAGTGAGCAATGATGAGTCAGTGTCGCCGGTGAAAACAGGAACCATTAGTGGGTCTCTTGAGGCTATGCAGCTCGCGCACACAACATTGTCTACGTTTTACAGTCGTCTTTTCGGTGCGTAGCACTTCGCTCTAATGCCTAGACGAGGTTCATACAGCGCCGCCGGGACCACGGAGGAACCCGTGCGCGACAGAAAGTCGGCTTCATTCCGACAACTCTTGAGCTTAGTAAAGACTACCACTCGTGCCGAGTGCTCACACACAAGCTCCTGACATCTCTTTGTTAAACGTGGCCTTGCTGCGTATCCCAACTTTTTTTGTCTGGTTCTCCTTTCTGTGTTCCTGTTCCTGCCGGAAAGATTTGCCTCTCTTCGGGGTCTTTTGTTTTTACTGTGCTGACAAGTTCAGCGATACGCAACGTGCCTTCGCATGTCTGTCATCCGCAGAATGTTGGATTACAATGGCAGTGCATAAAGAGCTTTAAGGACGACCTATATGCTACAAGGTTTTACAATGTTCGACATAGGTTAAATCCAGCTAGTCGGCCTGCTGACGGCAAGAGTGACGCCGTAGTCAACTAGAAGTCAAAGGAGCCGCATTAATGCTGACAGCTATATTAATGAAAAATAGAAAACCAGGCAAGAAAAAGAACTAAAAGAAATTGAGCAGTTACTGTGCATCGTGTGTGTGTTTTTTTCTTCGCTTATAAAGACGCGGAGCCGTGAATATACACATCGCGTTCATAAGGGAGTGGGAAATGTAGAAATAGAGATTGACGTGTTCCTATAACATGGTATTTAGTCTACGGAGAGAGTAATTTGTGGAAATGGCCTAGCTGTCATGCCAAAACTAGACTGAAGTGTTTTTGTGGGCAATAATAGGCCTGACGAGAGCCCATGAAGAGCAACCTGGGTCTCGCAAGCCCCACCGGTTCCTGTTTTTCAAACAATGACATGCCAGGGCAGTGGCGCATCCCTTAACTGCTGCTGCACGGCACCAGTAGTAGTATGAGGATTCCCCGCGACCCATGATTCTATGACAGAGAAAGAGCACTTGCCCTGGAGTGATCTCTAAGACTATCTCACTAGAGTTTTAAGAGCGGGATAAGGATAGTTCAAGTTTTCGTGCTTCTCGCAAGCTGAGTGAGGCTTTGTTGTCTTAGTTCTTGTTTCGACTTTCTGTTCGCAAGTAAAGAGCACTGAATGATCAACTTTTAGTCGCAGATTTATGTAAAATATTTTCAAGAAAAACAATCTATTAGCAAAATATAAAACAATACTCTGGCAGCTAACTACCACTAAAAATTATCCAGGCAGCCAGTTGCAGTAAACAGTACTTTGTAAAAGAGCACAAACTTATAGGCTGCATCGCCGCACGTTTTCCTTCCCTGTTTCTTTACCTGTGTTCACGAAACAACATTTAGATTTTCTTTTTTACCATACATGTCAATACTACTAGAATGAAGAAGATGGTCCAGCACCGACGCCAACGGCGACGAAGCGCTTGCGGCGCCCGTCGGATGCTCGTGCTCGAACGCTGCCGCTTGAGTCCCAGTCTCTCGCCTCGCTGGCTCTTAGATTACTTGTGCTAGAGTCTTTGCCCCCGGCGCTTTCAACGTGCCAATAAACGGCCCTACATTTGGTGGAGGTTGCTGCATCCCCCTTTTCACCATCACCGTGGACCTTCGTGGCCACACCATCCCGATGTCAACGACCAAAGCAAGTCATCAGCCCGCCACCCCGTCGTAGCCAGTCACCTGCTCCGGTGCCGTCCGGCAGCGAGATCCCGCTGTTTTCAATGATCGCAACGAACAGGATGTGGAAGATTGGCTGGAATCGTACGAACGGGTGAGCCGCCATAACAACTGGGACAACCGCGTCAAGCTCACCAATGTTATATTCTACCTGAGCCATGTCGCGAACTTGTGGTTCCGCAACCACGAGGCAGAGATTCCCACTTGGGCCGTTGTAAAGTGCACACTTGCGGAGGTTTTCGGCCATCCCGCCGTGCGGAAACGGCGCGCTGAGCAAATTATGCGCGTCCGAGCTCAGCACATGGACGAGACTTTCATCAGCTACTTTGAAGATGTAGTTGACCTCTGCAAGCGTGTTGATCCGGCTATGTCAGAGGCCGACAAGATCAAGCACATCATGAAGTGTATCGACTATGACGCTTTTCAAATGTCGTTGGCGAAGAGTCCCACCACCGTTGCCTCGGTGTGTACCCTGTGCCAATGTTTCAATGAGTTGCGCAGGCAACGACTTTGCGCTCGTCGGCCTCCTGCGCCTGCCCACTCCATCTCCGGCCTGGCCATTAACCACGATTTACTCGCTATTATCAAAGACTTCGTGCGGGACGAGGTCGGCCGGCCGCTCACGCTCCTATCTCGTCAACACCAGTCACCACCCGCCCTCAGTGCTGAGATCCGGCACGCCATCACGCAGGATGTCGCCGATGAATTTTCTAGTTCTCGGCAACCGGCTCCCTTGGCTCTCCATGTCGGTCTTTCTCCGATCCCGCCCACCCCTGTTGCCGCCCCGTTGAGCTACGGTCATGCAGTTACCGTGCCACCTGCCCCAGCTCCCGTGCTTCTCACGTATAACGAAGCTGTCACACGACCACCGCAACCGCAGGCTTATGCATACGTTCCTCCAATGGTGCCTGCGCCTGTTGCTTCAAGAAACCCGTTCATGCCCGCTACCTGCAACCCTTGGTGCACTGCTGACAATAGACCGATATGCTACGCCCGCAGTCTTCCAGGCCACATTGCGCGCCTCTGTCGACGTAATATACATGCGCCTGTGCACCCTTTGCCGGACTACCCCGATACAGACCGCACTTTTCGCACTCCTTTCGACCCACAACATCAGGGCACATCTCCTGATCGCGCACTCGGTCGCCAGCCTTAAGTTTCCCTCCGCTCGCCTTCCCCTCGCCGCAACTCCTTACCGCCCATGAGGCGACACTGTCCTACGCCACTAAGAAGCCACTGTGTCCTACCAACTAAAGGCACCCCTAGATTAACAAACTGTTTTGGTCTCCAACAACTCTTTTTGCAATACATGAAGTTCCCCGGCAGGCTTAATATCACGTGCATGTCGTCTCTTAATCTGCTTACCTACTTAAAGATCCTTATTCCAGCCGTAAACGGACATTCTATATTTTTTCATGAGCGGTTTCAATCCTTTCGAAAACATTTTGATGATAAAACCTACCTGCTCTTGCAGCCGCTGTGGCGCTAATGTAGTCGTTTCGGGTGACAGCGATGCCATGACACGCGCTAACCGGCGCACGTTATAAACACAGTAAATTAGAAAAACATTGTTTTCGCGTAGCTTCTCGTCGCACGCGCATGTTTCTTGCAACACGTGCGAGGCAAGCACTCAACGAAGTGTATGGTTACTACGTGAATGGACGCTTTTAACCTGGCTGTGAGCGAAAACACAGCCTGAAAATTCAGTGCCAACGAATAAAGGCAGCTCCCTATTTATGATACATAAAGGGGGCTTCTTCACTTTCGTCAGCCGTTCCCCGTGCGATCTTTAATGAGTCTCTATTGAGGCACTGGCTGACTTGTGTGTGGGTGGAGTGTGTGGTATTACTGTAAACAGAGCACCACTCCTGACCAGTTTCCTCATTCGAGGAGACAGTAAAGCGTGCTAGCGAATACACTGCGTAAAGAGCAGCATAGCAGCGTGAGGGGCACAAAGGTAGAGCGTGTGGATCGTATAGCACACGAAGTTTGGAGCATCAAGGCACGAGGCACGCCGTAGTGAAAAGCTCGGGATTAATTTCCATCATATGGGGTTATTCAACTGACATCGCAAAGCGCACAGACATTTTGCGTTTAACCTCTGACGAAGTTAGAGTGCGCGGTGCCGGGCATCGATTCCCCATCTTTGGGCACAGCAGCTGAACGCCTTAGGCAGCCACTGTGTTGGGTGCGACTGGTTTGTACGCCTGCTGCACATTGTATGTCACTGCTACTCTGGCTTCGTATCGGGAAGTAATAGAATTTGTAGAATTAACGTGTATTATTGATTTGTGGATTCCTAGAAAAATTGAAGACCCGTAAATAACTGCGATATTCTATGATGTAAAATTCAGAAGCTGTTTATACGCTGATGACACTGCGCTATTTTTTACAGCAGATACATTAGGGGATCTGGTGGACAAAATTAAAGAGGAACTTGGTAAAACTTCCCAGTGGTTCGTAAACAATCGGCTCACACTTAACACAGAGAAAACACAGTATAGTTTATTTCACTCAAGGAAAAAGAACATTAGCTGTGATAACTTATTTCTAACCCTAAACGGTACGTATTTTCTTAATGTCTCCCACACCAAGTACTTGGGTGTAGTCTTTGAATCGGACTTGCATTGGAAGCAGCAAATTAAAAATGTTTGCTCTAAATAAGCTTACGGCGGTCATATTCTATTAAGGGCGAGGGAATGTTTTCTTGCACCGATTTTACGCATATCGTACTTCGCGTTTGTCCATAGTCACTTATGTTACTGCGTAGAGACATGAGGCGGTACTTATAAAACGTATTTAGAATCAATCTTACGCTTGCAGAAGCCTGCTGTTCGTACCACAACTTTCGCAAAGACAATCGACTCTAGCCGATCACTCTTTCAAGAGCTGCGAATATTACCGTTATCAGTTGCATACAAACTAAAGATAGCTCAAATAATAAACACAGTATAAGAACTAATGATCCAATTTCTCTCAGACTGTTTAGATCGCTGCTGAGACAAACAAGAGCCGCCACTAATTATAGATTTAACCTACCGTTTTGTAATAATACTTACGGTCAAAGGCTATTAAAGTACAATGGTGCCCAGATATGGAATGAGATTCCCGATGACATCAAACTCAAACATAATTTTTCGGCCTTATTGAAAGACATTTTTCTTGTCTGTAAAGAACTGTGGGATTATATACGGTTGTGCTTGGTTTTGTACATTTATAAACCTATTTTTTGTTGTTTTTCAGAATATGTATGTGCTGAACATATTTGCAATGCCGATATTGTAGCATCTCACGTCTTTTTGTACATGTATTTTGAATGTCTGCCATTTCTTTAGTGAATATCATGTATTTGGACCTTTCACTAGCCGAGCTGGTGATGGGTCTTATTAGGTGTTGATGTATTGGTTTTATAAAATAAAATGATGATGATGATGATGATAAAGTAGTACTGTTCAGTTTCATCTATTGATAAGTTTAAGTCTGATTCTAAATTAACCATAAAAAACTAACCTCCGCGGAACGATAAAGGGCGAATAGATATTAGGTCATGTTGATTTTAGTTCCGTGCGTTCCAGGAGGAAATTCAGTGCGTTACTTCAACAAAGCGTGCATAGTTTTCCGAGTGGCAAACATTAGTAATAGCAAAATTATTATTTCTCAAAACGTGCATATCTAAAAAAAAAACTCGATTAGGTCTTGTATAAGTTCCTTAGAGGCAGAAATTCTAGCGCTCATTCTTTAGAGGAATCATTGTTCAAGTTTGCACCAAAGAGCTGCTGCTTTCTCAACGCTGAGTTATTTTAAGCCCTTAAGAGTTGATTATGTCGTATGCATCTTTCCCCGTCTGCGATTGTTTTAGCTTTTTAAACGGCGGTGCCTAGAGCATGAAACATCACGTTTATTTGCCGGCCAGCTGCTACCATATGTAATAAACTGTGGAAAGCCACGTTGCCTATCAAAGGAATGAACCTGGAAAGATTCGCCTGCAAGTGAAGCTGCGTGACAGTAGAATTTTAAAAGAAATTAAGCAAGAATGTTAAAAGTAAATTTGTTACAAGTGGCATACTAGAAAGAGGCATTGCTTTTCTTGCTTGCGAATTGGTCCTGGAATAAACAATATTTCGGAGAATAATGTAGCTAGCCGAAGAATATTGTAATCATCTTTACTGTTTCATAGAAACAGCCTCGCTGCATTACTGAGGAATAAAAATCATGCTCAGCAATATTCACCCGTGGTTTGACACTAGTTCCTGGCCTTTTCCGCTTGTTATGAAGGAATTAAAATTTCAACAAAATCTCGCAGGACGATAACGATTGTGTAAAGCGAATGCTTTATCGTTAGAGGGGCTGTTAGAGCCAAGCATTTTTATAGCGTTCTGGGCTAAACCGCAAGGCTCCCTCCCCTACGATGTTCCGGTGCATCTACCGGAACACACGTCATCGTGTGCACAGTGTCTCTTCCGCATAGTATTGCCCGCTTTCTTATCATTTATGCACTGTCGCAGCCGGCCGCAGCAATATCTTTGAGCTCTGCCAAGTTCGTCGAGCGAGCCACCACTGCGGGCCCTCCTGAAGAAACGTAACCACAGAGTTTGGTTAGTAGTGAGCACCACCTTGGCGCTTGAAAATGAGTAAAACACTGTTATTACTGTACATCACACCTTGGCGCGATGTCAAAGTCTTCGCTGCGGACGGCGCTAGAAATGGTGAATGAGCTAAGAATAGCTACGACATTGAGAACGATACTCTGTTTAAAGAAGGGATATACTGATGTTGAAGAGATCACAAGTGCACAGACAAGCAGGGACATAATTATTCAGAGTCGCTATAAAGCTATAGAGAAATATGAGATTAAAATGCAAAGTATATGCAAAACCGGACAAAAATCTTAACAGCCAGCAAGCGGTCGCCCTAAGGAAATTGCTGTCCAATACTTATATCAACCAAGTCAAATTCAACTATATGTTTTCAAATTCGTACCTTAATCTGTGCAGCATCTTCTGTGGTGAGGTGGCTAATTTATGACATATGGCATTGACATGTCAGAACACTCCAGATATTGAGAGTATAAATAATCCAACGACAGAGAACAGGGAGGAGGCGCTGCATAGCTCATACCAGGAAGACCAGCTTTGGCTCGTGAACCTGGCAAGAGCGCGGCAAAAGCCATTGGGTTCCTGGAATGAGGGCCCAACAAGATAACCTCGGTTTATTCTGTTCGCTAAACGTTTTTCTCTCTCTCTCATCTTATGCCGATCGGGCATGACCCAGGAGTGCGGGCAGCTCAAGCAGTGGACTAGTGCGCGGACAATCGGCGATGACGAAGCAACTTCTTCTTCACCCCAGGTATATGGCACATACCCACGCGGGGGGATTGGCCAAGATGTAGCAACGAGGCTCGCGCTTCGTCTTCATCATCTTCATGCCATTCTGCACTGTGGACGCCACCAGAGACGGCGACTACGGCCGTGAAAAACTGAGGAAAGAGCGTAGAAGAGATAACAAAATCGCTGAAATTCGTCTTCTTGTTCGCAATCTAAATGGCTTTTGTTTCCTGAACTCAACTCAGGCAAATCTAGATGTGTTATAGAACATGCCAAAGATTGCAGTTTTTACACGTTCAGTACATTACCTTTCGAATGAGTGTCAAGCTTTAGATCTTGATTTTTTATAGCCGGCAATAAATCATTCATATGTAGAGCCGCTCTCAAAGCGTGTCTATTACGGAGCGAGCGGTGCAAACGTGAAAAGCAGCAAAATAAGCGTTAAAATATATTGAAAAGCGAAGTTTCCGCTGGCTACACAATCATTACCTAAATTATCGCAAAGCTTTTTGTCATCATCAGTATACACAACTTCAGGCGGATAATCTGTTTCTCAGTGAAAACTATTATCTCGGTACTTGACTGGGTAAACTCATTTTATGGGTAAAACTAATGTACGTTGCAATTTTCCTTTAATCGTTCGTGATATAAGAATGCCCTTGGGCGTGTGGTTACGTTACAACGTGGGTGAAAACGGTAATTTAAAAAAACGGTGTGATAATTTGTACGGCCGTTGTTGCTCGGCACTATTGCTACGCAAGAAACCGCATCGCATTTAAGTATGCCGACGGTGGACAAAGTTTCACCACAGAGCTTCAGTAGTTTTACTCGTCGCTGTTGCTTCGGGGAAAAGATAAACAGTTGTTTAGCCAAGATTTTAGCAACCTGCTCCAAGCGCTTGATTATTAATGACTGTCTCTCACAACCAGTCCGAATTCAGTCCTCTGCAAAACTACTTTGCCCACTGTGCCTGCTCCTATTCGCATTATACCTAGAGCCACATTGTCTAAGTGATATAAACAATGCCGACGTAAGCGTCTTTTGCATTAAGGGTCACGAACTGAAGGTATAAGGTATGCGGATGGCCTCGCGCTTTTCTGCGCTGAGAAGCCAAGCATCGATGAGGTTAATCGTTGAACGAAAGACTTTTATTCAGTGTCCGGAGCTCCGATTAATGATTCTGAGAGTTGTGGTCTATGGTTTGGTATTTACGGAACGATATCTACCGAATATGCTGTTATGCAATTGACACGTATGCCACGAAGTACCTTGGCGGTCCTTTGAGTGCCTATAATCACAGTGCACTTCAGGTGGTTGAAATTGCTCCGGAGTTTTCCACAACGGCACCTCTTTCTACCTTTCTTCTCGCAGTCCCACTTTTGTCCCTTCCCTTACGGCGCTCTTAGGTGTCCCTTAGGTGTTCGACGAGATGTGAGACAGATACTGCGCCATTTCCTATGCCCAAAAACAAGTTTTCAATCTTCATTACTGGAAAGACCGCACGCCAAGACTTCAGCGCTTTTCTCAGACTGTGCTTTCACACAAGGGGAATCGAGGTTGCGGAGTGCCTTGTTGTGCACTCCTAACCGACTACTTCAACGAATGCTGGGTACGCGGCGCCACCCCACCGCAGTGGAAAGACGCCAAAGTAGTCTTTATTCCCAAATCCGGCAAACCAGTTCTCCCCGCTAACCTCCATCCCATCTCTCCTACGTCGTGTGTGGGCACGCTTAGGGAGCGCGTTATCCTGACCTGGCTGAGCCAGTATTTTGGGAACAACCATCTCATGCCTACGTGCATGCTTGGTTTCAGCCCTGGCTTATACACCCACGACGTCTTTCTACAATTCAAACACAACATTCTTGACTCTCCTGCGGGCGACACCAAGGATACCCTCAGCGTCGACCTAACAAAAGCCTTCGACAACGTTATGCACGAAGCGGTCCTAGAAGACCTCCCCGCCCTAGGCGTAGGTCCGCGGATGTGCAGTTACGTCTGCGACTTCCTCTCCGAACGCACTGCCACACTGACCCTGGGCGACCACGGGCTGCCCGCTGTTTCACTGGGAGAATGTGGAACTCCTAAAAGTGCTGTGCTGTCTCCAATCCTCTTTAACATAGCACATCTCCAACTCCCCCACCAACTCCCCCAAGTACCCGACATACATTTCAGCCTCTATGCTGACGACATCAATCTCTGGGCTAATCGAGACAGCGATGCTGACAGAACACAACCTACAGTCCGCCCTCAACATCATCGACTACACTTGCGCCCATGGCCTAGCCTGCTCCCCTCCTAAATCAGAACTCTATCTCTACCACCCAGGTTGCACGACCCCGCCAACCCTACCATCTCACTCACCGTAGCGAACCACCCCATTAACCTAGTCGCCAAGATTCGCATCCTGGGCCTCGTTTTTCACTCCCACTTTCACGCACACTGCAATGCCACCCAAACCCTCCTGACCCAAACATAGCAAGCCACTCGATTCATTCGGCGCGTCGCTAACCGACTCACGGGTCTGCTAGAGCGGAACACTCCACCTCATCCAAGCTTACATCACAAGCCGCACGGCGTACTCATTCCCCTACCTCCCCCTAAAGCAGAAGGAATGGGAACGCATCAACGAGCTCACTAGGGGCTGCACGAAGGTCGCCCTCCGCCTACCCCGAGCACCTCTACTGCCTGGCTCCTCAACCTCGGCACCCAATACACTTTGAGGAGTTCGTAGAAGCTACCCTAACAGCACAGCTGACTCGCCTGTCGCGAACCATGGCAGGCCGCACTCTACTCTGTCAGCTAAGCATCGCCCTGATAATGCATCCTACCGAGGGAGTTCCCCTGCCTCCAGATCTACGCTCCCATCTCATCATCCTTCCCAAACGTAAGAACATGCACCACGAGCACGACGTAGAACGCAGGGCAGCCCGCGTAAAGACCTGCTCAGGTTGTACTGCGACAGTTCTTTGGAAGCCTACGTGGATGTGGCAGTGTACTTGTCGGGCTCCTGCATGGTCTTCGTCGTCACTAAAAATCAGGCCCGATTAATCGCATCAGGCTCCGTCACCGAAGACAAATCCGCAATTGCTGAGGAAGGTGCTATTGCGCTCGTACTCATCTACACCTCGGCCACCGAAATTCTCTCCGACTCAAGATCCGCCCTATCCAATTTTGCCAAATGCCTGATATCCCGCACCGCGGCTTGACTTCTACGCTTCTGGCACCGCGCAACTATTATTCGGACCCCCACGCATGGAGCAAGGCAGAATGGCGGGCCTGTTGGTATGGCATGTTAAAGAAGAAAATACCAGCCAAAAAAAGTAGAACATATTAGGAGAGAACAACACAGGACAACAGCGGACTAACAACTGAATTCTTTATTGAGTACCGACCGCCGAGTAATCTCAACGCATGCGCCAAGGCAGGACAGACGCTCAAGCATATTTATTCAAATAATCAAGTTCTTTTATCATCAGCGCTGTCGATGGTGAACTGACGCAAGCATCGCCATGTTTTGCTATTTGAAAGGCCTCAAAGATTTCGCGGGCCTTCCGTGTTTTCCCATAGCCCAGAATGGTGACTTCAGAGAAACGTGGGGAACACTTGCCAGGACATCTACTACAGTGCCAAGCAAGATTGCCATCTTCACAAGCGCCAACTTTTGTTTTGTGCTGGCGCATCCTGTCGTTCACACAGTCACCCGTCTGACCTATGTAAAATTTTCCACAGGTCAGCGGAATCTTATAAATCACTTCAGTCCGGCACTTTGCGTACATGGTTCTATGTTTGGTCGTGCAACGCTTCTTGTTTCCGCCAAGCATAATTCGTGCACAAAGTCCTGAATATCATGCCTTATTTGCACAAAGTGGCGCACAATGCTAAGAAAGACGCCGAGCGCCAGGGGGTCAATTTGATTTTTTCAGCGCCCGTCAAGTTTCAGTATTTTGTGCACGAATTATGCCTGGCGGAAACAAGGAGCGTTGCACGACCAAACATAGAACCATGTACGCAAGGTGCCGGACTGAAGTGATTTATAAGATTCCGCTGACCTGTGGAAAATTTTACAAAGGTCAGACGGGTGACTGTGTGAACGAGAGGATGCGCCAGCACAAAACTAAAGTTGGCGCTGGTGAAGATGGCAATCTTGCTGGCACTGTAGTAGATGTCCTGGCAAGTGTTCCCCACGTTTCTCTGAAGTCACCATTCTGGGCTATGGGAAAACACGGAAGGCCCGCGAAATCTTTGAGGCCTTTCAAATAGCAAAACATAGCGATGCTTGCGTCAGTTCACCATCGACAGCGCTGACGATAAAAGAACTTGATTATTTGAATAAGTATGCTTGAGCGTCTGTCCTGCCTTGGCGCATGCGTTGAGATTACTCGGCTGTCGGCACTCAATAAATAATCCAGTTGTTAGTCAAGCCGTTGTCCTGTGTTGTTCTCTCCTGGAGTGTTCGTCTTTTTTTGGCTGGTATTTTTTTTTAACCCCGCACATGGAGGCCTCTCGGGTAACGAGGAGGTCCACAGCCTCACCCGAGGTCTCTCTTTACGGGCCGGAGTTGGACCTCCTCCGCCATTCCAGAAGCGTCTTCTTACGTTCAGAGAAATTCTTGCCTACTACCGACATACACGGCGCGTTTACGCACTGCCGGCTCTCTTCCTTACCTTAACCTAGGTCTCCCACTGGCACCGACTCCAGACCCGTATTGCTCCCTACCCTATTCTCCTTCATGCCAGCTACCCCGATCAATTCATCTTCTCCTGTAAGCTCTGTGGTGAACCGGGAGACTTTCTTCAAGTTCTCCTCACATGTCCTACGTTCCCACACTCTCGGTCCCCAACCACGGCGGAGTCATACTGGGAGACTCTCCTGGCCAGATCCGCTGCTGCTGCTGCCCAGCGCCGGATAATTACTGACGCCCTGAACCGGATAGCCCTCCAGGGGCTGTCCTTTGCCCTGCAAGGGCAGCACCCTAAAGGTTGCTTCTTGCAATGTTAGGGGATTTGCTCCCCTCTGTATTGATTGGCGATAAATATTTTCCATTACCCCCACCAGCACGACTGTGTGCCTCCTGGTCTCTCGATTTTTGGCAGGGTGACCGCATGCAATCTGTTTCTCGCCGCTAAAGTTTAAAAAGTGCTACACATAGTTCATTGCATAATGTTTTATATGCAGCGTTTCAACAGTTTTTTCGCATTTTTTCGTGGGGTTCGTCTTATGACACAATGACCCATGATAACCTTTTCCGGCCTGTAAGGCTGTAAGCGCTGGCGGCCCTGGTTTAGTCAACCTTTATGCCCGACAGATAGTTTCACGTTTCATTTTTTTCGGGACACTATACACAAATAATGCGTGCATTCTTGCATTTAAACTTATTTCATACTTTACTGAACTTCACTGTGTCTTCAAGTGTGTTTGACCGTGCATGTTTTATGCATGTCTCATGATCGTGGGATTCATGCATGAGCTGTAATTAGCTGCTCGTTTCCTTCTTGTTCCCTTTTTTTTAATTAGTGTCTGAGGAAAAGAAAAGGGGCAGTAATTGTCTCACAACTCAGTTAATACCCGAACCGCGCCGTAATGAGAAAGAAAGAGAAAAATAATTCTAGGTCGTAATAAGGTCTAAATCGAGTAATGAGGTCTCCCAGATTGTACATTTCTATTCGGGTCCTTATAGAAAGGGCTGGTCAAGACAATGTGGACTAGATCTGCGATGCGATTGCAGCGCGTGCATCTAGGATTAAAGACTTTGGATGCCATTTGCTGTACAGTTAGTTCATTTTTCGACGTCGAGCATACGGCTGTACAAGAAATTAATTTGTATGTTCGTCCTTCCACACATGTATCGCTGAAAAAATGAAAATTCATTTTTGAGGAAAGGAAATTACGCAGGACCTGTATCCCTTATCTCGGTGAACACGGGAACCACGCCGAAAGGGAACGGATGCAAGAAGGTGTGAAAGAACAAAGAAAAAAAAGAGATGCCGATGTGGAGGTCTCCAGAAAATAACATCGACCACCTGGAGATTAACGTGCACTGGCATCGCACAGCACACGGGCGCGTTTTGCATTTCGCCTGCATCGAAAAACGACGGCCGCGGTCGGGTTCGATCCAGGGTGCTCCATCTCAGTAGACGAGCGCCTTAACCACTGAGCCACCGCGGCGGGTATGTATCGCTGTGTGTATCGCTGTTTGTATTTTGGTTTACCAGGACACGATGCACTCAAGAGAGTATGTCAAATTCCTCAGTCGCCATGCACAAAAACATTTTTCTTTTGTATACACACTGAGACATTACCGGTTAAAAGATGGCCAGATGATAAGGGTATTTTCGTATCTACGGTTAACTGTCGTCTCTATGATGCTGCTGAAACGATTGATCACTGTTTAATCAATTGTAAAGATGCAGTACTCTTCTGGCACATTATGTAACGGACATTTAAAAAAAGTTTAATTTGACACCGCAAACTATATGATATCTCACTGCACTGCCATTTGTTGATGTACCCTTACCTATGTTATTTGTAACTCGATTACACAGCCTCTAGAAATTACGCATGATGAACTGACACTGTGAATCTGTTGTTTCTGCTAAAGACCATTTCAATAGAATGATTGTACACCCAAAGAACTGCATGCCCAGACCGAGCTCCAATCTGAATGGCACTCTCTTATTGCTGTGTTGTTCATTCCCTTTTGTAAAGTTCTTTGTTACTTCGATGTGTCGTTTTATGATATATTAGCTACGTTCTCTGAATTGACTATTTTCTCGCGATGCGTTATTTAGGTGTGTTGATTTCTCACGGCTTTCGTAATGTTTCTAGATAGCTCATGCAAATGAAACATCGCTTTGTTATATATAAAAACCTCATCACAGATATGATAATCTGTGAGACTGCTTGCTGAGCAATTTATTTACCGTTTAATTTGATATCAATAGTGTATTTACTTTCACTTCTTCAAGTAAAACTGAATTCCTGACTTTGACTTCACGAGCGCAAAATGAGCGTTGTAATAATAGCGCGCGTCACCTTTCTTAAATATCACGCTGCTCCTCAGAACATGCGTGACAACATGCTATTTCTATCATTGAACGCAGTACTGTTTATATAAGGTGTTCTATTTCATTGATGCCAACAAAACCAAATCTACGTCCCCCCCTTCTTACACCCTCTTCTACACTGCATGCCAATGAAAACTGATGTACTGATAAGCGTTTTGTGGTAGCAGACAACTGTGCCATCCTTGGCAGCGGCTCTTTCAACTTGTTAAATGTAACCGCGCACTTCACTTGACTGCGTTCAACTTTCCGGCAGAATCAATGACGAGATTTGAATCTCGGCATGGGCAGGAATACTGTCGCTTACTACGCAAGTTCACGTCTCATAAATGATCCCCAACCTGGTGTTATCACAGTAAATACTTGAGTCCACGCATCTTGATTTCTGATGGAAAAAACATTCAGACCAGATAGATAGATCTGCTTGATTAGAATGCACATCATCCCAAATGCTATTAGCATATCCATATATTCAGTATCTTCGAGGCTTTTATTACATGCACTGTGGCCTTATTAGCGTGCAAAAAGCCTGCCATAAGAGAGAAATTTATTTGTCCGCAAAAGTGGATTGGAATTTCCAATTCAGCAGCATTCTGGTTTTCCCATAAGCACTGTACATACATATTTGAAAAAAATATACCTAAAGCCTTGACTAAACCAGGATATTTATTCATTCTAAAGCTTCTTTATACAGAATAACCAGCATAACTACGACAGATTTGGTTGACCTGAACGCAAATTATTTCAGATGGTTACTTGCAACATTTTATACAAACTGTTCACTATAGTGTCGACGATTGTTACAAGTTTCTTGTCATTTACGCACCATTTATTTTGCAGTTTCTGTCTTTTACACAGTGCGCTTTATCTTTAGTTCCCGATGCAGCGTTTATTTTTTATGTGTGCAGCTGTTATGTCCCTCTCCCCACTATCAGCAATTAGGAAAAACATGACCAGTCTAGCACAATTTGAAGTCCCTTATGTTGGTTTCGGATAAAAGTAACAAAGGAATTTTCCCTTTCGGACAGTCACTTTGTATGAAATAGACATGACACTAGATGATAGCAGAACCCTTTGGCTAGGTAAGCTTATGCATTCGCAGGAGCCTACTTTCGAAAATCAACCATGTTAGAAGTTTCATGGAAGTCGGATAACCCTAAAATGTTCACCTTCAAATTGCGTTGCACTGTACACAAGTCATTAAATGTCAAGCACGAAGTTCACGAAGTAATAAAACAAAAAGATCTAATCATAACTGCAAGCAAAGCACGACACTACACGTTGTTCCCTAATTCAAAGCTAATACAGCTCTCGTGCACAGGCACTGGCTTAAATATAGAATTATTAAAAACAAGCTCCATATTGTCGAACTTCCTTCAGCGCATTTTTTATGTTTCTGCTGACTTCAACTCGTTTTCCTTGTCACGTTCTTTCAATTAGCTTCGGCTTCAAAGGAAGAAAGATATTTTCAATTAATCTGCGTGCAGTGCCTGTCCATAACAAGTGCAGTACGTTCTTCGGATACACAAATTTCGGCTGCGTTGTCCAGTTTAGAAATGAACGTCAGCGGTAACGCTTAATTTTCCTACGCTGCGCTTATGCTCCATTGAATTTCAGCCGTGGCGGCAGCACCTAACGTCATATGCCTAACAAAAGGCGCGTGGATGGCAGCACACTCGTAAACACGAGGATTGAGAAATGCAGGTCGGCCGGGTTGACGACTCGAGTGCGTTCGGGAGTGAACGTAAACACAAGTGCCGGCAGGCTGTGAACGGCTACGACCGGTTTGTTTGCAGACCGCACTCCAGACTCGTACGCATCGCAGCCATGCCGCTTTGTCGTGACTCAACGGAAGTCAGACGCTGACGTCGCTCCCTCGGCCGCTTTGAACCAGCATCCTTTCGGCAGTCGAAGATGCGCTAGCTTCTGACGTCAGTTCTGACGCCATCAATTTCAGTCTTGAGCTGTCACGCTCCAAAGTAAGCGCCCGTTTGGAAAGCCGGACGAACTCTGGGGAAGATGGTAGCTCTCTGCGGCCGAAAAAGGGTAATGTGACGGCTAAACAGAAACTCCTCATGCGTAAGATGAGCTTTGAAAACGCCGCAACGTGCCCATTCTTTCCGTTGAAATGCAAGAAACTGTTGCTGAGTAAAAAAGGATGAATCCTGGAGGTAGCAATCATTTCCTCAGAGAGGCTGGTCCTTACAGCACTCTCATGAGCGACAAGGTTTTCCAAAGTGTCGCACAAGGCTCAGAGGGAACAGTTCCAAGCATGGAAAGCTAGGCAGGCGTTAGGCTCGGTAGTGCTTTTTCGTCGAAGATCTTCGGTGGCACGGTGCAGCGCGCTGCCGCAGGCTTGATCACGTGGCATGGATGTGCAGGAAAAGATACAAAGTCAAGCCCTTTATGACTTTCTTTCCTTTTTCCTGATTGCCTCCCGAAAGTGTCAACGTGGAATCATTTTTGCTGAGGTTACTGTAGACATCGACCGAGAAAGCACCTCGGAACTCAAGCATCGGTTTACTACTAAAGGTCATACAAGCATAAAGAGTACGAAGAGCTGTTACGGTCATCGATTCTTTCTCTGCAGGTGCGCTTAGGAAATAGTAAGACCTCCTCCCCTGAGGTGTTATGCAACGTTCTCAGCAGTCTATTTTTGTGAAAGGCATAAACATTTTTACTTGAGCTGCTCTTTAAATTTATCAACAGAAGAAGCGATGCTAACTGTTGCCTTCAATTGCTTGCCAGAACAGAACCGGAGCTATATGCGGCTCGCTTTCATCGTCGTCCTCATCTTCATCATCGGCCTGACTACACCCACTGCAGGGTGCAATCCTCTCCCATGTCTCTCCAATTAACCCTATCCTCTGCCAGCTGCACCCACCCTATGCCTGTAAACTTCCTAATCTCATGCACCCACCTCATCTTCTGCCGCCCCCTGGTATACGCCTGCCTTTCTTGAAATTCACTCCGTTACCCTTAGGGAGCAGCAGTTATCTTTCCTTCGCATTACATGCCCTGCCCAAGCCCATTTTTTCCTCTTGATTTCGACTTGAATGTCATTAACACGCGTTTGTTGCCTCACCCATTTTGCCCACTCTCGGTCTCTTAATGTTATACCTGGCATTTTTCTTTGCATGACTCGCTGTGTTGTCCTTAACTTAAGTTGCACTCTTTTCGTTAGCGTTCACGTTTCTGCCTTGGGTTTGAAAGAAGAGACATCGCGTGGTCGATGAAATTGCATAAGCAGACCTGGGGTGTGGCCTGATCTCGGTGACTAGAACCGACAACGCACTCCCTCACCAGAACAGGATTTGGCCACCCTGGTGTAATACTTGGCCACAACCTTCTATGAACAAACAAATTGGGTTCGCTTTCAACTACTAGTAAATGGAAGGGGTGGTCGAGCTCTAAGTAGGGCTTATATGTTTAGGTTACACGCAAAGTGGCATGCTTCTGTAGAGCTCACGAATACTCTGACTATTATGCTTTTTGTTTTTTCGTTCCGCAGTTCACGTGTGATCAGAGTAAAACCATTGGGAAAGGCAATCCCTCGTTTCAGCTTCACTGAACGAGCTCGGCTTTCGCCCAGCACACTTGTAAATCACGTTCAAGAACAGCTGATGACATAAAAAACCCCGCAGTCGCTTGAACGCCTAGACAAAGCGCTGCTACGAATTACGGCATCGCTGGGATGCCTATATGCTCCTATGCTCTCATTCTTTTAAGATAAATGGGTGCTGTCCTTTCGAACTGCACAACTAGCAAGTGGCCTTCAGTACCTACTGGGCTGTTGCAGGAGCCTGCAGTACTTTCCCACTTTTGTTCGTGTTAAAGAAAAAGTTGCTCGTGATGCGTCGAGGTTTGCTAAATTTAGAATCGTTGCAATGAAAGAAAAACAACAAAACTGCTTTTCCTCGGCTTGAATGCCATCTTCTTTCGGTGTGCAAGAGTATTGCAGGCGGTTGTTTACCGGTAGGGCATCACTTCTATACTTATCATGTTACGCTGCGCAATGCTTCGGCTTTGTACTCAAGAACGATTTCGGTATTTATAGTAAGTGGGATTGCGTCGAAAGTGCAATCAGATGAGAAAAAGTTTGATGGTGCAACCACTCTTCATGTTTGAAGGAGATGCAATGAACTAAACTTCAGTCGGGGCTGACATTTAAATAAGTGGCCTTACGTTCGGCAATTCCTGAAGAGAATACAATATTTCATTGTGCGGGCCACATATCACACGAATAAAGAGAAAAAATACGCGAAGAGCAAATCATAAATAAAGAAGAAATTGACCCGGTCTAGATCGGCTCTAAAGTTGTTTAAGTTTGCAAACAGTAATCTTACACCAATTTTTTTCTTGAATGTATGTGCGTTAAGATTTTCCCTCTCGTCTATAAAAACCATCTAGAGTGCGAAGACTGAGCCTTTATGCGCCGTGCTAGAGTCACGTATTGAACTTTTACGGGAAAGCGTAAGTAGCTTGTTCAGCTGAAAACCTAGCGTCGTCCACCGCCGCGGTGCGTCAGTCGGAAAAAATGCCAGTTTACCGAAAAATGGCAATATAGGACTAAATTATGAAAACAAAATAGTCGCCATTGGCGTTCCCACCCAGGCAGACTGCATGCCAAGCGGTCCCGGAACCCGTAGACAGTGAGGTTTTTTTTTGTCTTTATTGCCTGTTTTGACAGTTTACACAGGTTGCAAACTTATGTTCCGCGCTGCACTCTCAAATATAAGGAGCCGACATGTGTTTCACTCACGTGAGAAAATCGAAACTGTTCTAGGGAACCAAATGCTCTCATCAAATTGAGCACTTCATCTCGAAAACATTTGTCCTTGTACAACTCATGCAGTTTAAATACGTTTTCTTTTAAGTAATCGCGGAAAGACCACGCATCTTCATCGCAGTGTCGTACAGCCATCCTGCTTCGCCAAATGCTGTGCAGGCCAAGAAGGAAGCATACATCGTATTTATAAAGATCCGGCTCAACGCCCAGGAATTGTATCTCTTGCGGCGTTAATGGTAAGTCTTTTTTTGCCTCCTGAAGCACGTCCCAAAAGAGCAACGCATTCAAGCAATCAATAAAGACCTGTTCTATTGTTTTGGTTCGTGACATTACAAGCAGTCAGCACCCCATGGTAAAAATAATTCCTTCTCCTCCACCCATGTTTTAACCGCCAACGTATCAGTGTGCAACTTGAAGAAAAACGTCTCCACACCCGTTGGCACCACCATTTTCCGTACTATTTTTTAAACATTTCCTGCTTAGCCTCCACTATACAGAGAGCGATATATTGGCTCGCGGAAGACACAGTCAAGAAAATATTTTAGCGATTTTTTACGCGTGACATTTGAAAGGTATTCCAAACTGAACCGAACATTTAGAAACCGGAAAGGAAAGATCACTTCTTTCAAAAATCTACTTGCACTGTATCTAATACCGTTGACAGTGGATATAAAATAATTTGGCAAATCTCAAGGAAGCCTGAGTTGAATAAGAACCAGCAGAAAAAGGTCGCTTTGATCTCGAAAGAACATAAATCTTGACACCAACTGCCTCAGGTTCAAGTTTGGAAAGGAAAGACCTCTTATTCTCAAACGCAAAAATAAATTATCAAGTTTAGTCCTCTCCCATAAGGACTGCCAAACAAAAACAGCGAAGAGACGATGAAAGTTTTGAATGCTAAGCCGAGAGCATGAAAGGACCGGCCACAAATAGCACAGTATTGAAACCACGTATACATTACATATGTTTGCTCACGCGAATACAGACAGTTAATTTCCCGACTAATTCTGTGTACACGTGGAAAGTTCTTGAATTTTTTCCTTCCATAACTGTTCGTTACCTCGATACCTGTCGAGAGGAACACCTAGGTATTTGGAAGGAACAAGTTACCATTTTACACTTGCAGGAAACAAAGGCGCTGATGCTCAGTTCTCATGGAGGGGCGTTGGTGAAGGCCTATTAGAGGGGCATCTAGTGCATGCATTGTGGTGTGTATGATTTAGTGACGTTTTTGGAAAGTGTTTTTATGTTGCAGTAAGAAAAGCCAGTATGAATATGCAAATTGGGCGTCAGAAATTGCGCGGAATGAAAAGGCGGTGTTATAGTGCTACATTGTGCTGGAGCAAATTGTGTATGTGAATGATTAGGTAATGGCGTAGTAGTTCGTTCAGCGTAACCTAGATAGAGATTGGTGATCGAAAGTCATGACTGGTGATTTGTAATGGGATTTGTAATGGGAATGTAATCTATGACTGTGATTGGTAATATGGTTTCGCATTGGCAATCTCTGAGAAATTGGTAAGAAAAGCGCGAAACCGAGAAAAAACAAACGAGAAGGCACAATCTCGTCTCCTCTTAAGGCGAAGCTTAAGCGTCCTCCTAACTTTTTCCTGTTCCTCATTAATACCCTCATCAACAAAAAAAAAATTATGAGTTGAAGAACAAATTAATGTAGATAGAATTCATAGTGCATTGAAGAGAAAATTGATTTCCATAAAAATATATAACGGCCAACGCAACGAGAAACCAAGTAATCTCCACGTGAGTAGAAGAAAGAAATCTCAGTTTACGCTTGGTCACTATGCCTCGCTGCGTTCACGTACAAGTGGCTAACGCTTCATGTGCCACCGATTATCAGGTAAAATCACCATTATGTAATCAATGTTTTGCTTTGCACGTGCATAATACACAACACTAGTGGTGCCCCGTGTTTGTAAGATTGCTTTGTTTAGGCCAGGAGTTTTAAATGGTCAAAAATATATCTAATGTATGTTTCTCTTGATATTGTAGAACGCAGAAAGTATGAGCGCGAGAAGCGTTTATGCTGATTGTCGCGATTGTCCTATACAACAAGTAAACCCTAATGACCTACGCAATCGCTAAAAACCTTCAACAGAGAGGTGCTTTCAGTCTTCTGTCTTTTGTATCTTTTTTGCTGAATATTTTCATCAGCATTTTCTTCCCTAGGTCCTGAAAATACCCGAGAATTTTACTTAAATGACCACCTAGCCAAGCAAAGGTTGGCGCCAGTGGGTTTCTGCATCATTCATCAGGCTGTTAGCTGCAGAAGGTCTCGTTACACAACCTTGCAACACATACGCTTGGCGCACATGCGAAGATGACGTGTACGTTCTCTTTCCACTAATTTCAAGAAGACTGCTATCGTAATTGTTTTTTGCTGAAATGAAGAGGGGGGAAGTAGAGGCCAAAATAGCCTAACAGTTCTTGTTCCCTGCGGGAACACATGCATCTAGAACAATTTTCAGCCGCATTTGTTTTCAAGAAAGGTCTTGTAAAGCGCCCGCTCTGCTTAGCGCTTGTGTCTCTGGCACCGAGCCTCTAATTCGCTTTTAATTGTCTGTGAGTTCTGAACAGCTGTTGTGAAAATTTCCAGCATTTGTCGAGCACGAGCAAACCAGTCGCGGAGTAGAAAAGATGCCGCGAATAACCCCCTCCCCCCCACACACACCCTTGAATATATTTTTAGATTTCCTCTGCCTTGCTGCCACTTTTCTGAGCCTGCACGAGCAAGCCATGAAAAAATAAAGCAAGAAGAACGGTCCACTCATTAACGGAAATTTACCTGCAAATGACCAACTAGTGAAGAGATGCCTATTAAATTCGCCTTCTTTTCTTTCTGTAATGTCCACCGAAATCTGGGTATGCTGGAATTCTCGCGCTCAGCCATAGTAAAGATGCACCTTCCTCTTTTGGAGGGCGAACTCGTGACCTTGAACGCAACAGCCAAACGCTATTTGTCTATTGGCTAAATCGTTTCCAGCGTCGGAAGAAAGCACGGAAAATCTAATATTCCAGCCATAGTTGTGCGAGTCGATAACGTCCGGTTTTTGAAAGATCCTTTCATTTCTTTTCCGCAGTTGAGATGTCGTGTACTGGTTCGCTCATCCCATGCTCCAATGGTGCGCGGGCATCACGTCTTAATGTTTTTCTCATCGGTACGGTGTCCCCTGGAGAAACAAAAAAAAAAGAGACCTACGCTAGCATGGAAGCTATTTTCTCACTCTTTACACTGCTTGTGGTTACCTTCACCTGATCTCTAACTTTAAAATTGAATATTTCGCTCATTGTAACGGATAGCAGCTCGTTATAATAACTTTCTGTAACACACATTATACGTTTTTGTTATTCTCAATGACTATGTATTTGTTGCACGGTTACTTCAATTTTTCTGACTTGATCTTCATTTTTATGTTATTGTGTTAATACACTGCTTACTTTGCCTGTCTTTCTTGCTCTTTTTTCGTTTGCTTCCGCAATCTACCAATAATATATAAAATAGCCCTTTCGTCTATTAAAGGTTTTCGAACCCCTGAGCCTGTTTGCTGCGCATTTTATGTGCCGTTTATTTCGGATTAAGTGTGAATTTTGTTTCGCTTCTTCGGTAGGTACCAAGTGAAACATTTATTTACCGACTCTGAACTCGCAAGGCAGAAATGCAGTATATGTTTTCTCCTAACGGCGGTCATCACATTTGTTAAATACTATATTGCTTGCCAGAACATGAGCGAAAACATGTCCATGTCTGTCATTGAATACAGTACTGTTTCTATTACGCCTTCAACTGCATTCCATACTAACGGCAGCTCTCCTGCCCTTGCCCCTCCCCACCACCCCTCGCACTCCCTCACCCCCAAAAACAAAACAATATTGATCTTAATTAGGTTACGCTCATTCCAAGCTGCAATGCAAGAAAAACTGATGACTTGACAAGTTTATTTTTCAAGGCAGGAAAGCTATGCTGCCATTGGCAACGGATCTTTGTCTTTACTTAAAGTAACTCGGAAGCACTCCATCGGTGTTTATCTTTTCAGAAGCGGCAGTAACGGGATTCGAATCTTTCTGCTGCAGAACCACTGCAGTTTACTAGGCAAATTCGTCTGTCATCAATAGCTTACGACTTGGTGCTATCTTCCTAAAAATTTCAGTCCAGGCTTCATGATTTCTGCTATAAGTAAACATTCAGGACCATTCAGCTTGGTTAGAATATACAGAATCGGATACGCTATCAGCTTCTCTTTGTATTCAATACCTTCCCACCCTATATTACGTGCACTGTGGACATATTCTCATGGAATAAAAAGCATGCAATAAACGCAAATTGCTAGTGTCCGCAAAATTAGATTACTCTGCCGAATTAAGCAGCATGCTGCTTTTCCCAGAGCACTGGAGATGTTTTAAGAAAAGCTAAAACTTTGAATAAACCAGGAAGTTTATCGAATTTCAAGCATCTTAAGACTCAAGACTCAGCTCGACGATGACTTATTTGGCGTACCTGGCCTCAATTTATTTGGGGATTCTTGTTTGCAACGTTTTTTTTTCATGGTTTTTCGTGGTTTTTACCACGGATTTTTAAAATTACACTGTTGTTTACGTAGCGCGTCGCGCTGCATTTTAGTCTTTTATGCAGAACGCTTTATCTTAAGTTCCTGATGATGCGTTTCCTAGAAGTATATAGAGCAGCTGTATGTTATATATATATATATATATATATATATATATATATATATATATATATATATATATATATATATATATATATATATATATATATATATATATATATATGTGTGTATATTAGCAGACAAGGCATATGAAATGAGGGGCTCGTTTGACAAACATATTAAGGAAGCCAACAGCCAACGAAACCAAGGTACATAGGTGAATGTTTCTAATCGTTTTTTTTTAATTTTTTTTATAAACTGTAGTGGCAATTAATCGGTGTTTAAAGAAAATTACTTATAAAGCAGCAGAAAAAACCACCATGCCGCTGGTGGGATGCGAACCCACGATCCCGCCGCCCGATCCCACCGGCGGCATGGTTGTTTTTTCTGCTGCTTTATAAGTAATTTTCCTTAAACACCGATTAATTGCCACTACAATTTATAAAAAAAAATTAAAAAACGATTAGAAACATTCACCTATGTACCTTGGTTTCGTTGACTGTTGGCTTCCTTAATATACATATATATATATATATATATATATATATATATATATATATATATTATACAGCTGCTCTATAAGTTCTAGGAAAAACATTACATAAACCATCAAGCGCCTTGCACGAATATGACGCCGAAATAAAACAAAAAATTAATATCATGTTTGAATGGAAAAGACGATAAGAGAGATCTCGTTTACAAACAGCGGCTGAAATTGACTTTCGTTCAAGAAATGCTAGTATTGCTTAATTTCCTTCAACGCAGTTTTCTTTTTGTTTCTTCCGTCTTATGGTTTATGGTTTATGAGGGCTTAACGTCCCAAATCGACTCAGGCTATGAGGGACGCCTCAGTGTAGGGCTCCGGAAATTTCGGCCACCCGGGGTTTTTTACGTGCACTGACATCGCACAGCACACGGGCCTCTAGAATTTCGCCTCCATCGAAATTCAACCACCGCGTCCTCTTCCGTCTTCAACTCGTTCCCCTGGTCATGTTTCAATTGCTTTCGAATTCAAACAAACAACTATTTTCATGAACCTGGGCACGCTCCCTGCACATGACGATTGCGATATGTTCCTCGGGTATGCAAATTCCGGCTTCGATGCCCAGCTGCGAGATGACTCTGCGAGAAAACTTATTTTCCTGCCAGCAACCCATGGAATTTCACTCGCCAATGCAGCATCTGACTTCCTAAGCCTAACAAAATGCGCGAGGATGGCAGGACACTTGTAAACGCCAATCAGCTCGAGAATTCTAGGTCGATCGGGCTGACGACTCGAATGCGTTCAAGAGCGAACGTAAACACAAGTGCCGGCAGTCTGTGAACAGCTACGGCCGGTTTGTTTGCAGACCGCACGCCAGACGCGTATGCCCCGCTGCAGTGCCGCTTTGTCGTGACTCAACGGAAGCCAGACGCTCACATCGCTCGCTCGGCCGCTTTGAACCAGCATCCTTACGGCAGTCGAAGCCGCACTAGCCTCTGACGTCAGTCGTGACGCCATCGATTTCAGCCATGGGCGGCCACGCACAAAAGTAAGCACCAGTTTGATGTGCCGAAAAAAAAACATTCGGGTTTCCTGAAGCCTTCGGCCCGTTGCTTTTAAGAAAAGGGCCAGTTGAGGTAGAAGGCAGTCTGCGGCCGAAGAATGACATTGTGACGGCTAAAAGCAATTGACTCATACGTAAGAGAAGTTTTGAAAACCGGAAACGAACAGATTCTTTCCCATAAAAAAAAAAGTGTTCCTGTGCGATTAGTTATGAATGCTGGAGGCAGTCAGTAATCGTTTCCTCAAAGAGGTTGGCTCTTACGCAGCTTTCCCAAACGACAAGGTTTGCTGAAGATGTTGCAGAAGGCCTCAAACGAACAGTTCGCCGCGTGTGAAGAAATGTCGGCGTTGGGCGCGGCAGCGGTCTTTCCCGCCTTGCACTGCCTTGCATGCTTTCGGTGGCATTGGAGAGAGCACGGCCCGCCGGCTTGATCTCTTGATATGTATGTGCGCCGAAAAACAAGCATCGTCAAGCACTTCAGGGCTTTCTTCCGTTTTTCCCAAATGCCTTCCGTGGCTACCACTGCGGAATTATTTTCCTCAGCTAATAGCCGGCAGAAAATAAGAAAACACCTCAGCACTCGAAGTTACGTTTACTTTGAAAGACCACACGTCATAAGCACTGTTATAGCCATGCATACTTTCCTTGCAGCCGTGGCCAAGAAATAGCAGGACCGGATTTCCTGCAGTTTTATGCGGCGTACAAAACAGTATATTCTCGTCAAAGGCATTGACACTTTTTGTTGAGCCACGGTTTAAATTTAGCAGCGGAAGAGGCGGTGCTGACAATCGCTATGAGTTGCTTGTCAAGACACAACAGGAGCTATATATATATATATATATATATGCGGCCGGTTTTTAACTGCGAGTGAATGGAAGGGGCGCTCGAGCCGTAAATAGGGTTCATGTATTTAGGTTACACGCCGAGTGGCGTGTTTAAATAGTGCACACGAATACGCTCACTGCTTGTTCTTTTGGTTTTAGTTCCGCAGCTTACGGATGATCAGAGTAAACACATTGAGAAAGGCAATCCCTCGCTTCAGTTTCACTAAACCAGCTCGGCTGCCGCCAAATATACAAAGAAGTTTAAGCCGTTGAAGAAAAGATGATGTGAATTAAGCCCCGCAGTCTCTTGAACGCTTCGACAAAGCGTAATGACGAAGTACAGCATGACTTGAATTACCTGTTCTGCTCCCATTTGTTTCAAGATATACGAATGCGATCCTCCCTAACTGTTCAACTAGCGACTGCGGTGTTCCATAACTACTGCAGGAGCCTACAGCCGGGCGATGCTACTGCAGGGGCCAGCAGTCTTGAAAACGTGAAAGAAAAAGGCTCCTCTGACGCCTGAATGGTTGCATAATTTAGAATCATTTATATTAAACAAACAAAAACAAACCTGCTTTACCTCGGCAAGAATGGTATCTTACTTCTGTGTGGAAGAGTATTGAGGGCAGGTATTCATCTGTGGGGCAACTTCAGTGCACTGGTGCACGCTACGTTGCGCATTGATGCAAGCTTTGTACTCAAGAAAGCTTTCGGCATTTATAAGAAGTGCGATTGTGTCGAAAGTGCAATCAGCTGAAAAAAGATTTGATGATGCAACCACTCTTCATGTTCTATGGAGAACAAAAGAAATAAACGTCACTCGGAACTGACATTTCAACAAGTCACCATGCATTCCACCATGCCTGACTAGAAAATAATGCTGCTCTTTGCGGGCCTCTATAATGTACTAGTAAACGGAAAAAGTACACTACGAGCACATAGGAAATGAGCCAAAATTGACCCGGCCCGATACACGATCGTGGGCTTGACGACTGAGCCTTTGTCCATCTTGCTCGAACCACCTATCTGACTTTTCCCTATGCCTTATTAATAGACGCATCAGTAGTAGAAAAGGCAACATTACGAGTTAGAGAACCGATGCATGTGAATAGTATTCTTACTCAAGTCCAGGAATCTTGGACAAAAACTTTGAATATTGGACCACTGGAAGTTACTGGCACAAAAATATTGAAGGTTTTGGTCTATGCTTTCGATATGGTGCAAAATTTTTATTTTATTGTTTTTCCATCATTCGCATCGAGTAGTGAAGACTGCCATAGAAAAGTCATTAATAGCAAAAACATTTAATCCTTCCGACGGAAGATCAGCAGATATACTGATTATTGATTGTTGTAATTAAATCTTACAACATATGAAAAAATTGAGCTCAGAAAGTGTTTTCTGTTCAAAAATTATTTTTCCCAGCAGCAAAGTAGACCGCATGTGAGTAGAAACAAGAAAAATTCGCAGGATCCACGTGATCCCTATGCCTCACTGCGTTCTTGTAGAAGCGTCTCACTCTTCAAGCGCCACCGATAATTACATAGGATGACCGTCGCGTGGTCAATACTTTGCTTTGTACATGTAAAATACACACCACTAGCCCCGCCCTGTGTTTGTTCTCTTTAGACTAAGATTATGGAATGGTCACAAACATCTCCAAAGTACGTCTCTGTCCATTTTTCCGCTTGCAGAAATGATTACGCGCCAGACGTGCGTATATGTTGACTTTACAAGACCGTTCTATGCAAACAGTTTAATCTTATTCAGATTTTGCAATCATTTAACACCTTCGGCGCAGTGGTGTTTTCTTGCTATTGTTGTTGCCTTAGAGACGTGACACATACCCGCGAGTGGGGATTGCTCATGTCTCAGCGAGGAGGGACAAGAGAAGAGGGCAAACAGGTTGCAAGTTAACGAATGTACATAGTGTAATAAATGGAAGAATAAATGAAAAGCGAAGAAAATGTAGGAGAAAAGATCGTGGAATTTAAGAAAAGAAGAATACTGCGAGATGTTTTGACATTTTCGAAATTTTGTCTTCTGTTCATAGCGCCCTATTTTCTTCGCTATATATTTCATTTTGAATATTCTTCTCTAGCTTGTAGAAATATCGCCAATTTCCCTTCAATGACCTGTAAATTAAGCCGTGGTCGGCGCCAGCGGGTATCAGCTTGCAGCAGGAGGCTGTTTAGCTGCAGATGGTCTCGTTATGCAGACTTGCAACATAAAAGCTTGGCATACGCGCCCGAAATAAACGTGTTGTTTTCTCCCACATGTTTGCTGCTATGAATACGTGTAATTTTCTCTTATACGTGTCCATGAACTGTGTAGAATTTTCTCGTATTTACTTTTTTGCTTAAATAAAGTGGGCAAAAGAGGAGAGCAAATTATTCCTATAATTGTTCTTAGCTGCGGGAACACATGTAGCTGGAATAATTCAGCGTCAGATTTTTTTCCCACAAATTTCTTTTTAAAACCCCAGCTCCGCTCATTGTTTGCGTCTCTAGGACCGAGCCTTTAATTAGCTTATAATTGTTCGAGAGCTTTCCACAGCTGTTCTTGAAAGGGTCGGCATTTGTCGACCGCGAGCAAGCTAGTCATAGAGTAGAAAGGATGCTTCGCCAGAACCCCCGATGCTTCAAATATTCCTTGATTTTCGCTGCATTCCTGTACATTCCTGAGCGATTTTCTTTCAGTAAAGCACGTTACTGCTCGAATGCGGCTTGTAAAATGTAAAGCCATAAGAATGGTTAACACACTGACGGAGTTTTACCTGACATAACGTAACAACTTAAGAGCTGCCAATTCAATTCGCCTTTTTCTGCTCCTTTAATGTACGCTGAAATCTCAGTATGCAAGAATTCTCGCACTCAGGCTTAGTAAAAATGCAGCCGCCTATCCTGGAGGGCAAAACTCGCGACCTTGAACTCAACAGCCAAATGCTCTAACCAGTGGACCACCATTGCAGCCACAGGATGAAAGGGGGTCGACTACGATAATGGGGTGCTTGCTTTCTATGGGCGCAGGTCTTCATTATTGTACCGAACATAGTTGCTTTTATATCTCTCTACGCGGTCAGACATACAGCTTCTCTGGTAATCTATCAAGTACCAGCGAAGGCGCAGGAAAAGTTTCACGCTGGTGGCTTTTCGGTGAAGCTGAAAAATAAACGGAGCCTTGACAACTAGAGGTCGGCTTGAATGCAAAAAGGCTTGCTTTACTTGGCTCCGCCACAATGCAAGTGAACCACGCGACGCAGTGACGTGCGCTGAAAGCAAAGGCGCTGGCGAAGGCAGGCATACACACCATTGTGTTCGCTGCAAACTTCACAACTTTATGATCGATAGTGCACCACAGTTGGAGACAGAATGTTGTGTCAATTCATAGAGAAACAGTCTAAAAGGAGGAACAGCAAAGCTGGATTTCCACAGCGCCGTCTGCGCTGCATGAGCGACTATAGAGTCAAAGCGCGTCTGCACGCGAAAAACAAAAACGACAATGCTATGCGTAATCTCGTTGCTGATTCACCATTCATTGCCATACGTTGTAACCAGGAAACAAGGGCGCAGTTTCTTTAGTCCCGATTAAATAAGTATTTTTTTCCTGCGCATCAATTTGGGCTACATTTTCATACCCAACATTTATACTCTGATATGCCTTACATTCAGCATGTATTACATGGAGGCCTGTTTACCTCGGCACCCTTGATGTGTCACGCTGCTAATTATAATGACGCGCCGACACCGCGTGATGCCTTTTTTTTCGTACATTTCAATATTTGTTCTGAACATCAGCACTGGGGTACACGCTCCACAAACGATGTCTACTAGTACAGACAAAAAGCAGCCCGGCTGACCATTAGTGTCTCCGGGCTGCTTCTCATTGCTGCGTAGGTCCTCAATGAATCAATGCCTGCAGCTCGGTCCGGGTCCATTCGTTCGGTTTTACGCTTGGTTTGCAGCGGAGAATCTGCACTTTAACTAATTAAGCGGACGGAAAGGACTCGCTTCCGAAAGTTTGTCTTATTTCCGGAGAGGTCGACTGACATACAGCCATCTGTTCCGTGCATGAAGCTTCTTTACTCTTGTACCGTAGAGTTCCCTGCTCTAGTGCCATCAACCTTATGCTTCGCTTGAGAAACTGTTCACACTACTCATGCCTTGCCTGCTAGCGTGCGCTAGGTACGATTTGTGTGGTTCAGTTTATGACATCTGGAGCCAAGAGGACTCTTCCTGACGCAGACACTCGGCAAGCTAGTTTCTTGTTGAATGACAAATCTTGTTGTCTTCCGGGTTGTTGCTCACCACTTTTTGAAGAATAACCGCCACGTGGACTTTCTTCAAGTTAAAACAATAACGAATCAAGATGCATTTTATTAAATGACAAAAAAGAAAATGTTTGCAAACATAATTAGATCTATAGCCAATGAGGCTAGTAAGGGGTCCAATGCAATTAATAACGCTAAGGTCGGGCATTCAGTCCGCAGCGAACGTAAATTAATGTTTGCAATCTTGCTTGAATTCCAAGTAAACGCTTTTGTGACGTTATACCGCAGACTAGCCTTATTGGCTATCAGCCGAAATTACACTAAACGTTTTCGTTGTGGAAACGTTCTGGTTTCCTGTAGACTCAAGAAAGTCCACTTCGCTTTTCTCGTTCTCCCCAGCTTCGCCGTATTATTGTCACCACGGACAACTTTGTCATTCATTCTCTGACCTTTAAGACTGTGCTCATGGATACATGCCATAAGGAGCACGATGGCAGTGCAATTCCTGCAGTGCACAATGCCTCATCTCTAGTCATGCGCTTAAAGTCTGCATATAGGAACATTGCGTAAAACTCCCCCAACCACGAAGACAAAAATAGATGCGGCAATGCAGTTCTTCCCCTGCAGTGCTGCTTTCAGCGCTCATTTCATACTCTTAGCGAATGCCACGTACCCCAGAATCCTGTCCATCTGACGCTGACAGTTCTTCGCCATAGGAGCCATGCGCACAAGGAAGTTGACACTGCAGAGAGTGAATCATTTTTGGTCACTTGACCCTAGGGGTTTTTAGCCTGATAGCGCAATACTGATAGCGCACTCACTTTACGAATGTCAGGGAGTACATTCTTATTTTTTTCTGCATATAGTTATCGTTCACTGTCAGGTCAGATAGATTAAATGCATGTAATCGTCATATTATCCACGCAGAGTGGACCGCTGGTCTCTAAGTTGCGATCACTCACATGACTCATCATGGCTTTCTGTAGGATATCTACTATTTGCTTCTAAATAGCCGTCTACTTGTGGCTTTAAGCGGTACTCTTCTAGTGATCAGTTTCCCAGGCACAATATATTTTTAGAGCTTTCTTTCTTTAGGAAAATGTGCGTACTTGTTTAAAAATATTTCATTTATTATGTAGAGTCCTTCATTATGAACTCTTTTGAAATTCGCTATCACGAAATTCAAACATAGATTTGCAGAAATCTGTACCATAATCTCCTTACACACCGAGGTAATAAAATCCTTTTTGGATGAGCTTTTCTATATTCAGATTCCCCTATAGTGTGCATTCCGCCTCCCGATAGCGGAGTGGATCATGATATCATGTGGGGTCATTCTGAAAGGAATTATCGACAGAACGTACGCCTTTACAAGCAAGGCTTCAAATATGCGAAAAACATTTCATGTGTGCAAGTATATGAGCCTGAATTGACACGACCAAGTTTGAAAAAATATACGAAAACTGGAATCCTGCCGATTTTCGCATTCCTTTTTATCCACAACATGGCGACTGCTGTGGACATTGCAGTTTATTTCTCGCGTATGGATTGCTCGGCGCTACGGGATATAAGCGTTTGCGCTCTTTAACCGGCGCATTTAATACGTCGCGCTAAAACTAATTATTTCTTGGGATTAGAAGGTTTTCAACACCCAACTCCAACACGGCGAGACAACTGTGGTAGAAAAATGCGATTCCAATTGCGTAGTGGACGGAAGAAGACCAAATATTTTTTTTTAACTTCTCCCTGCACCGAGAAGCCCATTATACCTAATTGTTCGTTTTATCGTGGAACTCAGTGCACGAATTAAGTTAAACGCACACACGCACATTGCTTACTGGTCGCCTCTAGGATCGCGACGCTCTTGTACACACATGCACAGTTCGGAACTCCCGCACATACAAAGCGCGCTCCAAACTGAGGCCACGCTTTTGCGAACAAACAAGTTTTGAAGTCGGATTTTCAATTCGCTCGGAGCTAAGCAGGAAAAGAAAAAGAAACGCGCAGGAAGAGTTATTTCAATCGCGACAGCGGTTAGACAGCAACAACCCTGCCGCAGGGTGTAATCCGGATCGGCGCAGATTGGACACGCTGAAGCGTAGCGACTCGTGTACAAAACCTGAGGGCTGCATCGCTTCGGTGAGTGCCAGGCATATCGATCCCAGCCGCCACTGAAACAACTTACATCGCTTCCACAGAGTGGTGCGGCACATAAAAAGAAAACCAATTACATTTGCGGAAGCTGTTGTTTGGATTGCGCACATTCAGCGTGGGTGCAAAAATTGCGAGAGGAGTATCGTGATTGAGCGTTTAGCTGTCGGGTCTATTAATTTATTTTTGTCGTCCCTCTGAAACTTAAAGATAGCAGAAATTCTTCTTCCCTGTACGGCCATGAGACTGGTTTTCGCTGTTTCGGCAGTCTATTCATTAAAGTCATATCGCCGTTGGAACGATTCGCACGCACAGAGGAAGTATATAAAGCGAGAGGAGCCTTTTGCTGCTTGCGGAGCAAAAGGCTTCGAAATCTTAAGAATGCATCGATGGTCGGTTAGTTCACGACTGGGGCGCGTTATATTGATGAATGCCATTCGGTGTTCGGATTAAAAATCCGCATTGTTTTTACCGCTTCCTCTCAGTCTATGTATTCTGTGCATCAATTAGGAGATGTATCGTGGCATTCGTCTACTCAACACTACATCATCGAATTGAATTCTGGACGCAGCGGCTCCATTCCGATTGAGACGAAATGGGGAGTTGTGGTTGGTCTTCAAATTTCTGGACATCGCAACATACGATCGGCGTAGGCTGCACCATCGCCACACAAGATGCCTCGGCGTCGTCACTTCGCCTGCTTCATAGGCGCTGCTACCAACGAGCGTAAAAACGTCCGGCGTACGCTACTGCTGGGCGAGAAAAGTTAATGCAGCGTTAGGCTACATGTGGGGCACTTCGCAAGTACACGTAACAAGTGCTCCCTATTAATGTTCGAATACCCATTATGAGTACTTTAAAACTGTGCAGCACCGCGGCGTATTAAGAAATGCGGCGCTTGTTACAAGATGCAGGCGGTAAAGAAGAGTGCTGACACACATACTACATATAACACTGGCTGTTCCAATTTGAGCGAACGTTAGACCATTTGAATCTGCACTCATCACACCAATGGAGAAACTGATTACACGCCCTTAGAATAAGGATGGCGGCAATTTTTACTGAACTTGCCGGCGTACATATATGGCAGCTTTCTTTCCTGCTGCCTGACTAAATATCTCTGAACTGCTTTGTGTGGTTATTTCACAGCCTACTTTTGCTGCTATTACATTCATTGCTCACCCACTTCTCCACTGTTCGCCGATTTGATAAAAAAATTGGATTGGAACGTAAGTCATTCCTAAAATGGCACTTTCTCTGAAATAGAGACTGGTAGCGAAAATGCTTGGAAGCATCTGATAACATTAGCCTTTTTTTGGAGCATTGATTGGACTTATTTCTTGATTATGTTAACATTTTATGTATTGATTATTACGTACATTTTGTTATCACCTTCCGAACTGCTCTTTCGCAATGAATTTTAAACGCGAGCACCTTCGGCACAGAGAGACGACGAAAAGCTGCGCGTGGGTGTGAAAAAGGGTGAGGAAATAATTTAAAACAAGGAAATTGTGAATTGACACTTCTTGGTGAATTGACACTTCTTGACACATCTTATGAATTAGGCGTTTTATGTAACATTAGAAAACAGCTCAAAATGAATTCACTATTGTAGCTGGAAGAACAGGCACAAAATCCTGAGCACTCAGGTCCATCCAGAAGGAGAATTTTTAGTAATTTTGCAAGATAAACTTTGGTTATTTTCTGTCCCCGCAACTCCCACAAGAAGATAAAAACAGGTGCAAACAAGCATCAAAATTTTTATTGTGAACACATGACAGATTACATGAAAGCTACATTCGGTTAAAAAAAAAAAGGAAGATCAAAACTCTGAGTAATGGTTTGTTGTTAGAGTTGCAACTTTCTAGTTTCAAAAATCCATAAATTAGATTCTGCGTACTTGTATTAGCTGGCGACCCATATGAATCCTCGGCCTCACTATATTCTATAGGAGATTTTATTTTTTTCCCATTATAAATGGTTTGCAAGCTTCAATGTTTACACTCATTTGGGTTCGTCGTCCGAAGAGGAAATGTTTCATCTAACATGGATTTTTAACAGAAACAGGAATTCAAAAAAAAAAGTACAGCATACGTTGTTTGCTTATGTTCCTAATCCTATATTGCGGGAAACATTCAGCCTCCGTTTTAGGGCACATTTTGCTTTCAATGACGTGACAAAGTCAGTAAAGGAAAGAAATTTCGAAGCATTACATTGTCGTGTTTTTATCGTTTGACTATTCCCTCAGCACAGTATGCAGGTGTCAGCCACACGCGAATTTTTTATGTCATTGAAGAAAAACACAGAAAAAAGCAAGTTACGGAATATAGGCCAATTGAAAAACTAGATTTCTACCTTATTTTACGGTACTCCCTTGGCTCTTACAGATCCCGTAAGTAGAGCCATTAATTGAAATACGCACACACTGACCACTATCTGGGGGAAACCATCGGAATGATGATGAATGAGCGGCAGCATGATGAATCCATTGCGGTTCAAATGGCGCACGTTAAAAATTAGCATTTTCAAAACACTTTGAAATCAACCATATCTGATCGTAGTAATTGAAGATAATGTTCAAATTGTGTGGCTGTAGGAGACCAGGCCCTGACTCCCGCCTGCACAATTTGTACTTAGAACATGTTGTCGTGCCTAAAAATATCTAATGAAGCTGATGCTAAACGTTCAATAAAAAACGGTACAAAACCGGTTCAAGTAACAGTGACCACGATTTGTGTAAACATTTCGAAAGACGAAAATAGAATTCGCTTTTAAAAACTCGTGACCAGATGAACCGCTACAAAAACTCTAGTAAGATTTTGCTGTAACGGGCCAATGCTATAGCTATCAGGACGTGAAAGTAAAAGCGAGAGAAATTGTAATCTCTGCGCTTCCTACTTTTTCAGTGATAAGAACGCAAGGCAGTAAATTTAACCTAGTATTTCATGGGTTGCACATAAAACAATGTTCTAGATATTCTGCCGTCACGAGAAGCGTTTGGATGTGTAGTGAGAAGTTTTGCCTTATTTACGGGAAAGTACGCACTATCAGTTTTGCCCCCTTTTTGTTTATGTTGAACGACCAGCAACCTGTTCGTTTACTTCTTCCTACATAGCCATCCCGGTGGGAACTGCAACACCTTGTAAATTTAGCGCAGACAGTCCTCAAATGGAGCTCGCATTCCTCCAGTTATCTGGATTAGACATTACCTTATACCAAATATGCTAAAATTACGGTTATCGAGTTGTATCTATAATTCTAGAACTTTTGGTTTACACGTCAGAATACGAGACGGATGCGCAGTGGCGAGTGGTGCTGCCACTTACTGATGACGGCACGGGTTCCAGAAGTTCTGATCCAGAACACTAAATCGTCCAGATCCCATCGGTGTGGTTTTCACGAGGGTATGAGTCGCAGGATTCTTCAATCGGTGCGTGGAGATAGTTACACACTCTTTGTTTACTGACTGGTAATACCAGTGTCTCGAGTTTTTTTTTATACGTCTTTATTTCTGCATAAAATAGGCCTAGCCTTGCGGCAGAAATGAGGGGCTTCATGGGGGTGGAGGTGGGGGAGGGGGAGGAGGGCCGGTCTCCACTTCTTCGAAGTGGGGTGGTCCTGTGGTCGGCTCTGCGTAGAAACAAAGAAAAGTGATAATAGCAAAAAATTCCAAAAGTGCAGTCGGGTGGACGGCGGATATATTAGTTGTTATGCTGAAATCTTATCAAATATAAACAATTGCGTTGACAATATATTTCACGCTCAAAAATGTTTTTGTCCAGAATTATTGGGTATAATTGTGTTAATGAAAAGAGCTGTTTAAGGTGATGAAAATGAGCAGATCACTTTGATAAATACAGTGCACTGTAATTAAATTAAAATCGTCAGTGCAGTATAAATTTCTGAACAAGAGCAAACACTTATCTTCTCCCAATCGTGCTAATAACGCAACTGAATTTTAATCAAATTACCTTAGCCTACACCGCAGGATCAAGAAAAAGCTCATCTGTGGAATGACGGGACAAGTATCATACTACTACAGTTTTCTCGTGAAGATCTCATTGCCTGGTGAGAAAGTCGTTCTTAGACCAACATGATGTGGCAAACTATGCGCTCTAGGACGCCTAAATGCAAGGGCCAGCTTGGAGCTAAATAGGTCTTCATAATGGAGCCGTGCATACCGCTCCTGTTTTGTGCAGTATTCCTCTCTTTGCCTGACAGCAGCGTCCCTGTTTGTTTGTTTTTCCATCCCTAGTCAAGGACAAAGTAAATCACCGAGGGAGCTTTAGCGGTGCCATGAATTTCTTGCCGTAATTGCGTCTACGAAATCATTCGCAAGCAGAGTGTGGAGTGCAGTTTGTAGCCAGGACACTGCTCGCATTGCCCTTTAATCACTGGTTGATGGGAGGCGTATCTTTGTACTCTCAGTGGAGGTTTAAGTGCAAGTGAATTATGCGGTGAGAGGTCATACCCAAGTGTAAAATGTACTCTCGGCACCGCTCTTGTCTACCCTGAGCTGTTCCGCTACTGGAACGCTATTCCTTCCGCAATACGGGATCTCTTTAGTGTTTAGAACTGGTTGTGCGCAAAGAGTTGCGCCGAATCTTCCACTTAAGCGTAATTAATCGAACCGTGTTTCACAAACAAACAGTGGTTCTACCGCATGCTCGTCCGCGAATAGCTGTAGCTCTGCTGTAATCTCATTCCGCACAAGCAATTAAAAGGAACAAAGAGGAGCGGTATTATCAAAAACATAGTTTGCAAGGAGAGAAATGGCGCAGCGTAGGCTAAAGCGATGCCGAGCGTGGGTTATGCCCTTGATCTCTACAGGTCCAGTTCTAACGGAAAACAATTTTTATAATTGGAAAATTGTAAGACGCTGCTGTGGAAATATTGAAGGTAATGGTCCATTGTTCTGATATGTCGCAAAATCTTTCTGTTTAAGTGTTTCCAGCAATCGCATCGAACAGTTAAGACTGCCATTAAAAACCAAGGGGGAACGCTTTTGACGATAGCAAAAACTTAAAAAAAGAAGACAAGACTGCCGTCGCGTTATCGCCGGATATATTGATTTTTGCAGTGAAATATTACATTACATGATAAACTGCGTTCGTAAACCGTTTCCCGCTCAAAAATGCTTTTCTCCTGAATTTCTGGGTACGCGTGTCATAATTCAATTCCACATAAATCTCCATACAGAGCGCCGACACATACTTCCCAACAGCGACTAGAGCATGATGCGAGTGTTGTCCCGCAACCGTGTGCACTGAGCGATTACGCACGCAGACGCAATCACAGTATGAAAACTAGGCCAGCGTTCAGACCCCTTGCGTGCTTCACGTTGTCGTAGGCGAATTCTGGGAAGGTAGCGTGGATGCAGATGTCGGGCACAAATTGGAATACTACCCAAAACGGGAAAGATATGGTTATCGTGATTATACGGCTACTTTCCCCCATTTTATTGTGCAAGCATAGTATGGCTATGTTTGCGGTTTCATGTCGTCACGAGCTTGTCATCACGATAACGATCGAACAAATTGAGTTATAAGAATGGTCGCATCAGATACAGCATCAAAAAATCGCGCAGGGGAAATCACGAGGTGCATGTGGGGTAATTAGTTGATTAATTAGAGCCAGAAATGTACTAAAAGTAGGCGGGGCGGAACAAAAGTGGCGCCAAATTTGAAAACACTGGTAGTGGGCGGAGCTAAAGCATGGCGCTAAATTTATGAGTAAAGTGAGGCAAAGAGGGGTAAAGAGGGGCAAAGAGGAGGAAGCAGGCGTCAATGCTTACGCATTCCTCCAATGCGGATGCCGCAGTGATCTCATATTTTTTTTCCACAAGAACGACTTCCAGAGTAGGGATTAAGGTACAAGAAGCGTAAAGGATTGGGCAAGTTGGTCAGACATGCTTAACGGAATAATGGCGCAGATCAAGTGACAGGACAGCAGGAGAGTACAAACCCACACATGCGCCAACTTACAACTTTATTGTTTGGCTGCCAATATGCCGAATTTTTACAAAGCAACACGCCCAAACTGAACAATAATCAAACAGTGACGCACATGGACGCGATGTGCGAAGCGGAAAATCATGATAACGGACGAGGCAAACAACTTGACGAGTACACTAAGCTCTACCGCAGCACGTGGAACATCCCTGTCTCAGATGACTAACTGGAAAAAAAGAACAGGTAAAAGACGGGACGACACAAGCTAAAACTTGAACTAATCACGAACATATCACTGAAGAAAAATTATGATAGAAGGCCACGTCCCAAAACCAGGGAAATGACAAAGGAGGACTGAAAGGGCTAAAACCATGAGAATGAAACCTGAAACGTCAACAGAACACGCAAAGACTCAGTGTAAAACAAGACGCATAAAACAAAACTACAAATCCAACAAAAACACGGCTAAATTCGATGAAAGTGAATAACAAGGAACCTGGTACAAAAGCGCAAAAAAACGCACTAAGCATGCTGACACGACTTCGGGGCCCCGTATGACGAGTAAAGGAGAACAAAATCAAAACCCTTCAAATAGGTCTGCCACCTCCAGAGTGCTCTCGCTCGGTGAGGAAGGTCAATTCTTTTTTCGTTAGGCAGATTGATGCCGCGCTGATGCAAGTCTTCTCAGCTCGCGCTATTTCTTGCTCTTCTACAATTTCCCGGGTGAGCTGATCTTTGTGCTTGTAAATAACAGAGCATTTCTTGAGTAGCGCCCTGCACTTGCAGGACCTGCAGTGTTCGGCTAAATGGCCTTCAATTGCCAATTGACGTAACTTCCTGCGATGTTCTTTCAGACGGTCGTTGAGGCACCTTCCTGTTTGGCCTATGTAACTGGCACCGCATGTTAGAGACATCTTGTAAACGACTCCTTCAGAACAGGCTACGAATTTGTTCTCATGGTTGATTATGCAGTCCGGCTTCGCTTTCTTGGATTGACAGGATTTCTTACAAAGGACAGAAAGTTTGACAGGAGCGGAACGTACCACTCTGACTTTCGCACGAGCTCCGATCTTTTTGAGGTTGTGTGACTTGACAGGATTTCTTACAAAGGACAGAAAGTTTGACAGGAGCGGAACGTACCACTCTGACTTTCGCACGAGCTCCGATCTTTTTGAGGTTGTGTGACTTGACAGGATTTCTTACAAAGGACAGAAAGTTTGACAGGAGCGGAACGTACCACTCTGACTTTCGCACGAGCTCCGATCTTTTCGAGGTTGTGTGAAACGGCATGAAGATATGTTATCACAGCAACCTTGCTTTTCTTGAGCTCCTCCTTTTTCTTGGCCTTGAGTCGATTCTTTGCTGTGCGATGTCAGTGCACGTTAAAGATCCCCAGGTGGTCGAAATTATTCCGGAGCCCTCCACTACGGCACCTTCTTCTTCCTTTCTTCTTTCACTCCCTTCCTTATCCCTTCCCTTACGGCGCGGTTCAGGCGTCCAACGATATATGAGACAGATGCTGCGCCATTTCCTTCCCCAAAAACCAAGTATTATTATGATATCGAATAAGAAATGGCCGAGCAAAACATTTGTTTCAGTATTAATGTTCCACGCTTTGAAATTAATTTTTGTACTTGCGTTAATATACGCCTGAAGCTTGCTTACATTATAGTCGGGAGTTTCAATGGCCAGTGCACTGCCGCTACCTAAATTTCCTGCGCACTTTTTCCCTAGAAACGCTCGTGGCGTCAGTACACGTGCTGATTTCGTTGGTGCGACGAATGTTGACCGCACTGTCATAGTCTTAGAAACACAATATTACCTGAAACTGAGCCTGTGTGGATATTTCCGTAATAAAGGGTTCATTACACATTTTAGACCATACTGGGGCTGTTGACTCAAGACCACTGACGTCTACCTGCAGTTTTCTCCGCTAATAAAACCACGTGATTCTCTTTCGCCGCTTCCGTCGATGCAACATCAGCGACACGTCGCATTTCATTAACCAGCGTTCCGTCCTGTCTACAAGGCATCCCCGCTTCACCTGGGACGCTCAATATCTGGTGAACTCTTTCCTTTTATTCTGTAGTGTTTAACGCGTGTTGAGTGTGTGTTTTTCTTGTTTTCGTTTCCGTTTCTTATTGGCCCCTTCCCTTTAAATTATAAATACGGCTTCGTTTTGTTTTCTGCGATCTCTTTGGGCCCCGCCGCGGTGGCTCAGTGGTTAGGGCGCTCGACTACTGATCCGGAGTTCCCGGGTTCGAACCCGACCGCGGCGGCTGCGTTTTTATGGAGGAAAAACGCTAAGGCGCCCGTGTGCTGTGCGATGTCAGTGCACGTTAAAGATCCGCAGGTGGTCGAAATTATTCCGGAGCCCTCCACTACGGCACCTATTCTTCCTTTCTTTCACTCCCTCCTTTATCTCTTCCCTTACGGCGCGGTTCAGGTGTCCAAAGATATATGAGACAGATATTGCGCCATTTCCTTTCCCCAAAAACCAATTATTATTATTATCTCTTTGGTGTTTCGTTCGAACATGAAGGCGCGTGCATTCCCCTTCGGAAAGTCGAGGGCGTGTTACCAAATCGCGACCTACACACAGTCCGTCTTGTGT
This sequence comes from Amblyomma americanum, assembly GCF_052857255.1. NCBI lineage: Eukaryota > Metazoa > Arthropoda > Arachnida > Ixodida > Ixodidae > Amblyomma > Amblyomma americanum. The sequence goes on from NC_135498.1 coordinate 96,976,282, forward strand.
AGTATTTTAAACTCATTACAACCTTCCCTCGACTTAGCAGAACAAAACGGGCTCCTCAATTCAAAGATTTGAGGAAGGCGCAATGAACATATCTAAATACGTAGAATTACTTTAGGATGAATGTCGGAGACTCGCCAGCATTTTCCACAGATGTCTTAAGCGCGCATATTATACACTGGGTAAGCCTATGAAGCAGGCTGCGTCCTTAAAGTCATTACAATTCTAAAATTGTCTTACCTTTCATTGTCCACTGCACAAAAAGGTAGCAGCCGTCCAAACTTACGCAAAAAAAAAACATTCATACCTTCACAGATTCGTCTGTACTTTATCGTGCTCGTAATGCTGCATCTTTTTTTTTGTGCATTGACAGTAAACATGCCACCAGCTGCACCAAATCCTCTTGGTACAGCCTCACATCGTTCTAAGGAACACCAGTTTTGACTCTGTTGTGTAAAAGGGTAGTAGGTGTACAGACTTCTTGATCAAGTGTCCTTTCTTGAGAAAGCGCAGTAGGTGTTCTAAATATGCGCACAGTTTTGTGCTGTAAGAAGCTAGCCATTGGCTGCCTAAAAACAGAAAAATGCGAAGATACTGGCTTGATTCAATTTCTTCCAGAAGCTTTTCGAACCCAAGCTTATGCATCAGTAGTTCCCTAAATGAATTATAAATCTAGTTGCTGCCTTGAACTCTGCGAAGTAAATGGTCCTCGTAAAATGAACTCAGTATCAAAGCTCTAGGTGCCAGAAAAATTGTTTTTTGTTCAGCTGAAAACCGCAAGAAAACCATCAACAATATTTTCATTACACTATAACCGTTTAACCCTTGAAGGTTCCCTTTCTTAGTAGGAAAGCGTGGTTCTTAACATTAAAAGTAATAATTTTTTTCTAGCAGGGAATTGCTGAAAATTGGTGGCAGTAATTGTGGCAGTGTACTCAACCGCCACTGTACATAGGAAGTCCGTAGAAAATCGGAAAGGAAGGTAAGGTAGAGGGAGGTTAACCAGACATATACCCTTCCTACACTCGGGTAAAACCAGTGGAAGAAGAAAAAGGTGGAATGTGGAACCTGATAGTGGAGCACTGGTAATGCGCATCCGTATCGAAGTATTTATAGAGACTTCAAGTGATATCTATGAGTTTTCATACTAATGTACTAGGTGAGGCTGTATTGTGAAAGGCTTTGGGCACGGGGTCTGTTTCACTGAACAGTATCCGCCTTAACTGTCCCGGCGCAGAAAACCCTTCTGGTTCACAGAGCTATGGTGCGACTATAAGGTAAAATGCGTGAAGTATACATTACATAAGAACCTCAGAAGGAAGACTACATGAGAAGAAAGAAAAGAGAGGTACCAGAGCAGCAGCAGAGAGCAGAGAGATAGGCAGCTCCAGGCCACCCTGGAAAGGGATGGTTGTGCAAAGTGTCCGTTGTTCAAACGCAGAGAAGAAAGAACTGTATAGTATCTCATAGGTGTCGGAGTAGCAGTCATATGACATTGTGTACATTAGAACAGCGTGTTTAAGATCTCAGTACTTAAGCTTCCATGTCTAGTGGCCTGGTAGATCGTTTGGTGGCCAGTAGGCATAAGGAAGTGTCGAAGCGAAGGCAGATGCGGATAATGTGAGTGACGGTTTTCTTGCAATGTTGCCCACCGAGGGGCGTGCTGTCTCTAAAGGATATTTAAAAAAATTGGTATAAGCGACCCTGAACCTCAGAGGCCCCGACTAAGTTATAGCATTTCTGAAAAGGTTCGGTAAACACCGTGAAACACGAGGCTGCCGAAGAAATAACCCCAAGAGACAGATCGACGTGAGCGATCTGAACTGAGTTTAAGTGGTATCTAGAACTAAAAGCGCAGCCATCTGTAGCAGCGCCACTTCGGGACAGAAGGCTGTGGAAAGTCTGCACTAAGATATCTCACAGGATACTTTCTAGAACATATCGTTCCCGGCGCTGGTATGATTAACCGGAATGCACTCACAAATAATGTATTGTCCGTTGTCAAGATTTTGTTGGAGCATTTCATTAACTCAGAGCCCTATACTCATCCGCCCTTTGAAGTAAAATATGCGCCGTCTCAAGCCAAAACTTTCAGTTAAGCAACTCTGAAGAGTTTGCAGAATTGTCGTTTCTTGAAATATACTGCTGAAGTGATGCGCTGGAAAAGATTTTTTGCCAGATTTGGTTATGAAATAAGGGTCAAGAAAGTACATTTCAGGCATCAAAAAATTGTATCGTGTTGATTTTATCTAACCCGTGCTTTCATATGTAGGCATTTTTGCATTAAACGGCTTATTTGGCATCCTATCACGATCATAAATCACAATGTCAGAAACCAGAGAAAAATTCGCATCTTGATGAGCCCGGAATAAAACTTTTCATCCTTCTATTCGGACGTGGGCAATCTCACGAATAAGGTATATTTCCTGCATTAAAGTGAAATGGCATAATGGCATGATGAGCGGTGGCATGAACGGGAGCATGTGCGCTAAGTGCTGACCTTCCTAACGATAACGTGGTGCAAAGCACTGGAGGATGGAAATGATGTTCAATATTTTCGCCATATTACGACAATGGAATCAGCAGGCTAGCAGTTCACAATAGTGACGACAGCTAATCCTGTGATTTCACTTAGGTAGCTATTAATACTGGCCTGCACACGGTTGCGGTTCAATTTTCGGTAATTATACATCCGATAAAATAAGGCCATGGGTCCGCGGGTTTCACATATCAGGTCTCGATAACAACACAACTTTCAAACCGATGAGCACTTCCGGTAGCGCTTACAGCGAGCACGACATAAATGTGCACATGCACTCGCCCTAATTATGCCTACTTGTTCTACCTGCAAGCACATGTTTTTTTTTTCTTTGAGCCTTAGTCATCACAAATTGGCGTCATACACGAAAACCTCCTCTAGGAATAAGGTTCAGTGCGGGAAAGTAGCGTGCACTCAGTAAAAAAAAGTACAGAAGTAGCGCTTCCTGATTGTGTGCCCTTGTTTCCCATATTGCCAAGCTGAGAATACCTGCCGCGGTGGCTCAGTGGTTAGAGCGCTCGGCTGCTGATCCGGAGTTCCCGGGTTCGAACCCGACCGCGGCGGCCGCGCTTCAATGGAGGCGAAACGCAAAGGCGCCCGTGTGCTGTGTGATTCCAGTGCACGTTAAAGATCCCCAGGTATTGGAAATTATTCCGGAGCCCTCCACTACGGCACTTTTTTCTTATTTTCTTCTCTCAGTACCTCCAGTATCCCTTCCCTTAAGGCGCGGTTCAGGTGTCCACCGAGATGTGAGACAGATACTGCGCCATTTCCTTTCCACAACAACCAATTTACAATTTAATTAGCTGATAATCAGTGGCAATGCACACGTCGCCCAAGCAAAGACGCTGGCCGTGCTCTTAAGGCGCTCACGGTTACTTTAGTCCTTGCGCAGTATCTGATCTGTGTAGACCTCTCTTCATGGCAGAACGTGTTCCAAAGCAAGTATCAACTAACCAAACAAGAAAACTGTGTGTATTCTTGAGAAGATATTATAGCACCATTGTATAGCAATATACACTACCACCGCATTAAGACCTCTATTTGTCTGAGTAGGTGGTACCGAACAAAGCGCAGTATCCTTCTACTATGATTTGGGCGTTGGTTTGGTTAAACCTTCTGCTGAAAGAACAAACCTTCTGCTGAAAGAACATCTGAAGGAGAGTGCCTTGCGGAACTCTTTGAGTGTATTTTAAACCTTGAAATGAGATCGGTTCAACTTACTTTTCCTGCAGGTGGCGGCTGATGGCTCACTGGAGGATTAGGCAAGTTTTGTTTTTACTCCGCGGAGCACCGTAACATGCTCGTAGGTGTAAGTTTGAGTGTGATGTTGCAATTAGATACTTGTTTATATTTCCACCTCCGTACCATTCTCGATCGCCGTTCCTCAAGAACACGCTGTCTTTGCAACTCAACCTGAAATATTCAAATCAGAACGGGGTCCACCTCTGCATTTTTCAAGTGGCGCTCAGTGTGTGCGCTGATAGAGACTGCGTTAAACATGCGCCGAATCCTGAAACCAGGGAAGTGGGCATGACGGGAACGAATCAACATTAGCAGCCCAGCCACGTGGAGTAGCATTTTTTTTTTCAGGCCGACCGGACAGCCTTCAGCCAAATCATGAAACACCCGGGCAGAGCCAGCAAGAAGGCTGCTTGCCCTCCACGGCAGACTTCCCGTAATCGATTCTGAGCGATCCGACGAAGTCCCTCGTGGCCGCGGTCACGACATGGCGTCAAAAATAAACCACGCCAGCGCACAGTCATTAAGGCGACCTTTTCCGCTGGGCGGCTGGTCGTCCGGCCGATTTTCGTGAGTGTTCGCCAGAAGTTAAACACAAGCAAACTATGAACGACAGAAATGTGACCCACACAGGAAGGAGTGCGTACCAGCAATTTCTGTCGTGATAAGGAGAGGCAAGGCGAAGAGCGTTTTGTTCGCAGCCGCTGCGAACGGCTGAATATTGCGTTTTTATGTAGCCAACATGCACGTGTCTGAAATCACACCGTTGTAAAAACATGCGTGCGCGCTCTTTATCACAGCATGCGCAAAGCCACGCCGACAGCAGCCCTGCACATACAGATGGTAACTTTCCCCCGCCCTTGCCCCTCACTCCACCCTTCTCCTTTGCATAACCCCCGCGTATTGAGATGTATGTTGGATTTGGAAAGAGTCTTTGACATGGTATCTACTGTACACAAATTTTTGGCCTGTTCGGTACCTGTTCCTTTCTGTTCAAATTGGTGAACGCTTCGCCCATTTTTTTTTTTTTGCACCTGTTGTTTCAAGATTACCTCATGTACTGTTCGGGTCTTATTACTGTCTGGTGTACTAATAAATTCTCTTTGTGACCACCGCGTACTGAGATGTATGTTGGATTTGGAAAGAGGCCGTGCCATGGTATTTACTGTATATAGATTTTTGACCTGTTCGGTACCAGTTTCTTTGTCCGAATTGGTGACTGTTTTGACCATTTTTTTTTGCTCCTGTGGTTTCGAGATTAGCTTATGTACTATTCGTGTCTAAATATTGTCTGGTGTACAAATAAATTCTCTTTGTTAGCCCTGAACAGTTCGTTTTGTGGTAAAAACAAATTTCTCATCAGTTTATAACTCCGAGTTAAGCATAGAAAAAGAAAAACGCTCCAAATAAATTTTCGCCCACGAACTGTGTCTCCGAAAAAGATAAATTTAGGTGCCCTTTGGAAAGAAGCAGCAAGCCGAAAACTTTTCCGTGACAAAAAGCCTCCGCAGGAAATTGTTGACCACACATTCCTTGTCACGCTCCTGCAAATCCGTTTTCTGTATTTTCACTCAATGCGATGCTTTTTTCCTTTCTCGCCGGAATGCATTGAGCGCTACATTTCCACCTTTCCTTGCCCGCAACTATTTGCCCGTCCGTATGTCCGCACCACGAAAAAACTAACTCGAGAAGACAAAACACGCAGAAATGTGTAGGTTGGAGCGAGATTGGAACCCAAGCCTCCTACGTGTCACACGGCGCCGCCAAGCAGAGCCACCTCTAACCAGTCCGCTATCACCACAAGACTTCCTGTGAAGTTTGTATTTGCATTTGTGCTTCCACAAACCATTACCTGTTCTGCGGGCAATATGCAATTCATTTAAATGTGCTTCTCATATGTTATTATGGCTTACGCGTTCTCTAATGTGTCTTCCGTTTCAAAAAATACAAACCCTACTCGTCACTAAGTTGAGGTGCTTCGCCGAAAAGATTTGAGATGGCGCCACAGTGTTCTGAGCTTGCACTATTGTGGGTTGAAACTTAAGAACGCAGCGGATTTTTCCCGTCAAAGGACCCCCTTCCAGCCAATGACGACGGTCGATCCCCATGACCCTGCTAGAGTGACAAAAGAGGTGTGTGGAAGATGAAAGGGGACAATCCCTTCACTGTAAGATTGGGGATAAACCCCTCTCTTCATTGTGGCGCCGCTTCCTGAATAGTCACGCTACCAGGGTCATAAGAGTCGGCCGAAGCCAGTGGCGGGGAGGGGGTCTTTCGGCGGGGAAAAGCCGCTGCGCTGTTGAGTTGTGTCTGAATATACTGACTATAACTTATGTAAACCATCGCTGGTTCAACACATGCTCTACATTTTCCCGTCTGTGCCGGTAAAAAAAACAAAGACATTTGCATCGAATAGTTGCATGACGGGCTATCCGCATTCTTTATTTCTTGGCACCGCCGTAAGCATCAACAATAGCAAAGAAAGAGAGAGTAAAAAAAAAAAACGCGGACGATAACCGAGTACAGCAACAACACTACCGATAAGGGGCTTTTTTTTGCAAGCGCTTGTGCTTCTTGTTGTACTTGTAAACGTGCCTACGTTCTTTTCACTTTGTTCTTACGCGAAGATAAGCGCGCCGTATGAAACAAGCAATGCTCCAAAACGAAACTGCATTAGCGCGCAGAAAGAAGACAATTTGAGCAGGCCTAAGCTGGACCCAGGTAGGCAAATACCATTCGCACTCAGCAGTGAGGGGAACTAAAAGGAATAGAGGTGAACGACACGCGTCGCACCGTAGCGACGACGGGGGCCGAATCAAATAGGAACGTCGAGCACGTCTGCCGCAGGTGTGATGGCTGGTTCGAAGGCAAAGTGCCATGTGATTCTGGACTGCACAACAACGCGCGCTCGTGGCAGTGATGCAGCGCACAGAAACTAGAAACGCGGAGAAGACACGCAGCGGAAAGACACCTGGAGAGAGAGAGAGAGAGGGGGGGTTATTGATACGAAAGGCAGAGAGGTTGGCCTGAAAAATAAATATCTGGCCTGCTACTCTGCTCTGGGGGACGGGAAGAGGAGATAAAAGAAGGTCACGATGGGGGACGATGATGATGGGAGGAGGTAGATGAAAAACTACTTTAAAAAAGAAAACCTGGATTTAAAAAAAAAGACACCTGGATTTTCTGATCAAAAATTGGCCGCGAAAGAAGTGAAGAACATCTTGTTCAGCTGCCTCGCAAGCATGGAGTGTTAATAGACCTTAACAAGGCTCCTTGAAACTGGCCGGTGGAGGAAGCATGACTGGTGGACGAGGTTGCGCCTGACGATGACGTTGACCCCTTTGCCGCCATCCTGGGCGGTGGCTCGAAAGACAATCGCGAATAAACGGGTGCATCACCGGACAATCCGGATTGATATATTGCATGAACAGAAGGTCCATATCATCGTTCACTCCTTGATTTCATCAGATCAGGTGCATTTTTTTTCATTTATTTAAGCATCTTGCTCATCTCTCACTTAATAGTTTTTATGCCCTGAGGCAATAAACATCGCTTTAAAAAAAGAAAACGGGTGCATCAAGATTCATTAACTTAGTATGCGCAGCATCTTTACATGGCGACAAAACGCAACACAGTACGCATCCATTCGTACAGTGGGCTAGTCCAGGCGTACCACTCACTTAAGCGAATTTTTGTTACAACAGTACCTGGTTCCAGTTGACCCGTAGACCACTGACGTACCCGTGTGCGTTATGCAACTGATTCCAGTTAACCCGTAGGCCATTGACGCACCCGTGTGTGTTATACACCTGGTTCCAGCTAATCCATAGACCACTGACGCATCCGTGTTTATGCTTTATGGTTTATGGAGGTTTAAGGTTTATAGTTTATGGGGGTTGAACGTCCCAGAGCAACTCAGGCTATGCGCGACGCCGTAGTTAAGGGCTCCGGAAATTTCGACCACCTGGGGTTCTTTAACGTGCACTGACATCGCACAATACACGGCCCTCCAGAATTCCGCCTCCATCGAAATTCGACCTCCGCAGCCGGGATTGAACCCGGGTCGTTAGGATCAGCAGGCGAGCGCCATAGCCACTCAGCCAGTGCGGCGGCCAACATCCGTGTGTGTCATACGGTCATTTCTTCTAAGATTTATACGTTGCAATGTTTTACGTTTCTGCATTTGGCTGATATAAACCAGTTGTGCGTTGTAATCACACAAATTTTATGCTAAAATTTTTTTGTGACTGTTCGCCTGCACGCAGGAGGGTCGCATCAGGCGAAGAACGGACACTGTAATTAGAGAAACAGCGTATTACGAGCGGAAAAAAATTGTGTGCATAAAGTACGGCTTGTAAGTGAGTCATCAGTTTCTTCCTCTAACAAATCATTTGAAACTCTTTTCCGGAATACAAAAAATTTTCCTCAAAGAAACTCAAGTGTCCGCATGTGGAGCATACTTTTTATTCTAAAAAGTCCACATTAAAGCACCAAACTGCGGATATCTTCAAGGACCCAATCATCTTTCTCGGATTCCACTATTAAATAAACTGAATTTTTAACCCCAGAGTTTCAAAATATGTGGCTCAAAATATCGGGTTCATTCTTAAATAGACGTTACTATTAGGTATTAATCGTTATTATTAGGCACACTAATGGGTCTAGCCGCGAAAGTGAGCCCAACTCTTAATCATTACAAAAGCCTAACAGTTGGCTACTTTCGCAATATTAGTTTTCTTTAGTAGGAGAAATTTGTGCTTGTCCGCTGTATTACGTTACGTCAAACCGTTGATTAAGCGTCACGTCAAAGCATGATGCAATAGATATTTTAGGTGGCGAAGTCTCTGGGCAATTGCACAACCTCCCAAGTAGCAGTAACCAGCCTCACTGTGATCCTCTCACTCCACGTTGCGTCCCACAGGCAGTGACGCAAGCACAGAACACCGTCTAGCATTGCGCTTCTTTTAAATTTTTACCGGAAGAAAAAACAACTGCAGTAAGTATCATGGCCCCGTGACGATCATCGACGAGAATTGTTGGCCGCTATATTTCTGCTATAAATATTTTCCTACATTATTCCCAGCAAAGCTGTGCAGTTTGGAACGTAAGATAGACACAAGTAACTGAGTTAAAACCAGAACTATACCACAGAGCGAATGACACTAGCTACCAGCCACTGTGCGACGTTTCCTCTGATTACCACGGAACACTGCATTGACGCCTTGGCTGCAGAAACTATTTCACATTCATTTTAAGATACAGAGAAAAGATATTTTATTAAATTTTTGCCGTACAGGAAGTGTCTCTTTTTACAGAGGCTAGCGCTGGCTGGAACCAGCCATGCACAGTAGACCAGTGCAATGTGCGGGACGGACAAGGGAACGGACAGCGGTTGTTCCAATGAGGCACTGTCAAGAAGGGGTGGCGCATAGGCCGGTGAGGAATCCTTTCGCATTCTTAGACCACGTTATGGAACGTTGTGGAAGCTGCGTAGAAGACAGAAAAGTTTGTGTATGTCCGAGTGGGTGCAGTAAGTGCTGACCGCCTAAAAGTGGAAAACAAATTGCGCAAGGCATTGCGAGGAAATCCCTTGGCGTCTTGAAGGTCGATCGGAGCCGTTTTTACGGCCACTTGTGAGTGCGAGCAAAACACCTTGCCTTTCGAGAAACCAAGACAATGCGGCCTAGAAGAACAAGGATTATGATCCGTCGTTAAATTCAAGCGGGGCGTTGGGTAAAAAGAGAACGAATCGCAGCGAATTTCTACTGAAAATTGACCTTCAGCTGCTTAAATGCTTACCATCAAAATGCAGTGCGAGCATTCTAATACGCGGAACTGCTGGTTCCATCGTGCGAGTACATTGCAGAAAATCGCCGAGAAAAATTAGGCACCAAAAAAGCTGCTTCATTAGAAACCTCACCCCAGTGTGCACGAATGCGGGTTCAAACCCACCAGTATGCCCGTCTGCTTTCCAAAGCTTGAACCGAAAGACATTGCAGTGCCTCGTTATTTGAAAAAGTTTATCGGAGGACAGAATTTTTCTTATTTTGACCTGCTCGGAATCGTAATCGACCTCGGTGAATACCGAAGCAAAAATATTTTTTTTTTTCAGAAGGCAGTAAATTGTGAAACCTAAGTCTGAACTGAGCTGACGTTTGCGAGTAGGGCTGCTACGTCGAAAAAAAAGTTTGTTATTGGTTTAGGATTTCAAAATGCAATGTAAAGTGTAAAAATTAGGCAACCCATACTGATCAATCTGAGAGTACCATAAGTCGGTGCTCAAATGAATCTCTCATTCGAAGATTGAGTGCATCAGGTGGCACTATAAGGAAAACGGAGATTAAGAAAACGTAAAGCCCTCGTTAACTGCTACCTGAGAGACAGAATTCGTTTTTGCCGGCCGCAGCATAGCTCATCTGAGAACTTTAGAAAGACACCCAAGAGAAGTTGATACAGCTTTCAAGCCCGGTTAAATTCAATTGTTTGGTTGTTTTGGCTCTCATCATATTCGTAATAGTTGAAAAGAGCTATTCTTGGCTGATATATTTGAACTAAACATGAAAGATTTTTTTCCGGCCCAGTTTAAACAGTGACGCTGCTCGTAACGCTATGACTATCTTAGCCCCCGTGCTCGCGGGCCGACGTCGGCAGTTGTGTAGCTGAGCCTCAGAGATTCGTGTGAAATAATTCATTTCCATTGTTGCAGTTCGGTGCTGAGGATGTAAATGTATTTTATTTTTCGCCCTTTAAGTTTACCAAAGCTCTACTTACAGAGACGACTGTCTTCTTGCGCTGCTTATGGTGGCAGCGGACTGGAGCAGCAAAGGGATTGCAGGTTAGTGAAAAGTGCGAGTTTGCTCTTAAAAAAAGAAACGTTAATCCGAGAGTTCTGTATCGCCCATATTAATGTTGTTTACAAACTACAGATCACTCAGATTGAAGAGAAAACTTTCTGCTTAAGAAAACTCTTAGTCTTTGTATTAGACCTTCGTTTGCGTGCAAAAGGATACTTCAAATGAAGAGGGACGGACGACAAACTTAAGATGGCTTGCGCCGATTAATTCCAGATATCTGATGATAGGAATACCAAAATTGCCCGTTATACTTAGTGGTACGGGAAGGGACATTTTCTTTTTGCTTTTTTTATCGTCACACAGTAATATTTGTCTTCCTACCATCAGATATCCGGAATTAATCGGCTCAAGCCATCCTAAGTTTGTTGTTCCTCCCTCTTCATATGAAGTATCCTTTTGCACAAAAAGGAAAGACTAAGACTAATACAAATAATAATAGTTTTTTTAAGCAGAAAGTTTTTCCTTCAATCTTACTGATCTGCGGTTTGCAAACAACATTAATATAGGCGATACAGAACTGTCGGAATAGCGTTTTTTTTTTTTTTAAGAGGCAACTCGCATTTTTCATAAACCTGGAATCTCTTTCTTGCTCCAGTCCTGCTCCCACCATAAACAGCTCATTAGCGTTACTGGCATCTCGATATCGTGTTTTCTTCTTAGCATTGTACAGGAGGTAATCGCCAGCGCCACAGCAATTTGTGGTCTTGACTGGCTGTCCAGCCTGGCTGCCGCGAGGAAGAGGGCGCGTAAGAGCATGCGATCTCCGCAAAGCGCATGTACTGAGCCATTCTGTCTAGCACTAGCCTTGCCCAGAGTAAGAAGCAGATAATTAGTGGTAAAACTAAACTTTTTGTATTTTAAAAATTCCCCAAGAGTGCTGAAAAGGGTCTCAGCGCGAAGCCAGCGGCATCACCTTAAAGCATCTCTATCCAAGTTGTACCCTCAGCAAAGCGTTAGAGTTGCCTGCAACCGCCAAAAGAATAGTCGCTTTCATTGAAGTTGTGTCCTTAAGTAAACGATGCATGCCCAAGGCGAACATTTCGAACACGAAGGAATGTTCATCAATTTTTCGCATGTGAAACAAGGTAAGAAAGCGAAACTAGTAGCTCAACCATTAATAAACACAAGAAACTCCGCTGAAAATTTTTGAAAAAAAACAACCGAAATAAATGGGCCTAACCGACTACGGCCTCGACTGCGGCTTCCAAAGCTTGGTGTTTCAGTGCGATAGAGTTAAGGCTTCTGTACTGCAGAAAATCCGGCATGGTCGCCGTCGACGTTATGAGCGCAAAATGAGCAGCGATATAGGGTGTCCAAAGTGGGAACCCTACCCCAAGGTCACGTGATGTTTTGAAGTCATCAGAACCTGCCCATGCGATTTAGGCCAAGCTGGCCGCCTTCAATTAAATGATTGGTCGCGAGAGGTTGCCGAGCCGCACAAGCCCCACTTGTGGCAGCACCTGCCATCGCAGGGCACTGGCTCATCGCTCAACCGCTGTACCACTGCGCCAGGACTGGTATAAGGACTGCCTGGTATCTATAAATCTAAAGAATGAAAAATTCGGTGTATATGGGCACTGGGCCATGAACGCTACTGCGTCATACCCTTAACGCAGAGCTTAAGTGCTTAAGCTTCAGTTTTACATGCTTCGATTTATTTGTCAGGGGCGGGAAAAATGGCCGCGAAGGTGAGATAGAAATGAGCGGCGTCAATATATTTTGACATCGAAGCTCACAGAAGAGGGCCCACAACAGATTTGTTATTATTGCTGTAATATTTTGCCGTACGATTTTTCAGGATGTTATATGTCCGTTGGAGCAAGCTACGCGCTACACGAGATCAGATTAGGCTGTTAATAGCGCAGGCTTGCAGCGCGTCACAGTCCTGTCGAGAAAAAAACACCCTCTCAAAAGCCGGCATTCAGCACACGGTTCCAGGCAGCAGAGGGTTTAACACAGTAATATTTAATGCAGCTTTATTTCTTGGCCTGTATCACACAATTTACGTGCTAGCGTCTAGATTATGAGCCTCCGCCGTGAATTTTTTGCTTCTAGCTTTCCTCCACGCCCATATCTGATTTATATTTCGATCGGAAATAATACTTCGATGACTGGTAGCAGTATCAGAAAGTTTCATGCCCAAAAAACGCAAGATAACAACTGGGCGCATTGACAGTTTCATACTGCTAAGTTGAGGCTGCACACTGCAATGCAGCTTATGTCACCACCCTGTTTTTCTCAGCTTGTCAACTTCTCATGATTTGCAATACAGCTGCTTCACGTGTCAAATATTTCCTAAACGAGGCAATTATAACAGTTCAAGACAGGAAGCTGCCGGGGAAGTTGGAGATGCATGTTTTGAAAAAGGCAGCTCAATATAGCCACGAGGGACAAAAGAGAGGACACAATGATACGTTTAAGAGCACTTGTGACGGTCTAATTGTATCATCTCTTATGTCTCTCCTCGCTTTTTTGAGCTGTCTTCTTCAAATGAATAATAACAATGCACTGATTCTGAGGAAAATTGGTAAGATCATAATGCAGGAAAGTATTCTTGGCGTCGACCTCGTGCTTTCTCAGCTTGCAAAAAGACATTGGTTCAGACTTTTCGCCGGAATTATTTTCATCGCGTGTGATGCGCGGTCGTACGAAGCCGCCTAGCGCTTCTAAACACCTTCAGAGCACTATGTGTGCGTTTGTGTTTCTGTGCAAAGGTGAGATATTAGTGCGGCTTAGAGATTTGGTCGTCGCCTGATTTATACCTGTATTGGCGCTTAGACCAGATTTCTGAAAAAGTCTTCAATTCTACGACATTATTAACATTAATTACAGTTACGCTGAACCTGTTGTCTTCGTGTCGTTCTTAGGGCAGGTAGTGATAGCTGATCCGGATCATGAGAGGGAAATAACTATAGGGATAAGAATGAGGTGGAGCGCATATGACAGGTTCGTTAAGATGAATGGCATGTTACCAATATTCTACAAGAGAAAAGTGTACAACAGCTGTATCTTACCGGTACTCACCAACGGGGCAGAAACGTGGAGGCTAACGAAAAGGGTTCAGCTTATCTTAAGGACAACACAGCGAGCCATGATACGAAAAATGATAGGTGTAAAGTTAAGGGACCGGAAGCGGGCAGAGTGGGTGAGGAAACAAACGAGTGTTGATGAAATCCTAGTCGGAATCAAGAGGAAGAAATGGGTTTCGGCAGGGCATGTACTACGAAGGCAAGATAACCGATGGTCCTTAAGGGTAACGGAGTGGATTCCAAGAGAAGCCAAGCGTAGCAGGGGGCGGCAGAAGGTCAGGTGGGCGGTTGAGATTAGGAAGTTTGCGGGGATACGGTGGCCGCAGCTAGCAAATGAAAGGGTTAATTCTGGAGACTTGGGAGAGGACTTTGTCCTACATTGGGGGTAGTCAGGCTGCTGCTGCTGATGATCATGATGATGATGATGAAACCATTCATGTCCCGACAGATGTCGCTGATGTGCGCCATCAGCAGGTACCTTGAGATAGACACGTTGTGCGTTCCGTGCGAAGAGGAGGAGGAAGCGGCTGAACACATGATACTTTTCTTTAAAGGGCTTCACCCTACAGTGGAAAGCAGCGGGGCTGATTTATCCAAGGCATTGGGGTTTAAGGACAGCGAAGGGAAAGTAGATTTTAAGCGGGTAGAAGTAACCAAGCGAAGGTTATCTGATTGGTGCTAAAGTCAAGAGAAGAGTAAAATTTCATGTCATGACTAGGTGGCTTTAGCCAACACTCGATTTAAAGGGTTCAGCCGTATCCATCCATCCATCCATCAATCCATCCATCCATCCATCCATCCATCCATCCATCCATCCATCCATCCATCCATCCATCCATCCATCCATCCATCCATCCATCCATCCATCCATCCATCCATCCATCCATCCATCCATCCATCCATCCATCCATCCATCCATCCATCCATCCATCCATCCATCCATCCATCCATCCATCCATCCATCCATCCATCCATCCATCCATCCATCCATCCATCCATCCATCCATCCATCCATCCATCCATCCATCCATCCATCCATCCATCCATCCATCCATCCATCCATCCATCCATCCATCCATCCATCCATCCATCCATCCATCCATCCATCCATCCATCCATCCATCCATCCATCCATCCATCCATCCATCCATCCATCCATCCATCCATCCATCCATCCATCCATCCATCCATCCATCCATCCATCCATCCATCCATCCATCCATCCATCCATCCATCCATCCATCCATCCATCCATCCATCCATCCATCCAGCAGTACCGAAACAGAGCGTACCCGAAATTTTCTTACTGCAGTCGAACACTCCTCATATGTATATCTTTAGACGGCTGCCCTTTGCAATACAAGATTTTTGTGCATTAACAAATACATATATGAACACCGCAAAATGTAGAAAAATTAAAAAGAAAGTGTAGTTAACGTCTTAAATACATGGAATAATTAAATTATGGCAAAACTAACTAGAACTCTCCTCCCTTCTTCCACTAAAATATATTTACGAAATCCCTGGGATTGGGAAGGAACATTAGGAAAGGGTGATTATGAAAGAGAGGGAAGGAGATATAAAAATAACAGGCAACGTTTTATTCAATTAAACGACTTTATTTCGCAACATTTCAAGGCGAAAAAGTCGGGCGGAGAGAATGCTGATTCATTGAAGCATGACGGGACTCAAGCCAATGTTGCTTTCGCTAATGTTCGCAGCTTACACAGCGTAGCTTAAGCGAAGTCTAACGTACTTTTTTTACCGTGTGTCGGCAGTAGTGTTCGAGATGTGTCCACACTGCATTCCTACATCAGAGAGGTTAACTCGGCGGAAACAAGGCCTGCTGAAATTCATTTCTCTTCGCACCGGAATTCCTTAGGGGTGCTGAGCTAAAGTTCTCGGGTTCGAATTTCATTGGCGGCGGCTACATTACACTTGAAGGGAAACAGGAGAACGAACCGCTTTCTGTGAGATGTCGGTGCACGTTAAACAACCCCAGTTGTTGGAAATAAACAACTCTTCTCGCTTCCGGTATATTTAATTATCTATGCGACACATTTTGATGTTAAACTATACACACCTACATACCTACAATTTTATCTTTTTTTTCTGCAGCGCAAGCGTTCAGTGGTATCATGAGCTTCTGACAAACCTACAATGGACATTGTGTGGCCGAGACTCCGAAAATGTGCAATATGTAAAGAGCAGTCGCTCGAAAGTCAGAAAGCTGTCCTTCAAAAACTTCATATCTGGAAGCAAAATTGAAGAAAAAAGCAGATTTTTTAGGAAAACTGCTGTGCATTGAGCATTGGGCGATTGTCAACGTAGGCGTGAGACAGCGGGCCAGACTAAATTGCACTTCACCACAGCAGGGTCGTTCACAGTTCATTCACTCGTTGACAATGGCACTCATTTCCTAAGCCCAGTGGTGAACGGAGTGGTGTCCTTTATAATTCAAATTAGCGCGCCGCGCCCTTTGTTACACATGTGCTTGCTAACAAAGGGCCCCAATTCGTGCTAGTGCGGTTTGATTAATTGATAGTAGCCCCGGTACTTTGGAACTCGGAAAGTTCACTCCCTGCAATGGTATCCTGAGCTCAAGCTGGCACACACCTTTGTTGAAAGTCAAAGTGGTTCCGATATGCTTTCAAAAATGTAGATAGAACTATTTCTTGTTTTTGCTCACTCACCACAAATGCGCCACATAGAACACCGCATTATTTCTGCGATTCAAGTCAGAATGCTCAGCAGACGTGAACGGCAACCGAACCTGATAGAGCTCTTTTTAGCCGTCAGCTCAAAACTGCACTCGGTGAAATAAAAGCTGGTCCAGTATACTACAATACCTAACCCGAAATTGAATCTATCGTCTAAAAACGCATGATTTATACGCTCAACTCAATTTTTTTTATGGCGCGCCATGCAGATCTTTGTCTCCGAAATTCAATAATGCTGCTCTTCACAAAAGTAGAGTGTATCATTTTTTTTTAGCGGCGCGTCTAATCAGTCAAGGAATGGAATACGAATTCACCAAACAAGTTATGGCCTGAATTGTAGCAGACCCCAATAACGCCACAAGTAGGACGCTTACCACATCCTTATTGAGACAAAGCACCACAGAATGTGCTGTTGCAATATTTCATTTGTGTACTGCGGTTCAGTAGAAAATGTTGCAGAAGCAGTGGTATTTGCGACCAAAGGTGCTGTATATCATAGGATCACCACTCCGTGGTCTTCCGCGTACAAGGACAAAATGGCACGAAACGCCACTCTAAACTTTGTGCCTTCGACGCCGGCAAATACATGCTGTCCCAAGTCAACGCATGACTGAAAAAGGAGCTATGTCTTCTAAAAAACCACTTCCCAATCTCTTTTTTATAATAAAAAAAAAGAATATAATCAGCCTTCTAGTTCGCAATGTATGGGGCGGGTCCTCAATAGAAGCTTCCCCTACGTCTGCTCTGCTTGTTGCGAAAAAGAAGTACGCAATCTTTCGCCTGCTGTTCTAGCAAGCCTTCAGTACTCAGCGTCCAGTCGCAGCACTGTAGCCTTACACAGAAAAAAAAAATTCAGCGCCGATTTTTTTTTTTAATATCAAGGGTAGTGCTCTCGGAAGAGCGCGCAGGAAGAATAAAATTCGCTGGCGGTTGCACGTCACTCTCGTCCTCGCCTCTCCGAATGCACACTGCGATGAGCACCCCCATTTCTTTCAACATCAGCATCTCATCAAAGCGTGTGCTGACGCGCTGAAGGCCAGATTACTCAAGTGGTCTAGCGCTGCTCTCAGAATGGAGATGTCGGCCCTTTGACTGCGTGCTCCAACCCCGACAAAAAATGTATAATGTTTAATAAGGTAACCATGTGGGCTAGTTGGCGTATTTCAGACATAACTTCACCAGCGAAAGCACGAGACACCAGGAGAAGAAGAACACAGAAAACGCTGGATTAACAGTTTTAATGTTTACTTTGTAACCCGAACCCGAAACGGTTAGGTGTAACTTCGTAGGGCCCAGCGAGGACCATGAGAGCATTAAGTTGATGTGAATAAAATCTAGCCTGAGGATTTGTGCGGTTGATTTTTTATAAACGTGTCTAGAAAGAAGTTATAAGAATTGTTGCGTACCTACATTATATATATATATATATATATATAAAACAACCATGCCGCCGGTGGGATCCGAACCCACGACCTCCGAGCACAAGACGCGAACGCGAAATTCAGAGGTCATGGGTTCGGATCTCACCCTGCTGCTTTATATTTAATTTCGTTTATGCAACAGATTAATTGCAGTGTTATTCTCCCATCGTTAAGCACCACAAATTAAAAAAAAACATTCCCTATGCATCTTCGTTTCGGTGACTCGTTCGCTTAAACTCGGGTTCGCTTACACCCAATAAACATAAATACCCACGAAAGCAGCAGACTGGACAGTCGTCGCCGTAGCTCAGTTGGTAGAGCATCGGACTTGATATTCAGAAGTGGTGGGTTCGGTCCCCCCCCCCCCCCCCCCCCCCCGGCGGCATGTGGTTGTTCTTTTTTTAAGCGAGATTTATTGCCCCAGGGCATCAATGACGGGCCAAGGTGTGATGAAAGATGTAATGATTAAATTATTGAAAAAAGGCGAGCTGATTTGATGAAGTCCAGTAGAGAGCGATGGTTCGGTCCCTGTATCCAAGCAATGTATGAAGCAGGGTTGCTTGGTTTCATGAAACACCCGCTACCTTCAGGTGCCGGATTCTTGCAGGCTTCTTGTGAAGCAATAAAACATACAATACAAATTTTCATTATTCAACACAACGAATAATAGTAATAACACCCCTACCCCATACCCTCCTCGGTTCCAGTAACTGTTGCCTTCTCGCTCATATATATATATATATATGTGTGTGTGTGTGTGTGTGTGTGTGTGTGTGTGTGTGTGTGTGTGTGTGTGTGTGTGTGTGTGTGTGTGTGTGTGTGTGTGTGTGTGTGTGTGTGTGTGTGTGTGTGTGTGTGTGTGTGTGTGTGTGTGTGTGTGTGTGTGTGTGTGTGAGCGAGAACCCACGAACCCACGACCTACGAGCACAAGACGCGAACGCGAAATTCAGAGGTCGTGGGTTCGGATTTCACCAGTGGCATAGTTTTTCTGTTTATATATATATATATATATATATATATATATATATATATATATATATATATATATATATATATATATATATATATATATATATATATATATATATATACTTCACATTTTTGTCCAGAAAATAATTGACATTTGCGGCGGATATTAGTTGAAGAGCTGCGTGTTATAAATACTGACTACTAACTTTTCTCCCAATAACTAAACTGTAAGACACGCAGGTAAACTTTAAGGGAAACCTGGTATTGGGATTCCCTCGCTGCAGCTTAAGCTTTACTGTTTCCACTTTAATATCTTTACGTGCTCTCATTACAGCAGATTAATGCGACCTGGACAAAATTCTGCAGAGTTGAAAAAGTGTATGGAAAGTTCATTACTGACAGAAGAACGAATATTATGCGCTGCCGACGACTCTAAATAAGTATTCGAAAGGTATTCGCTGGCTGCGATTAGAGGTACTGTCAGGAACAAACGAAACGAGGACGAGACAATTGAGCACTGACCAGCAAAATAGGAAGCTCTTAGCCAGCAGGAGCTCATAACTAGCTGAAGTTAAGTTCAAAGGCGCGAAAAGTCCTCACCAGTGCTACATCCTCAATGCTATTTCCACTCCAGGAGCTAATGTGCAGGTGCCTTTGTGTTGCCGTTATTTTATTGTTCGTGTTTCATTCGTTGCTATGTGTACATCATGGAATTTTCGGCTGATGCCCCTTTGGCGTCTTAATTTTAGTTTGGAATTGGATTAAACCGCTCAAAAAAGCCAATTTAACTAGCGACGGCTTCATCATCCGAAATCTTAAGAAGACCACGAAAAGTGAAGTCACAATAGGTGAACTGTTTATTTGGTACTTATACGTTCAGAAGTTGGAGTAGCCACCCAAAGGGGGCAGAGGTCGCCTTTCAGTTCTTTCATTCTCTATTACTCCCATTCCAATCGTTGACTGCAGCCGAACAGAACTGCGGTCCACTGACACCCTCGTTTTTCGCATAGTTTATCACACATTCTCACAAAAGTACTTCTTCAACAATTGGGAGGAAAGTGAACCTAGAAGAACATGCACCATTTAATAAGCGATCAAAGAGCGCGCGCACGCGCCCATATCTTGCTGCCTCACCGGCCGTTTTCATAGCGATTCTCAGGAGCCGGCTCCTTTTCACTCTTTCCCAGTGACCCTCCTCCACTTCCTTCCTTCCGCGCTTCCCTCGATCGCTCGCTTCCAAAAGGGACCGCGTCAGAAAGCACACCCCCTTTTTTTGTCTCTCTTTCTCTGTTCCCGCCGCCGTCGCTGCTCTCGGGGCCATTCTCTTTCAACAGGTGCCGCGCGGCCAATGGGACGCGGCGCGCGCCACTAGCGCCGCCTCGGGCCAATGAGCGTCGGGCGCGCCATTCGTCACGTGGTTCGAAAGGCGCCTCATATAAGCGAGCCGGCCGGTCAGCCCGGGTCCCGACACCCGCGAGCGTCGACGCCACAGGACAGCTGGCCCATTCCGGACTTGAACTCTACCGACACCACCGGCAGCAGTAGTAGAAGCAGTTGCCCCCACACTGCCGCCTATTGTCGCACCAGTTCCTATCTCCGTCAAGCCTTCGATCCGTTTGCTCCTTCCTCGACCGACCAGGCCGTCGAAGACCCCCCGCTGACATCAATCGACGACGACTTTTTGGTGAGTTGGCATCGTCTGATTGATTGCTTGTTCCGGCTTTCACTCGATGGGCAAGCTTCCGTTATAGTCCGTGGCATGGTCCTTCTTAGGAGATATACTGAAAAAAAAAAAACCATTGGAGACGTTGGCGCCTTGCCAGTTGCGGGCAGGGCGGTTCGATTCTGGCTTGTTTCGGTTTGACGTGTTTGGCGCGCGGTCGCCTTCAGCAATGCCTATAATGCATTTTAACCGAGTAGATGAATCATCCGTGCCTCAAAGAGTGAAGTAGAAATTAGGCCGACTAAAACCGGAAAAACAGAGGCATGTAAAATGCTACTTGGGTTGCAAGAAAAACGATATTTATTAGTTAACTCGTCATCCTGACAGGTAAAGTGAGAGCTACAGTTAATAAGTGTAAGTGCACTGAGTATTTTGCTGTTCACGTGTAAAAGGTGCTTTAGTGGGATTTGGGGTCTCCCTCAAAGCCGACACTGCATCCGATAATCATGTCCTTTGTTACATTATTTCGCAAAACAGAATATTGCCAACCTAATAAACGCTGACATTCTTGGTAAGAATGAAACAGTACTTGTCCACTTTTGTTTGCCTCTGCGGATTGGGACTCATGGCAAAGCAACCGATTGGAGTCGACAAAAATAAAATAAAGAAATACCTTCAGAGCAGGAACTAACTGCTCATTCTTCTGGTGTGTAGTGTACCTTACGCGTTGCACGCTTCCATATTCATCACCAAATTAAAGACACATCCCAAAGTCGCCCTGCACGATAAATATTATACACAGTTTATAAGATTTTTAGTTGCCCTTAAAACTTAAGTCTAACGCGAACGAACATGTCAAGCATTCTCGGGCAAAAATTTTTAATATCAGAAAATTGTAAAATTAAAATATTGAAGTTAATGGTCCATTCTTCTGATATGTAGAAAAATATTTATTTTAAGGTGTTTCCATCGGACGTATCCAACAGTTAAGGCTTCCATAGAAAACCTATGGGGCACGCACTGACGATAGCAAAAACTTTAATAGAAAAGAAATCATTCAAGACTGCCGTCGGGTGGTCTGCAGAAATGTTGATTCTTATAGTGAAATCTTACATTACATGAAAAATTGCGTTCATATATGGTTTTGTCCATAATTGTTGAGTATGACGGATCACCGAAAGAAAAAAACTGTGAAAAGAAAACTGTCGCAATCCCTGGCTTGAAACCCACCAGATTGAAGAAATATTTAAGTATTACTTTCTTTTCGATGAGTTGGTTCATTGTGCTGCTTGGGAATCCATGTGGCTCGACCGAAAGGACGGTACACAGCGGATGCACGGGACGACAGCTTGTCCCGTCCATCTGCTGTCTTCTGTCATCTTTGCCACGCTACATGCATTCCCAAATAGTTGAGGAAATAAATGTCCCAGCTGACATTACCTTAAAGAAATAGCGCTACTGCCTTTGCGCGCACCTCAAAGCAAGAACTTCCTAGGTATTCAGCCGAAAAGAAGCGCCATGCCTCAGTAGCGAAAAGGGAATAGAGAAACTTTGGGCAGTATTGATTTTTTTAAAAGCAACACAAAGTTCTTACCATATCGAATGCGTTTCACGATGACAAATCACCTTCACATATTCATGGATACGTGACAACTCGTTGCAGTGGCGCTGTTATTCCACTGAAACAACCTAATGTGGCCTCGCAATATTTCGCAGAGAAGTCATTAACATACTTATTTCGAATGCAGCATTTTTCGCATATATATTACTGCATTGGCCTCGCATTGCTCTAGAGCAACTGGAAGTGAGTTCAGGAGGAGTACACACAGAAGCTTTTACAAAATCTCCTTAACTTCTAAAGAAAACTGATGAGGTCGGACACTGTTAATGCTTTTAAAGGTGCCACACAATATAAAAACTCGTTTCAGTGCCGACGGATAAGCGTCTTTTTGCAGCTGCATAGAGAAAATAAACTATTCTTACTAGTGCGTTCGCATCCAGCCGGTTATTTCCTTGCGTACGTGCTCCCCATGGGCCCGTTTCCTTTTCTTTATCTTGAAGGCCG
Organism: Amblyomma americanum; assembly: GCF_052857255.1. Taxonomy (NCBI): domain Eukaryota; kingdom Metazoa; phylum Arthropoda; class Arachnida; order Ixodida; family Ixodidae; genus Amblyomma; species Amblyomma americanum. The sequence goes on from NC_135498.1 coordinate 96,998,781, forward strand.
TTACACGCTAGCTCAAGCGTCGATGTTTTCGTCACTTTGCAGGAGGCATTACAGCTATATTACTGCTTGAAATTTTCTTTGCCTAAAAGCCACTAAGAAACAAATGCCCGCTTGGTCGATCTGCTGCCTTCATACAGTGATGCTCATCTCTTTTTATATTTCAGCGGGAATTTTTATCTGAATCCTTGCCTCTAGTTACTGCTAGCTAATTCGCTACTCTCCGCGAGTAGCAGATGAGCGCTGCTTTCTACTCGCACCTTATCGAGTTGTTCTTGCGTGTGTGATCATCAATCATTTTCTGCGAGCGCATTCGTCTGAAGAAGTCTTTAATCAATTTTTATACTTTCTGGTTGCCTACGGCAAATGTAGAGGCGCACCGCACCAACGTGGAGAGGTACAGCCAGACCTCATCTGTGACCAATAAAGACTTCAAAAAAGCGCCCACCGGGCAATCTCGCACTGGCTTTTAGCCGCGTATATATCTCCATCCCGTGCCAGGCATTAGCTGCCCCCTGAGCGCCATTTTACTTTTCGGAAGATATGCAGTGTTGTGAAAGAGTGAATAATTTCGGTCGGAAGACTAGCGGGGGGGGGGGGGAGGCAACGTGTGACGTAATAGAATCTTTATCCAATGGCAGTTAGGAACCTCTGCTCCTCCTCCCTACCATGACGTCACCAGCCATTCTTGCACCCCGCGCCTGAAGCGCCTTTCCCGCACCCACACTGCCACGTGGCCTCTAGCGCCCACGCTGCAATAGCGGCTGACGTCAACGGAAGACAACGTCACTATTCCCCGCCTTCATCTGACTCACTTTCGCTTCGAGTAAGCAAACGAAGAAAGCGTGTGCGGCTCCATAGCTCAGTTTAAAAGCCGATATCAAAAGCGTGCAAGAAACCGCAAGCCAAAAAAAAAAGAAAAAGCAGGGGAAAAGCGAGAATAAAAAATTAAGGGCTTTATTTGGCCGCAAAATATGCGGATACCGAGAACGGCATGCGGCGCAGTGTTTATTGCCTTTCCAGTTTGTTATTATTATTCGACGAAATTTTTGCATTCATGCTGCAAATATTTTGGCATTTTTACACAAAAACGCCGCATTGACAGAGCACAGTCAATGCTCTACCTGAAATGCGCGTACTGACGCTTTACATAGCACTTTTGTTATGAGAATGGCGACGCGCCCTCTAGTCGCGGACATGTGACATGGTAGTTGCTCTGACTAGAAAGACTTAGGGGAAGCTAGAAAAATCACGTAACAGCGTGCGTTATTTTGTGTTTACGTAGCTTCGAGGGAAGTCGCAATCAATGGGTATGAGCGATTTGTGTGGTTAGGAGCGAGCTTCAAGGTCCGAAAGAAGGCGTTCCTTTTTTGGTACTCGGAGCTCTGGGAGAACCATTTCTTACGAGAAAATAAGCACTGCTCGAACGTTCGCAGAGCTGCGCGTCAATCGGAGTTTGCACTTTATATAGCCGTGTTACAATAAGCGTCCAGTTCAATGACACATACAGAAAATTTAGAAACCAAACCAAACAATTTCATTTGTTTTATGGGTGCAAGGAGACGCCTTCTATCAAGGTTCAATCGCAAGCGTTAAGAGAAATATTGTTTAATATGTTTTTATTGATGTCTGCGGTGCCACTCCTCATTTCCAGCCGCGTCAAGTGACTTCAAGGTGCATCTGTCACAATTATTTTTGGCGCCACTGAAGCCAGTGGTTCTTCCCAGGAACAACATATGCTTGCTGGTGATGCCGACGTCATCACTGTTGTGATAGTGAAGGTTGGCGGGTGCAACCTGACGTCAGTGTGCACACCAGATCTGGCGCCGGCCGGGACCGAAAATGCTGGTACAATATCGTTGGTATTTAATGGTTCACGCTCCACACTGGTGTCTTAAGCTCTTTTTTTGTGATTACTAAACACGTATGGCCTCCTTCGAGGCAAGAAACGAACACCCAAAACCTTTGCGTCTGTACATCTTCAAGTAACTTGTGCTACGGACAACTTGGGATGGTGTTTTCCAAGAAACGTTTGCCCTGCAGTCTCTACTAAACACGTCCATCGTTGTCTATGCGTGACCTCTACTTAAGAATTGAGCATAGTAATGTTTGAGAAACCCGGTGTGATGCAGGAAAAATACTTGTTTCCTAGTTCTTCGTTCCCTTTGCTATCCGCGGTCTTTTGTATGTCTTAGCAATTTCCTAAAGAATCCACTACCCTTGCAAAGCCGTTCGATGTTTCGCTGTAGTCTTTGTGGCAAAACAGCGATGCCCTATTACCGGTGCTTTTCGCTGCTACTGTCTTGGTGAAAGATTGCTGTGTAATGTCATTTGGCTGGGCTTGCATTGCCTTACTGAATAAACAGGCACCTGACAAGTCATTAAACGGATGCAATAAAAGTAAAGTTCTTCAAGTTTTATCTAGCACATATTTGCCTGAATAACAGACGTGTGAATCGCGCCGTCTTTCTTTGACAGCATCAGTGTTCACAAAGAATTTGTCAGTTTCTGGCGCTGGAGCATTGAGTAATTCCTCTTATTTTAGGCTGCCTGCACATAAGTGTACAAAGCCGAGCAATTATTTTTGTTGATGTAACACAGGCACTCTATGATCTAGGCGTATTCTGCTTGAGATGACCGCTACATACGCTGAAATGTTTTCTGTAGTCTGAGTCAAAATGCCGTATATTAAGTGACAATCAGACATTAAATGACATAAAGAGCATATTCGACGCTCATTTGAAGAGAATGCCTGAAAATCATAACCTTCGCCTGCGCATAAAATGAACACAATATTTACATGCATAGTTTATGCAAGAAATATATAGCAACTGAATTCGTTAAAAAAGGACAGCATTATAAATGGGCAACAACGTATCAGACTTGTTGCATTATAATGTGTTAATTTGCCAGTATAGTTCTGCAGAGTATTTGGGCAGAATAAATTTCGTTTGGCGTTTGTTTCTTCATTACAATATATATCCGAATCCACCAGTAGTTCATCTGATGTTTCGAGCAGAAATAACCAGTATAATTATAAAAACAATTAGTAAGCAATTAATCCCGGAATGACAGCCCTTGATATCGTGTTGTGGCCTTTTTTTTCTCTTGTTGGCCGGAACAGGAATAGTAGACAAGATACAGAAGCTCAAATTTCACCGAAAAATTTGAAGTGCCGAACAATAATTACGTTTCTAAAAATTCCGAACTTTGTGGGGAAACCTAACGTCACAAAAAAAATACTGACGCCAGTCGTCCATAAAAGTAACTTGGGCAGTATTTGAGCTGCGGCGAAGTTCAATATGCCGCTTCGTTGCAAAGCATGTCTCTGCTACGACAGCCGCGAAACAGCGCTAGAAGGAAGGAATTCTTACCCGTCTGTCAAGTTCAAGTGTCCCACGGTAAGGAGCCATGGGAACGAGATAACAAGACGAGCTTTCTAAAGGATCACAATCTTTCTGTACTTGCATTCATGGCATTCTATTCGAGAAGCAGAAAGCGTTTGAATAAAAATTTTAGCGAGAATTTTATGTCTGGGCCCTTGATATAAGAAAGACGAAAAAACTATCAAATCTATGAAAGGCACGGAACACTACAAATTCTCTTCGTTAACGTTCCAGTAAAGCTCACATGCACCGTCATTTAGGCTGTACAAAGATCGTACAAGGAATTATTTTGCATTTTTCTCTGCGAATTTCGTGAGCGCATTCAGCATTGAAACATTTATTTAAGCGTTTTCTCCCGAGAAACCGGAAACCCTTGAGCGCTTCCGGTACAGTGCCATTGTTATCCTTTAGAAAGCAGGCCTTGTTAAACGGCTTCATTCGGAAAACGATACGGGCTGCTCAAAGATCTCTTTCAAAGAACTGGACGATATACTGGAGCAAAAATCGTTCACGCTTCTTCTGGCCTGCCGCTGGGCAAAGCTACGTTCGAGCTTTATTCTGCACTGCATTTCAGCGAGAACGCCTCATGCAAAGCGTTCTCAGTAATATATATATATTTTCCGGCAAGAGGAGGGCGGGGGTGTGCGGCTATCATTTCAGTAATTCACTATCGTGGAGGCAGGAGCCTTGGGAAGATGGCTACAATCAAGTATTGCATGATGTTCGAATAAAACTAAAAAAAAATTTTGTCTTTCGCACAGCGGGCGCCGTGGCGTACTTTGCGCTCCATGTCAACATTGTTATGTTGGATAAAATATCACAGCGTTTAAACCGCCAGAGCTAGTCAGAGCTTCGATCCAAAAGTTTTATTGTAAGGAAAGAAAAGATTTCCGAAATTTCTCGAGCTTACCCTTCTTTGAAAACAATTTATTTATTGTTCTGAATGGCGCATGCGTAAGCCTAACTGAGAACAATATTGCCGTCACTCACATATCTTTTTTGTGGCTTTAACAGCGCAACTTTTGGCGCAGTACCTTGTAAAATGCCACTGTACAAGCGCTCCGAGGAGAGAGCGAGGCGTTTGAAGCACGCAATCCGACCGTGGACAGCCTAAATATTTTTTAAAAGCCCTTGAAAAGGTAGTGGCAAATTGAGGTCATTTCAATAGCTTCAAAACTTTAGTTCCTTTAAAGCTCGGTGATTTCCTCATTGGCACATTCGGAGGCTTAGTACGAGATATTTGATCTCTTTTTTTTACGGATTGACTGGAGTTTGACTTTCCATGTACAGAACCATCACTGTGGGTTGTGAAAGGCACCCTAATGAATGGCTTCTGGTTAACAACGACCGCCTATATATTGCTAACGCATATAAAACATCATTACATACGCATATTTGAAGTAGGCCACGTTTTAGAAGATTTGCTTTTCTACAAGTTCAAAGCCAAATAATCGCTCGCTAGATGAATGTTAATTATCCTCATCATCAGTCTGACTACGCCCACTGCAGGGCAACGGCATCTCCCATGTCTCTCCAATATACCCTGTCCTTTGCCAGGTGCGCCTACTGTATGCCTGCTTACTTCTTAATCTCAACCGCCCATCAAACCTTCTGCCACCCCCTGCTAAGTTTGCATTCTCTTGGAATTCACTTCGTTACCCTCAAGGACCAACGGTTATCTTGCCTTCATATTACATGCCGTGCCCAATTCTATTCTTTCCTACTGATTTCGACTAGGATGCCATGAATCCGCTTTTGTTCTCTCACCCAATCTGCTCGCTTCCAGCCTCGTAACGTTACACCTACCATTTCTCACTTTACACATTTTTCTTTACTATCATGTGCACTTTCCAAATTGTTTCTGAAATCAAACTGGGTTCCAGAACATGTTGCACTTTTCACGTCCCCATATATGAATGTAGTGCATGCACACGCAATTTCGTTCTCTATTCGACACTGCAATCCCTTTTCATCGTAATTTATCGCCGAAGGAAAAACACGCAATTATCGAAGGTAAGGACATGCAAAAAGTGCAGCTCCTTTCTTCAGAACATGTCTGAGAGATTGATTTTCTTATTTAGCTGCTGCCATTTAAACTACGACATGACTGAATACCAGTTTGTTACTCTGGAGGGCTGCCAGTGGTACAGAGTGAGTACATCAATTTTATTGACACAACTTTGTCTGTGAGCGATGAAATTTGCATGTGAAGTGGGCACCCAAGTAGTCATGCAACAAAGATACCCTTAAAAGCGTAAACGTTAGGAAAAGGAATTAGTGCTGTTATTATGCGCGAATATTCAGCGGTTCATCTCAAGTACTGAGCAGTACGGGACCTACCGTGCAAAGCGCTGCATAGATTCAGCTTACTTGCTTTAATTTTTTGTTATAGCGTGTGTAAATCATACACACATTCTAAAACGTTCCTAAGGAGTCGTCGCTGCTCACGGACATGCTCGTATCTTTTTACCCGCTAAAAAGCAGGGAGAACTATGCTGGGCACAGCTCTGCATACGACGTCTTTACATCCCTAAGGCTTCGCGTATTTTTCATATAATCCAACCTTCGTTTGCCGCAGTAAAGGCGTTTCATCCGCATAAAACTGTTCGATCCGAAGGAAATTATGTAAGCAGTGTAGCGGACTTCTCTTAAAATTGGCAAAGAAATACTTTATAACAGTGCACTCGGGTAATACGACCGTACGTTTTTCTGTCGTCAGGGATGAAGCCACTTGAAGCCATGACTCATTCAGCTTCGAGTATCGGCTAAAACCTCGGACGAAAGGTGAAGGTTTTCGTCTTATTATCGTGGCCATGTATTTCTTTATTCCACTTAGCTGCACAAGCGGAATATCGTCAGCGACGTTTCTACCGGCTTGCATGAGTTTCCGAGAATGAAAGAAACGTCGCACCCTCCCTCGGTACGTCGTCTAAATGGCACTTTCGCCGACGTTGTTACCTTGACTTTGTGGGATTCTAACCTCGTTCTTTACACTCTTCTCCTAGGAGCTGAAAGCTCTCGAATTCTTTCGCGACATCAAAATTGAAGCGCATGCACTGGGAGTTTGAAAATTGTTGCCTTGCGGAAAAGAAGTGTGGCGCGGACAAAGAGCGTTGAAAGATTGACTGTGAAGCGTGCTTTACCTCTTCAAGGGTACAAACGCGGCGAAGCCACCACGCTTTTGGAAGAAGTCGGAATGCGGCATTTTTGTTTATATTATTTTTTCCTTCTTCTCTTTTACTTAGCTGCGGTTATTTCCTTGAACATATGATTTTGAAGGTACTCCTTTAGTGGATCAAAAGCCTTGACATCAAAAATGGTGTGTAGTGTTTATTCATACCACGGACAGTTTTCCCTCAGGAGGAAGTTCGAGTTTGGATTTTTATAGAATGGAACCGCAGAAGCTAACAAAAAATTCCAAATTCAGCCTGATATGGCATGGTGCAAAAAAATTACTACCTCTTCAGCAAATGTCTTTTTACTACCTTTTTAGCATTCTACCTAAAAATTTGAGCCTGCAAAAGAATGGCGATGACAGTGACAGACGACGATTTTGACTCAGCATGAAGAAATTACTTACGTCTTAATTAGAACGGTAGCGAATAGTTATTTTCATCGCCGCTGTGTGATGTCAGTTCTGTGATGTGGCAAAAAGAAATATGAAGAACGGATAATGTACTCCTTCAATTTAGAATGCATTCCGGATTCACAACGCGGCAGTGCATTTATCGCCCAGTCGCAACATTTCCCAAAATTACCCTCAAATTTTATGCCGGAAAATATTCCTCCATTTTTTGCCCTCCGCACTTCGGATTCAATAAGCATGAGGATTGAAAGAAGCGGCACATGAAGATTTGTGACGAAACCAGACATGAGCCCTCTATTCTTTTATTGTAACTGGTCTTAGTCGTAAAATCAAACTTGATCCACGTTCAGAGGTAGAACGCGGTCGACATTTACAGATGAAAAGAAAACGATAAGGAATCATTATCTCGAAGTTTTTTATTTTCATCCACGTTATTTGCGAAGCCCCTCGGACTGAAATGAGAAAAAATGTCAGCTCTCGAGCATCATTAGCACAGTAATATTACTGCAAGAATAGATGTTCAATGAGCGAACGTTTTATTATTACCTGTATTGAGTTAACCAGGAAAACTCATGAATTACATTCGTGACTTTCTCTTTACTGCTTCTCACTTTGTGTTCTCTTGTTCATGCTTTTGCTTGCTTGGAAGCCCCTGGTAATGCTCTCCCCCCCCCCCCCCCCAGAAAAAAAAATAAACATCCATGAAAAGTGTCAAAATTACTCCCACCCAGGCCCACGTCAATGGCATTAACAAAGCCAGGAGAAGCAGTAACTTTTATTACTGAGGTAACTGGCCGCTCCACAGATCAACAGCTGTCAGCGGTCAGTGGCTGATAGCTTAACGAAAACGTACTTCACTTCCGACTCGATCAAACTTATCGTCAACAGGCGCCAGTAACGGCTCGGGAGACGCAGTTTGACGCTAGCTTTCCTCCCGTCCCGAGAATGGAAGACACGCTCTCTCAAAGAGAAAACGTGATCGGGTTCCACAAGATGGGGCGCCTAGCAGCGGGGGACGGCGTCAGCGTCATTGCGCGAACGACAAGGCGCGTTATAACTCAGTGCCGTTTTGTTCCCTTTGCCGCGAACGCGGGTTCATCAGTATGGATGGTGCGGACCAGTTGAAGACTACTGGCCGCGATAACTGCAGTTGATGCCCGATGCGTACGGACGGCATTCCAGGAAAAGAAAAAATAGCAAGAAAGGACCACCGAGACTCCTCACAGCGAGCAGCGCGGCCACTCGATTCCAGCTGAAGCACGACGATGCCCCCGTTGCGAGATATGGCGTATGTCCGAACGTCGGAAAGCGCCAAACCGGTTGCGTTGCGGTCGGCGCTGCGGAACGGGAGAAAATATAAACAAAAAAATATTCACCACGCGTTCCCGTTGTAAAAAGCAGTAGCGACCTTTACTTTTTTTTTTGCAACACTCGGTACATGCCGCGTAGAACTATGGGTGATCGGAAGTTGTTTCTAGGCGTCTTCAAAAGGAAATTGATTTCAGCCATGACAATTTTAAGGGAGAGGAATGGGGAAAAAACGACAAGAGAAGACACGTGTCCCGCTGCCAGACGCGTGAGTTCGTTTCAGCTTGAGTTTTTTTTTTCTTATTTGCGCAGTTATGAAAGCTGTTTTTACGCCATTCCTTTCGGCAGCCCAGCTCCAGTGGTACTTATCTCCTTTGTTCAAACTTTTCTAAGGTGACAGTCATTTGGAAGCGAAAATTCCTTACTCCTTCTTCAGTAAAACTTCACGGCTGCTCCTCTTGTATTTTTACTTTTACTTCTACAAATTTCGTAACATAAGAGTAATTGCGAGATAAAAGACGCTGTGCATTTTGGAAGGTCCCTGCTCGCAGCTTGCGGCACTAAGTACCTCCAGCGGTGAAAGTTCTCACAATGGCGCCTTCATTAGTGCTGGGGCCTACGTAGCTATGGAACGAAGCTCACAACAGCAGGCAACATAAACAGTAGGTAAAAACATAACGCACTCAGTGACGTGTACCAGGTGAGTAAAAATGTTTGCGCGGTAAAAATAACTCACTTTTCAAATATTATCATAGTTTCCCTACGTGGTTGCTCTAATGAAGACTTCAGTGCATATAAAGTCAAATGTTTTTTTCAGGTCATAACACTGTCCATGAAAGAGCTCTCCCGTTTCAGAGTGTTATCTGTTTGAAAGGGAGTTAAAACTGATTTCACCACCCTAAAGTAGTTGTAGTATGCAATCAGTGCCAACATTCTACTTTTTGGTCGTGGAAAAACTGCTCACTAGGGAGTTAAGAGAAAGCAAGGTAAATATGAGCGCACCATCAATACTATGAAATAACGCATCCGCCTTTAGGGTCCTCCGTGCCCTGTCAACAATTGTGTTAACGAGAAGCAGTGCCATCAGCATCACGTAACGTTCAATCCACATACAAATAAAGCGTGGTATATTCCTCATTGCGTCAGTTAGCGTCACGACACGTAGAACAAAGCGTTAAAGTAATGGGGCTAGTGCGGCTGAAATTTACGACGCAATGGCCGGCTTTCGTTTGAGTACAAGCCGTAAAAATGCGGCACTTAGAAGCCAGCCAGGCACGCTGACAACGCGACAGCGTATTATTCTCTGCCTTACCCACGTTGGAAAACTTTAGCATTTTTTTAAAACCAGACGGCTCCACTGGAAAGCGCATCTGGGCATTTAGGTTACCTTTGCAGTGCTGGGAATTGAGATTGCTGCCCAAGATACAAAATCAAGGTAAACGGGGAACAGGGCGTCTCTGTGGTCTTCTCTCTCCCGAAGACAGTTCCCTGTAACTGAGCACGTTCGGCTGGGGCCAGCGCGTTGAGCAACACGACAAGTAATCCCCAATCAGCTGCGTAAACAACGGGGCTTAAGACTAAAGGGGCGACAGAGTAGAAGGACAAACAGGTGGTGGCAATAAACAGTCGGCGTCTTCGCCCAATAAAGCGACACGGCACAGCTGTTAGCAGCATCTGTTCGGAAGTGGCAGCCTTTTTGTCGGGGTGGTAAGCTGAATCATGCTTACAAAAACCCATATGTCGAAAACCCGAACACTCTTCTATGGCGAATAATAACGCAAGTATCTTTTTCGAAGAAAAAATGCCAACAGAAGCTTCCGAATTACGGCGAACGTATTTTGAGAACTTCCAATCATGGTGACGCTGAGATCAATGTAGTACTAAGGCCTTGGGTCAACACAAGCACGTGTACAAAAGATGGCAGCCAAAAGCAATATCGTCAGAGAACCGGAGAGAGATCGAATAGACGGCCGCAGGCCGATGCTTTCCATCGTGTCGTGTTTTCGTTGCCAGCAGACATCAGTGCTGTTCGATTATCTCGGATCCTCTGCACCATTCTGTTTCCTGCTCCAATAGGCTGGCGCCAAAGTTCACGACCGTAATCGGATATTCGGATGACACGCGATGCAGAGATCAAGAGCTCGCCGACAGCGCGACCTGTTGCGTCCGGTCATCTACCGGATATTTTTTTCTCTTTCTTACTTCTTTCCTGTTCTTTGTACGTATTTTATTCATTGGTTGCATATGGCGTCCGGAAATAGGATGGTTATCAGGCATGGGCTTCATTCACGGCGTATGATTTTTTCAGCGCAACACGTCCCAAGCTATGCATACATGCACAACAAGCATGCCAAATATTGTGAAGTATGCATGGACATGCCGCGACGGAGAAATAATGAAGAAGCTCCCGAAGTGGAGGTAGTTCTGGCGTCAAAGTGAGCTGAAGTAGGTGGTGTTGCTGGTCGCTTTGTGGTTGGTGCCCCTGCTTTATCAATCTGCAAACTATGTCCCTTTAATCAAAGCGCAGCGTTTGCCTGCCATCTGCAGCTAACAATGCCTAACAAAAATCGTGTCGTCCAGTGCTCGTGATCTTAAGAAGGCGTAGCTATTTAATCTGATAAAAGCTTAGCGCACGTAATCGCCTATGTGGCGACCGACTGCTGTTCGAGAAATAGTGGAATATCGTGCATCACTTCATTTCTCTCGATGTATTTATTTATCTATTTGAAATCGGTCAAAGCATTAAGACAAATAACTATAGAAAAGGGCGTAAAGTTTTTCTAATTTCTTTCGTCTAAGCTTCCCATAGTTAGTACTACACGCAAGGCGTTGTGCTGACTCATTGTTTCTTATGGGTAAGCTTGATGAAGGCAAGTAGACGTGTTTCTCTGATGAAGTTCCTGAAGTATTGAAAATTCCTCCACCTTTGGTAATTCCCGTGAGCTGAGAGAGTCAGAAAAAACGGGGCTTTACTTTTTTTCGCCGAAGACGCATGTTTGCCACAGACAGAAAAGGAACAAAGAAAGATGTTCTGGCACTTAATTTATGAGGATGTACCGAGCAACAGAGTTCGCAAGACGGGGTATTTTCTGGCACAGAACCAACCCTCAGTGGGTCGTATTCCAGAAAGCGAAAATCTACTTGACACCTGCTGCGAAAAGCATATCCGCGTCCAAGGCTTTTACGCTAAAAAAAGGCTCCAGATGCTGGCTCCTTTAACACAACAGGAAATCCAAGACGCTAAAGTAAAAAGAAAATGACTGAAGTACAAGCCCTAAATGCACTCGAGCATAGTACATGAATCAGAACTCTGAATCCGGTGAAACACATTCTGTTCATGTATTGACGTCAGTAGCGGCCCCATGAAGGCAAACGAACAGATGTGGAAGTGAAGTAAGACGGATCGAAACGAATCCGCCTTCCTGGCAACTTCTGGTATTTTAACCTTTAGTTTTTTTCGTCACGTTTGCTTTTGGTCCTGTCACAAAACTGGCAACGCCAAGGCAAGGATAAGGCTGTCTTGTAAAGGACACAAGTCTTCTCTGAAAAAAAAAAACTTAAGAGAAAGAGGACACTTCATTGTCCTAAAAGAAGTCTTTTGAAGGATTAAGGGATTAGGAGACACAAAGCCGCAGATCCATTATACTTCCTTTCCCTTTGACGCTCTCAGTGCTTCCTTTCGCTGTTAAGAAAGTTGCCGCGATTGGAAAACGCTCTGCCAGGGTCTTCTGAACATCGGAGCTTACAAGGGGACACTTCAATTTCCGCCAAAGTTCTAGTCCCGTCCGCCACCTGGGAAAGTTAAGCTTTTTAAAGACCTCAAGTTCACCGCTATACATGAGACGTTACTTCCATTTGGGTGCATTCATGTTCCTTCCATAAAAGATAGACGGCTGAAAAGCTTGTCACTGTAAGCGGTAACCAAAGCAGTGCACGAAACACAACTCAGTGCGCGCTGCGGTGCCTCGACAGGTGGGCGGGCCGGTGTTCGGCAACGTTCTTTGCAAGCCTGTATCGATTGAGAGAAACCGTACGTCTGTGTTCCAACTCACATTGTCCGGAATGGACTTGTTGCAGCGCTGTTAATTTTATTTTTTCTTCCCGCCGCTTGTACTCGAATATTTCGCGTATTTGCTTTACCTCCTTGAGTGCCCTCCTTTGCAGTTCGTTGGGCAGATTTTCTCTAAGGCGGGTATCTTAAGCCTTTTGCGGCGTCTCAACCGCAATACACAGAGGACACTTTGCGGTGCTCTAGGCAGCCGTAAACGATTCGTTCTTCCATATAAATTGCTCCGCTCATGCTCACGCTGGTGCTGCACTCAGTTATAAGGCTTAAACTACAATGGTCGTGAAGCATCTGGAACTAATGGAGCGCTGTCGGTAAGCATTAACGTAGCGAGCTGTAAAGTGAGTCACTAAGTCGCTTTAATTCAAGGCGGCTTCTTTGAATCCCAATAAATAGCCTTCTTCCAAGGAAAAAAAAAACGGATAGAGCCTGGCTATTTCGACCGTGAATGATCCGAAAAGTGAGGCGCAAGACAAAAGCTGCGCTCCTCTTTATCCGTCCACATCATGAAGAGAAGCCGGTGGATTAGGTGTCAGTGTCATTTGAAACGGGAACAGGATACCTCAAACGCGAAGTGGCGAGCAGAGAAATAATAGCTGCAGAGTAGGAAAGAGAGCCAAGATCACGCCAAGAACTCCTCCTGGGTAACGTTTTCGCTCCATGAAAGGGCAAACCAGATGCCCTTGTGTTCATTATACTACATCAGTGTTTTCTGTACCCTTTGCAGTTTTTTGTCAACTTCATTTGGCGCTCATAATATATACAGTCAGACTACCTTAATCCCATATTCGTAGATGCAGAGTTCGGGCAAGTGACGCGTGGGCTGGTGAAAAAAAGAAAAACTTTTTGTACCACTGCATCACAATTCAGCCACCTTGTATTGATACCAGTGGTCGGAACATGCACGTCCCCTCATACCTGAAAGCATCTCAGGAGATTTGCTTACGTGACGGCGTTAGAGTATTTTTTTTTCCTCCCGCTCGCCTGCACATATTAGACAATTGGTGCCAGTAGTGCCCACAATGTGAGTACCTTCCTGTGTGGACAGGGATTCAGTGGACATATGATCACAGTGTATGGGACTGATATACGAACTGCCGTGTTTAAATTCCACAGACAGTGTTTATGGCACAAGTTGTGCGATATAGTCAGCTTACTGGCGCTTCCCCGTATTGAATTCATGCAAATTAGCAGGAAGGGGAGCGAGAATAGTACTTTTTCCAAACCGAATCAGATGCAAATAGTGTCGTCGTAAACAGAATCGAATACGAACCGAGTAGTGGTAGAACCGAATCATATACAAATCAAAAACCTCACTATTATTTGTTACTTGTGCGAGTACTCTTGCGTAACGCCGAATCGTGCGAAATATTGAAGCTGCAGTGGCGGCGCTTCTATATGGTGCTATACCTTCCTGATTTAAAGCTATAGCTGTTAAAATGCCCAGTACTAATCTTTACATAGAGGCCGCTTCATGACTCTACGACCGTGAAGCTGTAGGTCTTGGAAAATTTCCTTTTTGCTGGTGATGAAAAGAAGAAAAAAAAGAGAGACACACCACAGAACATGAGGTGCGTAAGAGCTGGGTATGAACCGTAACCTCCTAATTCGGGTATGAAGAGAGGGTGTGCAGAACTTCCCTGAGCCTTGCCGCGGCGTCTAGTCTTAGGGGCCTTTCATTTTAATTATGGCACGACCGCCCTCCCCCGTAATAAACAGCGTCGCTGCACTGAACCCTGCACCCCGCGCATACTGATCGCGACGAAATGATACGGGGCGTCGGTCTGGGCCTTGTTTTTGCAACAGTGGTCCAAGAACCTTATTCGAACCTCATTCCAATAATTCAACAAAAGAATGTTCGAAATTCTGAGATCATAATTCCTTTGGAATAATTTTCAACATTGGCTAATTTATTCGATCAAATAACCGAATAGGAAGATATTCGGTTCGGTATTCTGGATTTCAGAATATTCGCGCACCAATTGATAAGGACCTTCTACGCAGGATGCCTGCAACATTTTTTCTTGCGCCACTGTGTTCTTGCGCATTGAACGAAGCGACGGAAATTTAAGGCACCACGTGCTCGACTTTCTAATCTTAGCTCTCGCTTTATGGGCTCCAACTTGTTTGCAGCAGTCTAAGAGGGTGCAGCGGGCTCCTTGAGGGATCGTTATACACCGAACGCGTGGCATTTTTCACGCGCGAAACAATTTTTTACGGCAATCTCAATTTTTATCATTGTAAGCTTCAAGAAATCTGACGCCGGTTGTATTGTAATTTCCTTCTGTAAGCCTTATAACAAGTTAATGCCGAAATCAGAAGCCGGTTAAAATAAAAAAAAATTAACGGCCTTTCTAGTAGTGTATGTACCGAAAACCGACAGTGTACATGTTTTTCGGCAGCTCGCCTCGACAAGAGGGGAGGGAACACATTACACGGCAAGCAAATCTCGTCTTCTATCTATAACCCGATCCGTGCGTTTCCGCTGCAACTGCCACCCAGCGAATGACAGATGAACTAGAGGTTTACAGACTTCCTTTAACCGAGCAAGGCTGCGTTCCTGCAACTTGCAACCTTAGGACAACATTCAATTTGCATATAGTTGTGACTATTTCAATGCAGCATGACTGACGCTATGTTTCTCTCCGGAAGTTGTGCCTGCCCCGTCTTTTAGCTCTCTCACTCTATTTTCGCTTAAAAAACTGGCCATGAACATCGAACTATCGTCATCCTGAAACGTTATCTTCTGATTCCTACCTCTTCTCTGTATAAGGAGTAGCTTGTATTGAGTATATTTTGATGTTTTGCTCCTGCCTTGAGCCTGTTTCATTAACTATCTTACGGAACAGAAAAATTAACTCGCTCGCTTTAACCTATTGCACGCAACTATCCAATCGATCACAAATACGGACTATTATCAGTTTTGCGTCTTTTCAAAAAGGAGCTTGATTTTTGCCTATGCCTCCGAGTCACGTTTCACTGCTTTCTATGCACTTTCTTAGGAATGCTACTGCCACAAAACTAGCGAACGGGACTGATGCGCCTACGCACCTCCATTCTAAAGTGGAATTGCTCTTTCGTTCACCTTCGCCGTTTCCACAGGCGACACATGCAAAGCATTGCCCCCGGGGCTCTTGAATAGAGGTAATTCATCTGCGAATGGGTAACCTTCGCGACGCCCACAGCCCATCCGAAAAGTTTAAACTCTTGCGACAGCTTGTCGAGAAGTCGTTAAACGAAGCGTGCCTTCTCAGCTTTCGCTGCAAATCGCCAACTCTGGATGAAATTACGTGAGTTCGTGATAATCTCTAAAGTTGGCAGAGACACCACTTTGTCGTCGTCTGTCAGAGCAGCCCCTGCCATTCTACTTTTTCTCTCTGTGACAGGCGGAAGAGGGGAAGAGAGTTGGAGTGGTTGGACAGTGCCGTGCGTAGTGTCATTCGGCTCAAAACACCGCAGGGCAATTCTAGTGACGTCTTGCGACTAACGCTGCTGGAACTTACGCTACCTGCTCATGCGTTCTAAAGAAACAGTCTTGCACAACACGTGCAGCCTTCTGCCATAATGTTGAGCGTCCTTCAACCACACCCCTTAAAATATAAGACACAAAAGCAGGATGCGAATTAGAACCGTGAAATGTATTATCAGACAGTAAGAAGTTACTTGTTTATTATTATTGAACGCAATTCAGCAAACAGAAATGAAATAAAAAAGCTGATATAAAATTACCGGGTCTTTCAAAAGGAAAACGTTTCGTCGAAATCCTAGTGTTTGTCTCTTTCTGGTTATATTCCTGGCCAGTATTATCCTGTGTACCACTGAAATTCCAAGACATTCATCCCAAATAGTTTCAGCACAGTGACCAAAATGCCAAAAAAAGCAGCGTTTGTCTTGCCACAATCTCCAACGACTGATTTGGAGAGAGGGGGCATAAATAGCCCCGACAGAGGGGTTTCCCTGGCATTCAATATTGCTCCCATGGAAGGATAATGAACCTGCACTGAATGCTGCTGCGCATATCTGTCGAATGGGAAGCCGCTGAACATATAGCGGAAGCAGTGGAAGCCTTTTGAGTGAGTGCGTCATTTACTTACCCGCCGAAATAAGTCGCAGCGTCGGGAACAGGCTGACTTTAATTACGCGACGCGTGTTCAGTGGCTAATTACCTTGTTCCAAAAATGCATAAAAATGTGTCCAGGGGCACAGCGCAAGCACACAAAGCTTAGATTCTGATTATAGCAGAGTGCAAAGCCTGTGTTCGCTGTTTAATGGCGTACCTCCGCTTTGCATGCTGAGGCTTTCAGATCCGGTAGTGTATTTGTGGTGCGGACAACTGGCAGAATGTCTAATAGAGTACAGATTTCAACTACACTCATTTTTCGTGTGATCATCGCCTTCTCTCTTACAGGAAAAGAGGCACAGGTGCTGTTTAACATCTCATTTAGGCTTGGAATAAATTCCTGTCTGCATATACTGTGCAGTAAGTATCAAATGATCAAAGAAACTCAATAAATTCAAGGAAGAACTGAACAGCTCTGAAGAGATAGCTGCATTGTTACAGTCTTGTAATATATCATTTTTCCCTCACCGGCGGGCCAAAGAACTTCCAGGGTACGGAAAAAACACCATGGATTTGACAGACGGCACGATTCGGAATCTGTGGTTTACGCTGTAGATTATAAGTACTTGCGACTCTTAAATAAAAAGTTTAATCAATGAAAAGAAGTCGCTTTCTCTGCGGTTCTCACTAATTAGCCTGTGTCATTCGTTATTCTCAAACAATTAAGCACTGATCTAGCTCACCAGCGACTCCACGAACGGCTGAATTCTGGCTCTCGCACTGACAACAGGACCACGTAGAACACCAGTGTCGTGCGTGTCATCAACACGCACTGACGCCCTTGAAAGCAGGAGGAAGCGGCCACGTAATTGATCGCCGGGGGTGCAAGCTTTTTAATCTGTCTAGCAGAATACTCCAGGCTACTCAATGCCATAACAAGAAAAAACTTCCTAAAGCGAGTGGTTCCCACCCAGCATACATAACTCCCACTTTGCCTTCCTGTGGCTTCATGTCACGCGAACTGGGATATAAGCTCCGATTTCCCCAGACATTAAAGGCTGCACCTCATTTGTTCTTCACGCAGTAATCCGTGTTGCGTTATATAAATCTTTCTAAGTTCCAGGACACCTCTGATACTGTCGGCTAATGTGTTTTCGAGCTTCGTTAAGATTAGAACATTTCATTTTCGTTTTAGTCACAGAAACACAATACAGGCGGGGTTGGTGGTATAGTTATTTGTTTTATACACATAACTGCACCGAAGAAGGTAATTAAAAAATATCCTTCTTGAGTTGCCGATGTGTGTCTCGGGCGATGAGTGAAGGCCCACACTAAAGTGCGGAGCCACGCTGAAGCAGAGTGTCCCGGTCAGCTCAGTGTGCCGTCCCTCGCTTCAAGGCGTCAAGTTCAGCGCGATCAAAATCGGGAGGCAAAAGGAAGCAATCTCACGCTGCGCTTTCTCATACCTAAACAACTCTTTAACCGCAAGATCAACTTATAAGCGCTATGTAAGCAGCAGAGAGAGAACGTAGGTGGTGAAAAAAAATCTGAACACACAAAGAAAAAAGGAGCAGTGTTGATGCGCCACCATCCGTGTTCACAAACACTACTCCGAATGTTCGGGGCTGCCAGACGCAACAATCGCGTCCGTGTTTCAGAAAGCAAAAAATGACAACGCAAAAAAGGAAAGCGGGGGGGGAGAGAGAAAAATACATGAAGGTGGAATTGTCAAAGTGCCCATGTCTTCGCTGCTGTTTATCTAAGGCACGCAACTAACATAGGCTTTCTCTCGCTTGTACTAAAGTTTCCAGATGACGGACGTGCTTATATTTTTTTGCCTGCTTTTCTCATTTTGTTGTTGTCTCTTTGTCCTTTATGAACTATTCGTCATTTTTACATTCTTTTAGGTTCAGTTAACGTAGTTGTCTAGCTATGCATAAGTTTCGTGGTGTTAATCCAAACAGACTTCGCCGAGCGATACAGCAACCTCTTCTTCGATTCCTTCTATTTTTTTCTTCCTTGCTTTCTTTCCTTTTGGGGAACTTTTAACGCGATGTGGCAGTTTGTGCTGATAAACATTTAGTTGTGAGCGAGTGGTTGTAATATTGTAGTGCAAAAGCACTACTTCACGAGGTCGAACATCCTCCGAGTTTGATAAAGTTTGACCTTGAGGTTGACCTTGGCCTATGCAAGAGTAAAATAAATATAAATAGATACTGCTGCGACTGGGTGTCGAACCCACGGCGGCGCGAAGAGGTCAGTTTCGCTGGCCATTGAACGAGAGCACTTTGCAATGGCCGCTTTTTTTTTCGACGTGGTAATTATTACAAAGATGCGATGTTTATATACATGAGCTGCTCTAAAAACATTAAGAAACTATGCTTTCGCTGCCGGCGGTCTCGTCTCGTGTTGTTGTTGCTGCCTTAGGGACATGGCACATACCCACGACGGGGTATTGGCCAGGGTTCAGTCAAGAAATCTCAAAGAAGAGGGTGAACTGAAACATACTCTCGCGTTTTGCATTGCACATCGTCGTCTTCATCAACTTCCATCTGCGGCGCGAGCTGATAAGATCATCGTGGCCAGACGGGCCGGCGACCCAACAAAGCAAAGCCGCGAGCCAACCAGGCTGGACACAAGCTTTCGCACTTCTACTCGGTTCAATTACGTTAAAATCCTACCACTTCATTTTTTTCGGCTGAATTCAATTCCTTTTTTGTCGAGCGGCGCTTAACGTAGTGAACAGATTGCAAGGAGGGCCGCATCTTTTCCTGTTGTCAGTTTATACTCAGGTTGGAAATTCAGTGACACTCGCTTCCTTAATCTCTTGGCAAGTGTTCTTATCGGCGGCTCACGGCCTTTCCGTTAACATTTCCTGCGATGGTAATAGATTTGTCGACGTGATCATATATATCTTTCTTTTGCCATAACCATGAATGTACCACACCAAACCGCTCTAAGCCTTACCGAATTCCGTAATTTATTGCGAAAGCAGTAGCGTCCACAGTCAGGAAAAATAATTGTACCGTCTGTCATAAAACTCTCAGGCAGCTTCTGCGGGCAGCATCTGTCACAACTTTCTCATCCGGCCTACATAAATGTGAGCAACCTGCATACCGTGGCAGGTGGAAACAAAATTTATGATTGGCAGAGACAGTTCACGCGACTTTCTGATGTCATCGCACGCATTAGCACCAAAGTAGCAACCATTAGGATTTCTAAAGCAATGGCATTGCACTATTAAGGTGCGGTAATAGTTCCTTGAATTTTTACTATATATTTTACCATAACATACTATACGATAACATACGATGCCGTACCATTCCCAATTTTATCGGGACCATACCATTCCCTACCATTCTATATCACACTTTACCGTACTCTACTATACCATAGCATGCCACGCCTTACACAAATATACCGGATCATACCATCCCATACCACACGATATCTTACTGTACCATTCTATACTGTACCATACCATGCCAGGTCATACTATGCCATACTCTACCGTACCATAGCATACCATACTCTACTCTACCGTATATCATCTTGTATCATACGCTACCATACCACGCGACACCATACCTCTGGGCGCCGCTGTGGTGGCCCAGTCGTTACGGCACTCAGCTACTGACACGAAAGGCACCTGTTCGATCCCGGCCATGGCGGTCGAATTTCGATGGAGGTAGAATTCTAGAGGCCCGTGTACTGTGCGATGTCAGGGCACGTTAAAGAACCAAAGGTGGTCGTTATTTCCCGAGCCCTTCACCACGGCGTCCCTCATAGCATGAGTCCCTTTCGGACATTAAACCCCCGTAAACCATAAATCAAGCCATACCATACTGTCATATCATAACATACCGTACCATACCTTACTGGACCATATCATACGGTATTGGACCATACCAATCCGTACTGGACCGTACCATACCATGCCATGTTTCTATTTCTTCGACCCAAATGCTCCTGCGGCAATGGTGCGGGTATAGCTAGAAGGATACTGCTCTCTGAGCGGCAGATCTTGTTTTCCGTCTTTTTCCCGTGATCGGCGAGCTGAGCTCTCACATCGATTAGAGTGCTGGTGGGTGGGAGCAGATATGTCAAGAGCACGTACATACGCCGACGCCTCTCTTCGCGTACAACCACGCGGAGAGAGAAACTTTCTTCTTACGCTCTGGTGCACGTGTCATGCTCAGCTTTCGACGCCTCTGCTTCGAAACGTGAAGAGACGTGTTCGGAGCATACGTGCGTCCACAAAGAGGCAGAAAATAGTAGGCGACAGCTCCAACGTCGAATGCACGAGAGTGCGCAAAGGCGAGACCTACCGTGGCAACGCAGCTGGTGGCGGAATGGGCTTGCGAATGCAACCGAAAAAAAGAATGCGTATTTTGCGAGTATTCCTTTTCGTTTCTTTCTCCCTTTTTTCACATTATCGGCACCCCCTTCGGAGCTGAATCCGTGAAATACATTTCTCACTAGGAACGAAGTCCCGGAAAAGGTTCGTTACATAACGAATGCCTGATTTTGGGAAAAACCTGGTTTTGTAACGAACGAAAACTGGAGAAGCCTCTAGGTTCTTCTGCCTCGCTTGTTTATGAGTGTCAAGTGCATTTTTTTGCATAGGACACTGCATTTTTTCGGGGATGATCACTGCGGCGCTGCTCTCCATGCATTGGCTTTTAAAGCACAGACATGCATGTACGTTGCATTCACATATGCGTGCGTGCGTGTATGTATCTGCTTGTGTGCATCCATACACAAATACTTTCATGAGTGTGTGCCGTACGTGTCTCCTAAACCCCGCTTACCAGCTTGGCTTCCGTCTTCCCACAGGCGCTGGGAAAATTTCAAGCTAGGTGCCCGGTTTGTCGCACACATCTCAGTCGGGACAGAGTCCCGCTTCCAGTCTGGATATTTTGCAGATGTCATGTGTACGTGGGCCCTCGAACAGAGCGAGTCGCTGTTCCAGCATTTGATGTGGGGTCACATGATACAGTGACACGCGATCACGTCGTTTCAAAATTGCATTCATCAAGCATCACGCACCGCGAGTTTGCTCCGGTTATTTAGCGCGTTGACAAGAACTGTAATGCTGCGTCTTGTGTTGATACCCCCCCCCCCCCACTGGCAGATCCTGCCAGCGGATGTGTTAAACTGTTTTTTTTATGATGGGGAACAAAAGGCTTGTCATCCCACGGACTGTGCTAAAATTTCTTCCCTTTCCTACGTAGGTACTGAGTTTTAGTGGAAGAGCTTAAACCACAGGTTCTACTACCATAGTGCCCGTGTACCTGAGGTAAAGTGTAGGAATGATTTCTCAGCGTCTCAAGAGAGTACTAACTTAGGAGTATCAAGAAAGAAGAAACAATGGTCAGAAATACACGAGACATTTTTTTAACTTGAAATCGCGATGAACCTAATTTTGATTGCGAACCCCAAATCAGTTTTTTGACGGCCGCGTCGGGCCCCTCCTTTGAGTATACTCTCGTGGACGGTCGTATTCTAACTTGTTCGTTTATTTGTTGGCTCGCATGCCTGGCTGTTGCGGAGTGCTGTGCTTCCTTCAAAAGCCAGAGCCGATACTTTGACCGCACCAGCCAGTCGCGCAGTGTTGTTTTAAATGCAATGCTAAAACTTACGCGCGTTTCAGCTGGTGCGCATTCATTGCTCGCATCCGCCCCGACCCTTGCCTGCTTTTGAAAAGGCTCCCAAGCAACTGTTTTCTTTTTAAATTTCTTTAACGCAGCCGGCAACTTAATAAAAAAAATTTTCAAACCAGGCAGGCACACAAGACCTCAAGAACTGTGGCGAAATTACTTCAGCTCTTGAAGGCGCACCAAAATGGAAATGGAAGCTCAGATTAAAAAAGAAACGTGTTAATTTGCAGAGACCCGAACGCAGGCGTCGAGAACTTGCTTGGCGCTCACCTAACTGATAATTACGCATGACAGTGGAAACGGCAATTTCTGGTGGTGGCTATGCCGGAGCCACGGACAGATTTCCCTTGGCACTGGCATCTGTATGTGGCCCCACTCTCCGCATCTGTTCTCAGCAGCAAAGCATCGAGATGCCACTCATGCGCACTTGCGTAACTAATGCAATTCAATGGGCCTGAGGTGATCGCTTTGTGTACTGGCAAAATAGAAAGAACGAACTTCAAACGAGTATTCTTTGCAGCCTCGAAGAGGCGAGGAAGAGAAAATACTGATCACATCGAAATAAAACAAATAAAACAATCGTCGAGAATGGACTACCTGCAGCGTTTTGTAGTTAGTCAATACCCGAATCCTTCTTTTCTTCATTAGTGGTAGATTCTGACAGCGACACTGAGATCCACAGGAAGCTAGTGTCGTAGTTCGTCAGCTGTTTTATAAAGATTGCGTCTTATCAACTAAAAGAAGGCAGAAGAAAAAAAACAGAAAAACTATTAAAAGTTGGTCGCTTAAATAATGAATGGAAAAGTTCGGTAAAGGCAGAAAAGAAACGAAACCTTCACTTACGCTTTGATGTTAGCAATGATGTAGACGAGAAAGAATGCGCAATGTTGTTTGGTAACTAACAGTCAGCGTCTTTGGGCAAATCAAGAAAAGATATCTCCCATTAATTTTTAGGACGGAAATCTTAGCAGGGGGCGGGAGAAAGTTATGTAGGCAGATGAGATTAGAGGATGGCGGGGATAGGGTGGCCATAGGTGGCACAGGACAGGGTTAATTGTAGAGACGTGAGCGAGGTTTTTGTCATGCAGTGGGCTGATGATGATTTCTTAGGTCAGACCTTTATGAAACAATTGGCCGGCATTCGCAGGTATATGCAAATGACAGAAGTGGAAGATGTTTAGCCTTGCAGACGAAACGCCGTTTTGTGATGTGTGCTTCAGTGAACTAACGAAGCCGTGCAGGAACTCTGAAAAAAATTGAAGCATGACGCGGATGTGGGATTTTGACGAACGTCGCAAGAAGTCTCAGCAAGTGAGGGCCGAGCAGGAAGCAGGGGCATTGAGGAATTACGTACGCTTACAGAAATGAATGCTTCGAGCTTTGAAGCAAAATGTAAGAATTGAGACGCTTTTTTTTCTGCTGAAAAGCACCGCTTGCATTGCCTGCTTACATTTTACGAGAAGAGGATTTCGATTGTGAAATAAGAAGCGAGTCGTAGCCACAACTCAGTAGCGAATTCTAACGCTCAGCCTTGTTCCCATAGGAATGCAATCAGCTTAAGGTTAGCGTTTCGCAATACACTCGCCAAATACTTGCAGTGGATGCGTCTTAATATGCAAAAGTGCGCTAGAGGTGAAGCTCCCTTTTCGCGAGCGCTGAGGCGTCTCGCTGTTGGAACTTTGAAATCGAAAACGATGCCGCTTAGGTCTTCAGTGCGAGGAGGACAACGTCTTCAAACGAAAAAGCGGTTTATGTTAAGCCGACTGCGCTTTTTGGTGCTCTTTTCATATCCTAATCTACAACTCTTGCCGTTCTAAATCAAACCCGCTTTTACCTCGCTTTCTTAAGCCCAGTGTTAACACACCTTTCATGTTTGAGCGAGCTTTGAAACGTTTAGCCTATGAAGCGTGACTGTGATGCTGCGACGGTGTTGAGAAAGTTGGCTCAACTTCAGAAAACAAGTAGCTTGCCACCGCTGAAACGCCCCTCTAACAGCTAGTCTTCTTAAAGTCTTGTAGGCCGCACCCTTTAATCCCATATCTTGTGAGGTTATAATCACTTTCTGATTTCTGCTTACACCACAACGTTATGTTGTACCCATTAGCAATCCATTACAAATTTGCAGACCTTAGTAGTCTCTGCATTTCAATACTAAGACTTTCAGTCAATTAGACCTGCTGAAGCTCATCTTTCTCCATGTGCAGCTATCATGTCCGCCCACACGTTGCATCCTTGTTTTGTGATGCATTTTAAGGCTAAAGCCTTTAATGGCTCATATTCGCGGCCACGACCCTGTCCGTCCGTCCGTCTGTTACGCTCTTCAGCAACTCGATAAGAAAGAAATCTTTTTGCACGATGGGATTCAATCGACCATCCTTCCGTTCCGCAGCGGAGCGTGTTAACGACTACGCTACTTCCTGCCAACGCATATGTAGTTCTCCTTGTCTAGAACGCTGGAGAGTATTTGCGGAAAGGCGTCGAATGAGACGGATACCTCCAAGACGCCCTCCAGTGTCTCCAGCATTTAACATTCACAAACAATTGTGTACTTAACCAACATCTTAACCACACATCAGTGACACAAGTAGCTGCACTGCGCTAAAGGCTTTCGCCTCGCCGCACTTGAGGTCAACAAAGTTCCCTCTGAATTTCTTTGCTTCTACTTCTCTCTCACTACATACCAGGGTTAAGATTTCTCCGTGAATTAAAAACTTGCAAAAATATTGAAAGAAATAAGGTTCTTGCCTAGACAAGCTGCACAATTGAACGAGACGAAAAAGTCAATTCCGTGCCAAATTGCTCGAAGTTCTTCATGTGGTTGAAGAATCTCACCCTCACGTTGCCTGTGATATTGATTAATGAATTGCTTAATTCCACGACGCTTATCGTCTAACTCATGTTCACACGCGGAACATGGCCGGTTAAATGCAACGATTCTTACCGCGGTTACTATTTAATGCCGATCGTCTACAGCGCCGACTTCTGGATATGGGCGGTAACAGGGACGTAGCCAAACCGAATGGCACAAGGGAACTGCGTTAGTATATATACGTTAGGCCTTCATGGCTGACCTGTTTTCTTGGCTTTCGGCCATGCCTTTTTCTACGAGAACGCAGCGGCTCATATTACGCTTTATCAGCCGTCTTCGTCAGCACTTTCTCGGACGTTGTTTCGTGGCCTAAGAATTCTAAGCAATTTCCCACCCCATTGATGTTTTTCTTTTATAACTTAGAAGTACACTGTCCGTTCCCAAGCTTAAAATGTGTGCTAAAGGACCAGAGAAGTCTCATGAAACCTAATTCATCAAGTTTGCTCGCGTGAACGTCAATTTCAAGACTTTCGCTTCTAATATTTCGGTCCTCAGTTGGAACAGGCGGCAGTTATCATCCTCGCAATGACAAGTTGTAATTAGGAATAGTAGTGTATCCGCGAACAGTGAAGGCGCGCCATAAAGCTCTGCTGATAGATACCTCTTTCTTTCCGCATTGCTTGCCAAAATAAATGAACGTAAGTATTATAATCAGGCTTCTTGCAACGGCCCATAATCCGTAGGAACGTCCCTGCTTGATTCTGGAGAAAGGGAATGTTCTAACTTGCCACGGGAGGCGTGCACACAAATTCATGACGCAAGGCTTTCGCTCATCTGCACGCTTAGGGATAGGATACCTTGGTGCAGTTCTTATTGGGCATGCGTCAAAGCGAAATGATTTTACGCGGAGCTTTAAGAAACAAAAAGAACACTGAGCCTTGTGTGATTCTCGCTATAGCCTAAAGATACTCACCCGAATTTAGTAGTGCGAGAGCGATCACTCTCTAAGCTCGTCTCTACAAAGGCGCCCGGAGCGCTTCCCCACTTTCGAATTGCAGTGTGAAAATAATTAATTCCCTGGAGCGCACGAATACGTACAAAAAGGTCGGTGTAGATCAATGCTACCTTATCTTAAAAGGCAGAAACTTACAGCGCGAAACCTTGGGAAATGAATTTTGCAACAGGCACAAAGTAATAGGAAATGCAGATGCCAAATTCGCCCTGCAAAAGTAATGGTTAAAGGCACGTACTTTGAAGCGGGTACGGAAACGCCGAGTTTTCACAATCTTTTCCTTCTGTCCAGGTTGTCACATTTCGATAGCAAACTACTATCTGAGTTGAAAAATGAAGTCATTACAGATGGGTTCGGCAACTCCTGAAGTTATCCATTTGCAAGAGCAACAGAGCGATAAAAGAACTGAATCAGTCATTAAAACCTAAGTGTAAGCGCACTTCATGTTCCCCTATTTTATTTTATTTTTCTTACCGTTTAGCTACTGTTTCACTGATTACAGACATTAGAAGTCGCGCCTCATCGCAAATGCGCCGTAAGCCGAAGCAGACTACTTCTTTCGACTCTTTAAAAAACAAATGTGTGCACATTTCAAGCACCTTTCAAAAACTTTAAATTGATATGAGACTAGAAAACAAGAACGGGTGTCAGTAATATAAACAGAAGCTGCAAACTTTACTTTGATACAGTGCGACAAGTTCCCAAGCAATCTGTGGTGATCAACGACCTTATTACTTCGGCGACGCCTTCGTACCCATTACTTTTGAGGTAATCCATAGACGCCTCGGCTCCCTACCTTTCGATTTCAACATTTCGAGGCACATTATCGATTATTCGCGGCGAACTACAATTTGTCAAAGTTCTTTCATAACTTGAGTAATTTAGTCTCTCTTATCCAGTTTCTGCTCGTAGTATCAGCCATGACTAGCCGCTGCTGTTTTTGTCAGCTCTGAAGGTTTCCCTAGCTGCTGCTGGTGCAAATATTATCGAACCGAGAAAGCGAAGTTACATTTACAACCAGAGCGGACTGAACAAGAAATTCCGCGAAGACATGAGTAATCCCAAGCGTTTTGGGCTCTTGGACGACTGCTTGAGTCAATACTGATTTTCAGGCTTGGGAATAATTGAGATATTCGGAACTTTTACAACTTCTTAATTGGTAGCCGGCAGTCAGTGGCCTGAAGTTGACTAAACCGCAATTAGGACAATCAATTTTGAGCTCGTCGTGCGCCTTTCTTGTTGGCTATTTGGCTCTCGGCTCGTTGGCTGCAACTACGAATCATGATTCTAAAGTTATGAAAGCTATGTTCACGCTTCGGTATGTCTTCTTCCCTTCCTGTTTCCTGTCCTTCACCAAGTTCGCACCTTACTGGAAACCTTGAACGAGACGAAACTCGCCCAAATTCATATCTTGCCTGTTGCAGCGTCTTCCACTCACGCCGTGCAGTAGCCACAGTTCTGGAATAAAATTAAGGTTCCTCCTTGCAACGTGTAGTTTGTCCTTGTAATACCATCACATTGAATAGACCCAACGCTCCAATTCCAACACAGCTTTAAATATGTCCATACATTCCATCCTGAATGCATAGGCAAATTCACGGGATGCACAGAGGACCGCGCAGCACCACGTTTAATTTTGAGTCTGAGGCGAGCGGTACAGGTATCACGCAGTCCATCGTCTGTGTCGATCACCATCGTCTGTACAGGTGCGCTCAGGCAAAGTACTCTTTATTGGTAAGGTAACTCAATAATTCTTTGGCGAGTTTATCATTGGCACCAAATTTATGTTTGATTGTCATGCTTGCGTGCGCACGCTTTCATGTATCTATGGTGAATAGAGAACAGGCTTAACCTCGAGTAACCATTTCAATATCGAAATGCCTGGAAACTCAAGACCAAAAATAAACGCCAAAACGTATTGTCGTGCCCAGCTGGTTCAAAAACAGCCTGTACTTCTCATTTAACTGTCTTCTTTCTCCACAATCTTCGACGCCCTGAATTTTCCGTTCCATCTACAACATCCAGCCGCTCCGCTGTCTCCGTGCCTATAGAATATTTCTGCTGTCTGAAAAGCCAGTTCTCGAGAGCTGCTATGCATCCGTGCTTGTTCGCATCCCCGTCGCTCTGGCGTCGTCATTATGAAGCCGGGTCTACCCTCTCCCGTCGTTATCCCCGAGGGCACCCGGTTCGACCCATGCGCCTTCTAGCGTCATCCCCTGTGCAAACAACAGCAGGCTACGACGTGCATTGGAGCGTTGGCGCGGAAATCGCGGTAGTGCACGGGCTATCGTAAAACGTAGCGGTGGGGGAATCGAAGAACGACTTACCGAGAGATAAAAAGAAAAACGAAACAACGGGCCGTGAGCTATTCGAAGAGAAGCATGGAAACAAAATCTGGAGAGACAAAAGCAACGGCTCTTTGACGCTCCGTTTTTCAGCACAAAAACATGTATTCACGTCGAGACGGATAGCTTGAAGGGCTCTCTCAACGAGAAGAACCTTTTGAGTTATCCAACCGCCATATATATTTCATTCTTTTGCCTGGCAATGTTTTTTTTATCCACAGACCATAAGGAGAGGAAAAACAACAGTCCTGCGTGATGTGTTTGCTGTGTCTATTTGTCCGCTCAACCCCAGGATCGTGTGCGCACGCGGAAAGCCAAAAGGGGTTTTCTTGTGATCTTGAAAAACTTTTTGGAGTCAAAACAAAGGCGGCACTCCTAAAGCGAACTAAAGTCGGCGCCGATTGGGCACAAATGAGATCACGACGCACCATCTGCGCCGGCGTTGTTTGTTAAGGGCAGCCCGTTCAGCATTTCCTTATCATGCGCCTCGCTGGCTTCATTCTTCGTCGGTGCAGGTGGCGGCCTATCTTTCCTATTTCACCGATGGGGATTGCTATTTGGCCGGCGCTCAAGGAACTAAGGCCGCGATTTGTCTGCGCAAAGAAATATGCCTTTGCTGCACTTGCCAGTCAGGAGAGGGCACAAAAAAAAAAATGACGGTTTAGAAAAGATTACGTCCAGCATCAATGAATAGGGCGTAGCTAAGAAGGGACAAAAAAAAATACAAGAATGACAACGGAACTTCAATATAAATAAATAGCATCCCTAACGTTTTACAACCAATCCTTATTCTGCCACTATTCTTTTTTGTAAGCTAAGACGTGCAGCTAAGACGTGCAGTCCGAGTGAGAGAACAACCTAGTAAGGAACGCGAAGAACAGCGCACAATAAACACACAACAGGGAGCACAGCCGACAAGGCAGAAGTTAGTTCTCGTTCCCTAGTCCACCTCGTTGCATTTCCTCCGCCTGAAGCGAAGAATGCCCGCCAACTGCCCCGAACTTGAAAGGGCTGCCAAACAGGAGAGTCGGAACTTGGCAGCGTCCATTTTGCTGTGCCACTAGCCAACAGCAGGCTACGACCGCCGCTGCAGCGTGCCTGTCGTATATATGGCATTCGGCCGCGGACCAGAAGCCCCGGGTCGTGCCATTAACTTGGAGCTCCGTGGATCCTTCCGGCCGCCAAACACGCGACGAGAGAAGCCGCTGGCCATCGCGAACCCTTCGTAATTCACTCAGCGAAGGACAGGCCGGCCGGGGATTCGGTTAGCGACTCGGCGAACCTTCGGACTCTCCCGTGGCTGATCCCGCGGATTCGGAGATGGACCACGTGAGGACTGCGGGAGCACCGAGTGTCTCGAATCCGACCCTTTTTCCGCCCTGGGATTTGCCCAGACGAGCCGAGACGCAGTCCACTGTGAAGTACACACGCCTACCTGACCAGTCCTGATCACATGGTATACGAGGCTGTGAAGAACACTAACGCATGTCCGACAAATGCGTAAAGGAGTGTTAATCGGATATTATGAAACTTAAAGCGCGAGATGAGACACACACTGGAGAAGGAATATGAGACGGGTAAAGTGTGTGTGCCGGTCTGTAACTCCTATACGTGCCTAATCTCAAGTTGTAATCTTCATAATCCTACTTACCCAACGAGCCCGGCAAAGCTCATTAAAACTGTTCGGTTTTTTTTGAAAACGGCTCACTGCAATATGAATGGCGGTGTATACACACTGCATAGGTGGCCTTGTGATTTATTTCGGCCGCATATAACAAATGGTTTTACGGTATACTTGTACAATTTACGTGCTTCGCGCAATACACTTGCATCGTAGGAGAAGTATGCATAGCATTTGTCAAAACTATACAAACCGCCGGGTTCAATTGGAGTTCACGAATTTTGGCCATTGAAGAAAGTCAAAGTTACAAATGTCATGAAGGAAGATGACTGAACATCTCAAACTCAGCCATCAACATGTTAGGACATCCATACAGGTTTGGAGGCTTATGGGAGGGGCCTTTGTTCCACAGTGATAGGTATTAAGGCTTATGATGGTGATGGTTATGATATTACATATACGGTGTTGTTATACGCAGCGAATGTATGCGGATTTAAATTAGGGACACTTTCCTCTTCCTCTCTTTACCTCCACTTGAAACCCGGATTAAGTAACCGTATACCCTCTTCGCTGTTCCGTACGTTCTGTGGACGTGAATCACTCCACAAAATTTACTGAGCGCCTTACTGGTGCGGAATATAATGTAGTGAGAAACTTAAAAACCAGAACGTCGATACTATTTTGAGCTATGCGCCCATGGACTCAAGATAGGATAGACTTGACGCAATCTTGCCTTCGCTGCATAGAGCACAGGGGCTCTGCGCAGTCTGTGATCATCGGCCTCCATCTGCTGGGCATGTGGGTTGCGAACTCAGAACTGCACGCGTGCTTGACCTCACCGCAAGGCTGGCGCCGCCCTGCACGGTGGCTGGGCACGAGGTTCGCTCGGGCAGCAGTGCCCACATCCTCGTGCTATAATTGCGCCGACGTAATCGATCAATCCTTCCTGCTTGGTCGTCCTTGCTGTTGCAGTGAGAAAGGAAGGGGAGAAAAGAAGAAAATATCCCATCTTGCAGCCTTGTCCTATCACCTAATACCGATACCGGGTAGTCGTCTCTAGAACATCTGCTTTGCGTTTGTTCCGTGTTTCATAATCGCACGTTCCAGGCACAGACGTAAAGGTAAAAGGGAGAAATATGTTAACGGAGCCCAGATTAATGCGCAAAAGCAGTTCGGGCTCACGTGTGGGCGCGTAGGCTGAACGGCAGTGTTTCGTAGCGGCATTCATGACACAGCTTATAGTGAAGGCAATCTTTCCGTGCTCGTCATCATGACGGAGTGCGTTGCAAACTAACGGGGAACGAAACCTTGCTGTCGCAGCTATTCCCCTCAAGCGTTGTGCTCTCTCCTCTGATGTCTTTCTTCTGTCTAAATACTTCTGACAAGTTATTCCAAACAACGATTAGTAGCGCGACCCACCGAGCCCATATCTCGTAACTTTCCGCACTCTGGAAGAACATTGCTGCCGCTCAAGCGATGTGAACGTAGGCGCAGGTAACCGTTGGAAGCGTGAGTGAGGAGGAAACCGTACCACGTACACAATCCGAAAATAGTTTCTGTGTCGTATATGGGCGTGAGTAAATGTCACCGAGTCTTTCATCTGACAAGTGCACTGGGTAGTTCGCGACATTTCCGCCCACTCTTTGGATACTCGGGAGACGCGTTCAACCCTTCAGCGTAATCTTTTAGGGACAATACCCGCGCAAAGACGCGACCATGGTGTCGTTCGCGAGTGGGCTTGACAGTGCAGCAGCTTGGTTCTGAATGCGCCCAGCAACTTCCTCAAATACCAACACCCCCTACATCTCCAATTTGTCCCAGTCAGCGCCAAGGCTGATCGCCATTGCAAGCATTACCCTGAAAATTCCAATGCGGATTTTACAAAATGTCCTTTTCGAAAGCAGAGCATCAGAGCAAGGAGCGCGTCCGTAAATTTCCGAAAGGCGGGGTGAAAGAAGGCGCGTATTACAAAGTGAGCGGCCGTGGTTGAACGCAGAAAGCGAGCCACCAAATGTCCAGGCGCTACTCAGTGTTGGATGCGGCGCACTTTCACACTTTGCACCATGGCGCTCTTTCTTCTCCAGCCTTCTTTGTCTCTCCCTTTGTGCCCTTGAAGTCTGTGTAGGACGAACTGCCCATTCCACACGTAGGTGGCCACCAGCAGCGGCCGCTCACTGGAGGCCGAGCTCACACAATGCAATCCCTAACGAAGCCTTTAATTTCACGCTCCGACAGAGACGCAAATGCCAGGGCCTGTAATTGTTTATGGCCTGCCGGTCGCCAATGAGCTGCGATGCAGCAGAACGCGCTGGTTCTCCGCAATGACACTTCTCCTCCCTCTTGGTCCCCCTTTCCTGTTCGGCTTCTTAATCTCGCCTCTCGCTTCCAATAGCGACCTCCTCTCAGGCAGTGGCCGTCACTGGCCTCCGGTTCTAATTCTGCGCGCTTCTCAGTAGCCGCCGCGTAATTCCGAAACGGACGAACGCTATGGATCTGCGCTGACCTTCGAAATGCGTGGAATTTGTTGATGCGGTCGCTTACGCTCGAATCCTGTTTGCGGGTGCTCTCGGTGTTGTTACGCTTGCTAATTCCTCGTTCAGCGCGCGATGTAATGCTTTTCTCGACACCAAGCTCGTTAAGAAGCTCGTCGGACGGTGCTCCTCTGTCCATGTTTTCTTGCGCTCAAGTTTATTCTCCTATCTCTCTGTGTTTTTGTTTTCCTTATTCTCATCGTTCGCATGTTTGCGTTAACGGTGGCGCAAGATGCTCTGTCTGGGACCGGAAAGAAAGCAAACATGGCAAGAAACGAGAGAAAAGACAAACAGAAGAAGCGCAGGGGCAACTCCGAGTGCACGCCTTCTTGGAGTAAGTGGAGGGCCGAGTGTTCGGTCCGCCACCTCCACGGGGGAGGACGTCATCCTAACGCGATTCAATTACGAACGCACTGAGCCATGCGCGGGTCGGAGAGCGAGTCTCCGAGTGCGCCATCCATTTTGCAAGTCCGGGAGAGCCTTGCTGCACTACAAAATAAAAGAGTGCAGATAGTAAAAACCTGCCTCAAGAATAGGACGAAGAAGTAACGAATAAAACAAGCGAATGAAGTAAAACAAGACGCCACCGCTGCTTTCATGAAGTAAGGGTCATGTTATGCGTTCTTGAGGCCGATGAGCAGGATGAGCAAAATATAATGCTTTTATAAGCGCGACAGAAGAAATTTTCCAATTTTACATAGCATTTCGCACTTCGGCGCGCACGTGTATTGCAGATGCACGAGTTGTTACCTTCAAAATTTAATAGCAGTTCCAGATCAACCACTGTCTTGAAGTTTTTCAAGGCAATAGCGGCATATGTTGAATGACCCAACCTGTAACTACACAAGCGCCTAGTTGTTGCCAGCCTTGCGCTCTTTGGATCTGTGCAAGTCAAGCGGCGTCACTCAATTATCTCATGCTATTTGTCTTGTTTTTGTTTATTTATTTGTTTGTTCACTCTTTATTACAGTGATGACGCATGATAATGCCAGCCAAGTTTTGCTTTCTTGTCAAGTTCTGCATTTTAAGTATTTATGCATACTTTTAGATCCAATTGTCGGCAAGTTAAGGCAAACGTCATTCAGAAAAAATGGCGCTCAATAAACCGATTGCAAGGCCGAACGTTTCCGTAATGTTCTGAACTACTGTGTCAGAGTGGCTTCAAACAGCAAAACACAGCGGTGCAAACTGGTGGTAGAGATAGAACTAATCAACGGTAAAATTGGCGTTATACCAGAAAAATATGGGTTGGACTTTCCGGTTTAAACCAATGAAAACCAATAAAAATTCGATGAATTCACTTTTCGAATTACGGTTTTAACAGAAAATGTCCGTATTTTTCTTCTCCATTGCACAGCTATAGCTGGCTGCTGTATGCGAGTTAAACTCAATGAAAGTAGAAAATTAAATAAATACGGTAGCCAGAGGCATGATACACGACAATGGTATTGTAGGATAAGCAGTGGATGTGTGCAATTTGAGCTATTACTGCACTAGCTTACATGTCTGTGCAGGCCGGGAAGCATCATCTCCTCACCGTAATCTATAGCTGCGCTTTGTCTCTTCAATATCAGCACTTGTTTAGCGCAGTTATTGGTTTATTAGCTTAATCAAATGAATATCGGATACAGACATTAAACCACGAATGGACGTCACAAAAAAGTGTTTTGGCTACAGCGACAGTTCAGCTGAAGTTCTATCGCTGTCCTGAACACAGACACTACGTGATGCCCTACCTTCGCGCTGAAAGGAGCGTGACAACCGAACAACCCAACCACGGCGTTTCCATTGAAGGACCGTGACCCAAAGATAACATGTCAACGTAGTTCTTAGAAGTAAACTTCCACGTACCTTTTTGTCTGTAGGCTATCTCATTTAACTTGTGTTATACTTTTAATGAGGGCAGCATTTTTTTACAAGCAGCACTCCAGGAATTACCATTTGCGCGTTAATTGCTGGTATAAAGATTGTTCTGAATGACAAAAATGATGAGTTAGACATTAAACGACTTTTCACCACACAGGGTTGCTACATTAAGTCACCGAAAAAAGTCACAATTTCATTCGTCGAAAATAATATTCGCCAAAAAAGAAAAGCTTTTTCCTGAAATAAAGACCAAACAAAGACTCCACCGAATTTCCAGAAAAACAAAAACCTAAAAAAGCGAAAAGTCCAACCCCTACGAAAAATTTATTGACCTCCTCACTAAAGAGGAGAGGTGTGTGGCACCGTGTGGAATGAATGGATGTGGTCCAAGCGAAAGGTAGCGTTTGCACATGACGCTTCATTTCCTTTAAGTTAATATGATTTAAGCCTTAAATTTTTTCTAGAAACATCAATATTCTTTTTCGGCGGAGTCTGTCGTTTTACCGCTAGTTTTGTAATGTCAATCAATCTGTGCTTCCTTCTTTAAAAAATCACGCAAAAAAACAAAAACGAATCAGGCTGTTTGCGATGTGATCACCATGTAGAAGCTATGTCCTCAATCAAACGGAGCCTAGCTTCGCTCTTGAATTTCTGCTACCGCAGCGAAAAGTCGTACACTGCGCCAAACCAGCTGCCACTTTGCTTAACGAATCTCAACGGTTTTCGTTTAGGCTTCTCTTAAGGGCACTAAAGAAGCATTCTGCTAGCATGCCGAGGGGACCGAGAACAAAGAAGACAGTATGAAACACTAGCAACCAGTTTTACAGGCGCCCAGTCGTGCAGTGCCGTAGTTTACGAGCGCTCTTCATTCTGCAGCCGTAATTGATTTTGTTGGTGTTTTTTCGCGAGCGACATCTATCTCTTACGTGCTCAAATAGCCGCGGACTCTCATAGTGGAGTGTTTCAATCATCAGGCCATTTTTTCTAAACAGATGGTTGCGTAAAACACTGAGGGCTGTTCAGTGTTATCTCGGAGCGGACACCAACAAGTAGGTAATGTGTTAACGTTCGCTGTTTTTTTTTTCTTTAGGAGTTTTACAGAACAAAGTAATGCAGGGAATTGGTATGCTAACAAATGACTTGAAGCCCTTTGTTTTAGCAACGTTGCCATTTTTACTACTTTCTTTGCGTCAGAAACTGCGCCGCTCAAACTGCTTCAACTTTTTGGTCATCTTAGTAATGAATGAAGAAATCTACAGATGGAGAAGGAAACGCTCACAAGAATTTATCTTGCGACACGTTTGCTCGTATAAAGAAAACACTCTGTCGCTCTAAAGTGGTACGTAAACAGAATGAATTTGCGCTGCCAAGCGCGAGCTAGCTCGTGTTCTATTTAAGCGTTACAAAGAGAGGTGTCGGCCGGACAAGTCTTGGCGTAATGCAGCACCGCAGTCGCTATGACCGCCGTCGCAACTGCCCACCAGTCAAAGCATTTGTTTGTCGCTGGCTACGCGGCCATTCCAGAATTTGTTTGTTTGTTTTTTCTCTTCATAAGCGTGGGCAGTGCTGGAAGACTAAGCGCGCCACATGTCAGCTGGACGGCTCAACGCTGCTCGCTTGTTTATCTTCGGCCTTCTGGGAAAATTAAGTTAAGGAAGATACATTATGCAACAGGTATGTCATGCGTTGGCCCGAACGTGAATCCGAGTTCGCGCAGGTCATCGTGGGATGAAATTCAGGTGGCTGAAAAAAAAAAACGAAAGCGAAACGAAGAAAAATGTGAATATTTTCTTCTTGCCTTCTAACACGAGAAGGGGTGAAAAATAAATTAAGGAAATAAAGTAACCGCGCGAATGGTGGCGGTCAGGAGGTAGGATATATGGTTTCAGCGAGTAGCTTCCTTGACGGCCGGGAAAGGAAAAACAAAAGGTGTGTGTTTATCCCCTAAAGCTTGCATTTCACGCAGGCAACGTCAGCGTAGTGCCACGCGGATAGCTCTGTTCAAGAACTTTGTGCGGAAATTATGAGGTAGAAGGCGAATATTTCTGCCAATAAAATGAAATATGAAAATTTGCACTAAGCGACACCATTTTTCCTTGGTCGCGGAGACATTTTTGGATGTGTGCGGCGCTTTATGTCTCGAAGCTACTTTTGAACGTGGATTGGAGGATTAATCCTGTTTATTTACAATATTATTAGTTTTGACTATCACTATGAACACCGATTGCTACATGCTTTCTATTTTTCTCAGCATGACAGCCAGAGTTTCCTTCGTTCGATGGCATTGCTGCAACCTAGAGCTACTCCTCCTTCAACTCGAATTTCCGAACCCTGGTTTTTCCCATACTTTCGCACTCAGTACAAATTGCAATCACTAAAACACAATCTGCCGGTCTTAATAAATCAACACAAACAGGTAGCCTTCAAATCCCCAAAAGAGCTACGAGTACTGTTTTCTCAATTGTAACTGATAAGAATCTATTGTTGTGATAAATCTTGCAGCATGTCTGTATATTCTGATGCGTTCTACTACTCAGTGTTTGTAATTAACGTTAGCATACTCTGCCACCAATGTCTGCTGCCGCTTTGTAAACGGCTCCAGGGCCCCAGTCAAGTTGCAGGCAGCAACTTTTATCCCTGGAGACCGTCTAGTTTTCTGGTGAATAAAAAATATAATTGAATTGAATTGAAAATAATTGAATTGAATTTTGAACGCTCGGGGTTCTTTCTCTTGCTCCAACACCGCAGAGCACACGAACGTCTTGCATTTCGTCTTTACGAAAACGCGGCCTCGGCAGCAGGGACTCGAACCTAGACCTTCGGCTCAACGATTGAGTGCCATACTGGCATTGGCGGAGTTGGAAGAAACGTTAACGTTGTTTGTCTTCGGGAGTCTTAGATTGGTCTATATGCGACCTACGAGAACTTTTGTTGCATCTTACTCAAGAACTCCATAAATGACAGCATCTTCCGCCTATTGCGATGATTCATTTCCTTCCGAGAGCGACGGCATCGCCTTTTGTTATGCACTCAGAGCAAAATACAAAGCCTTGCCCCGGATTACTTCTTTTTGATGATGAATTGCTATTCAACAACCTTTGGTACTTTATTTTAACGAACTGACGGCGGATGCGGAGCTTGACTCCCCTGAAAAGTTCTTAAAGGGAGCTGCTGTTTATCTAAAGCAGTACACAGTGGAATGCAACCAAGACAAAAGTTTATCTCTGCAAGAATTTTCTTTTTTTGCTTGGCTGGTATCGTAAAGTGGTCTGTGAGCGTAGTGGAGTTTCCAGCACTTTTTCCGCACGGCACTTATGAAGTGCTTCGCTGATAGGCATGCGTTCTGAGCAACGCAGCTGACGACAGACAGCGAAACCACGCTGCAGCTTGGCGAGTGTCTTCTACCAGGAACGGACCGATGCAATCTCAAGTCAGCCTCGTTCTAAACGAGAAAATGTTCAGCGCGCCGGCGTCGCCTTCTACTCTTATCTTCCTTTTTTTTGCACCCTATTTGTTTCCGGCGTTTGTTGACTCCCCGACAGAGCGCCACTCGCGGCCGAAATTGAGCCGCTGGCCGGTGGCGTTGTTCTTGGGTCGAGGATTTTCTCGACCCCCGGCAACCTTTTCTCATTTTCCTCGCGACGCTAGACGCGCCTCTGCTGACGCTGACTGCTGTCACGCGCGCCATCTATGAGCGTAGAACTAGTAATTTGTCTTCGTACTGCAGAGCGACTGGTGTCGGGACTGTGGCGTTACGGACACGCATCTGTGGAGCTGCCTGCAATTTTTGGAATCGGCGCCAGGTAGTGAAAAAGTGTGAATTTTTTACGAGAAATATGCACGCGTCGTCAGGTGTATTTTTATACGCCATGACTTTCATTTCCGGAGGCTGTTTGAATCCTGTGTTTTTTCACAAATAGCCAGGAAAATGATGAGAAAAGTGCAACTGGGGAGACAGAACGAATGTGTTGCGAAGGTGCATTTTCTAGAGAATAGTTTGTCACGTGTACATTTTCGTTTCGCAAATTGTACTGATTCCCGGTGGGAAAGCGCTTTCTAATTTCTAATCATGATTCCTCTCCAACAACGCGGGTTTGCCACTTAGGACTTTATTAACTCAAGGCAGCCCTCAAAACAGCTCAGCCTATTGATGGCTTCCTATAAAGAAATTAGAGGCGGAACCGTGTCCGCTTCGGCGTTCTTGGTACTTCGAATGTCAAAAGTACGCTAATGCGCATCATTTTAACGTAGCGGCTATTTTCAACTAATTGTACCCTTAAGCAGCCGACAGTGTATAGGTCACTCTCACGAGATTTGGGCACTTTAGTTTACACCAACGTTCAACGAAATCAAGGAGCAAGATGGAGAAAATTTACAGAAATAAGTCAACACAATCATTTCATGAGTACTGTATTTTTCATGAGTATTTGTCTTTAATTTTCAGCGTTAGGAGACGTTGCTCATCCTTGGCAATTTTTATCTCGACCTCCTGCTTGAAACAAAAAAAAAGATTAGAAAAACAGCCCACCCCCTCTGGATCATTGCATAGCATTAAAAGGGGCAATTGTAAATCGTAGGTGTTAGCTTTCATCGGAAACAAAAAGTGTTTTGCGTCCCGTACGCCAATATAGCCGCTGTTTCGATGTTTCGTACAATTTTTTTAACTAAGTTTAGCCACTAAGGCGTAAATAACTTTTGTCACCAGCGGAAGAAATATTTGCGGCGACTTTAAGGCTAAACTGTGTATCAACAGCAAGTGAGTCCCTCTAACATGCATCTGATCTGTCCTTATTCGCTTGGCTAGCCCGATTTGTCGCATGTAACTTTGTTTCATAACTCGCTCAAGCTGATTACCCTATTCGGACTGCAAAGGTAGCAGGGAGCCGCACCACATTCGACATCGAGTTTATAAGAAACGCTTACCAAGCAATAACAGGCAGTTCAGATAAATAAAGATGAAGAAGAAAACAGAAGATATGAGATACGTTTCGTGCGCGATCAGCTTACACGAGGCGGTTCTTAAATCCAAGAAAGCGGCACGATGTGCCCATAGCCCATGATGTGCCCAGAAGCCTGCCTAAAACCCCGATGCTA
This sequence comes from Amblyomma americanum, assembly GCF_052857255.1. NCBI lineage: Eukaryota > Metazoa > Arthropoda > Arachnida > Ixodida > Ixodidae > Amblyomma > Amblyomma americanum. Next base: position 97,038,122 of record NC_135498.1, read on the forward strand.
TCAACTATAAACGAAGAGAAACGGTGACGTAGTTCCTAAGAAGGGTCGTGGAAAGCTCTAAGACAAAGAAAAGACGTGTTTGAAAGCAATAAACATTCCTAAAAAACAGAAAAAAAAGAAAACAGCGTCAAGAAACTGGACGGCTATAGGCTGCTACAGCTTCCCCTAGGTCGCACCCGAACGAGAGGCCAACATCCATTTCCTGAAGGCGGCCGCTGACCGATGACAGCGACGAGGTCGGTCCAGCTCGCAGCTTCCGGGTGACCCCCGCCTGGCGCCGTCTTTCCTAGACTCCGAACGTTGGCGCGACGGAGGTGGCGAAGAGAAGGCCTTCTTCTCTACTGGGGATATAAAAGGAGTGGGCGGCGGTGAAGATCAGCGAAGGAGGCTGCGTAAATGCCGTAGGAGGGTGTGGGAAGATGGACATTGCGAAAGAGCGGTGGCGAAGCAGGGCACTTCGATGCTGGCCGGTGCTTTTCGCCACTGAAACAAGAGCGATTGCCTCGTATCCGATCTAACCCCATCGTGAACGAAATGGCGGCCCAGGAAATTTCTATTTCACGCCGTCGGGCCCAGAGTAAGCAGGCGTCGGCGGCTCGTCGCGTGCGGACATTGCACCACTCACTTTCGGGAGAGGGGCCCGCGACCACAGATTTCCGAGAAATGCGGGAGCTTAGCGATAACTGCTTGAAGAGAAGGGAAGTAATATCAGCGCAAGGATATCGTTCATCGGTGGTGGTAGCCTCTAGACAAAATAGCCGCGAAGAATATAGAGCATGGCACTGCAAGACGAAAGAAAAAAACACAGTAACTACCTGGGCAAACGTTGTGGCAACGCTACCTCCCGTCCTGGACACTGTCTGCTTAACGTATATAAGCCACAACACCCTCTTGCGGTAGCATACCGACCCACTTCCTTTCACGCCTTCAAATCGTGCATACCCTCTCACATCGCCGCCTCAAATCGAACTCCTGTGCAACTATAACCACTGGCGACACTTTCTTTCGCTCCTCTGGAAGACCGAAATAAAGAACTAAAAGGTCGGATCAGAAGGCAACAGCTACTAAAACAGTGTTGATCTCGCGCGGTTGCGTACCAACCACAAAAGCCTGCAAGCAGTCCCGTCTGGCATAGGCTTCCTCCCGACAGGAAGGTAGCGTTGAGAAACAATAGGCGAGTCTCTTATGCCATTGGTTAAATAGCACGAAATTGACAGCCGTGAGCTCGTGGTATACAGTCACCCTACAAGTGATGGTGGCGTCCTTGTAGCGCCCCAACGCAAATGTTGTGGCGCTCGCTCGATACGTAGAATCCAAAAAAAAACGGAGTCGGCGTTCGTGAAGCGAGCGTTGCCACACGTGCCATTAAGTTGAGCATGTTCTTCCTCGGACGAGGAGCAAAGCCATGTGAGTGGCACTGGGTGTTCCTCTAGAGATTGTGCGCCAGTCTCTCTGTAACTGGTATCCCGTCATACCTGCTCATTGAAGACACCATCAATTCTACGCACCTGTGAGCTATTAACGTGAGTCGCATAAATAGAGAAAGGAAGGAATAAAGCCGTTCGAAGATTCAGCAGAGGCAAATCCACCATGACATTTATTTGAAAATCGCCCAACGACGAGAATGGACGACTGACTATTCTCGCCGCTTGTACACCGCCCAGGCCGTTAAAAACGAGCCTGTGGCAATTAGGAATCAAAGAAACAAAATTTGCGATTCCAGTAGGCTATTTCACTTCTGGCAGAGGTCTCAATAAAGGCTTTTTTTTTTTTGCTCACGTGGCGGAGGGGCAGTCGGTAACATGTGACTGCAGATGTCTTTCCTGGACACATACAGCGTAAGCCTCAGCGCTATCCCAACGCCCGATCCAGTGCCCACTCACTGTCATGTATGCCGGGCCTAAAGCGCGAAACGAGCGATTACAGGCAGCAATAAAAGAAGCAGCCGAAGGCAAACCCTGCACTGAAGCTCAGTTTATATCCTTTACAGTCCGCACCGCCAGATCAATAAAATATACCTCCCCTTCGTGGGCGCACGCCTTTTCAGTCTTCTCAAAATAGTAAACCACGAAATGCTATAGCCTACAGTCGTCCGTCTTGTTTTGCCACATAGAGGGCAGGAAACGAAGCAACAGGAAGACGGATAGCCTTAGGGTGCGGGTGAAGTGAAGCTGGAAAAGGGGAATGGTACGGAAGTACCATTTCCAGTGGGACGAGTTTGCGTCCGGTCACCTCTCGTCACTTCCTGTTTATACTTGTGACTAGGCGGGCCGGGCACATACAGGGTTGATCTTTTTTTTCGCTTCCGGCTGTTCGTTGTCTTGACGTCCGTGTCTGCAAGTCGGCTTTAAGGCACTCGTTACGACCGCTGGCGGCGGAGCCGTGTTGTGTCAGTTTAGACAAAGAATTGACTCCCAAATCGGAAAGAAGTAGGCCAGCGCAGCGTGGGTGAACCGACAACTCAGCGCCCGAGGCGTACATTGTACGGAGCCTAACGGGCTCCGAATGCCCACCAGAATAATGATGCGTGCGAAAACGTGTGGCTGTCACTGTGCCTCCCACTGTACAGAAAATCTAATGTGTGTAGGAAATGGGCACTCTGACATGACAACGCGCTCAGTAGAAAATTGGAAAACAGGCGCACGTAATCGTTCTAGTGAACTGCATGGTTGAAAACGTCCTGTCCAGGACAAAAGTCTCTGGAGCAAGTGTTCTGTAAACGAATCCGATAGCTCTACTATTATCAGGCGGCTGGAGGCCACTCTTTTGAACGTGAAAGTCAAAATTTTGTTCTTCCACCGACAGAAGTGTGGTCTCCAGCCGGTGATTCGTTATAGAGCTGTGGTACACCTTTAAGAAGCACGCGACCCCGAGACCTTTCTTTCCCACTGTACTAGACAGGCGCGATCCAAAGAGTCAACTAAGAAAGTTACTGCTCATTTTATGTATCTAGAGAACAGGATACGCATTTAGAACTAAGGCAGTACGCGCGTCCTTTCCAGGCATGAAAATGGGAATTTTTATAACAAGGTTCATTTTGGGTGGCGCACAATTCTAGAACTTTACCACGTCGGGCAAAATAATAACCTCACTAGGTTCAATTCTTAGTTTGGTGTTTTACTTGCTTACCCCCGAAGTCTAGCCAGTCGTCCAGGTCAGGCGGATGTATTAGCATAAAACTGAAGTCTTGCGGCACAACTACCGGCAAGCTTGGACGGACAGACTTACGTAGACAAATGAGTGGGCTTAAGTCCGTTCAAATTACATTGTTGGCCTCATGCTCGAGGTACTAATCTTGCAATCAAGAGGAATACCGATATTCCGGTTTTATAGCCGTTGAATGCCGGTAAAACTAACTTTTCACAAGACCAGGATATATCTACGATACCATATCGCGTCATTAGGGCTTTCAATTCGAATTCTGCGCGCACTGAAATACGTAACTTATGGAAGCTATACTGAAACGCACAGCCACGCGCAAACGCGCAAACTTAACACGAATGCCCGACCACATGGCTTGGAATGACATCGTTTGTTGTCATTCTAGTTCTTGAAAGAGGCCGGCTTATGTGTTGTAGTGAATTAAAACTACATATCTGCAATTATATTGCAGTATTACCGCGCCTCACGTGACCTTAGCATCAACTTTTACTCATCAACCTTAGCCATTGTTTCATCGATGAAACCGATGTCACAACAGCCTAAAAATTCTATCCAAGTATATATTATTAATCGGGCGGATGCGAATACCACGTGGTGAATCATGTATTAAAAATTGGAGGACGCTTAAGCTTCGCCTTTAAGAGCGGAACGCGACAGCGTGTTGCAGCAATGCCAAGGAGTCAACGGGACGCCATCGCCCGTTCGGCGCGACGCCTTGCCCGTTAGACAAATCGCTTTGCTACGTACGGTGAAACGGACGCGCGGAGCGGCAAACCACGTAGAAGCGCTGCCAGGCGCCTTGCCGAAACGTGAAGGACTCATGTTGCAGTCGTAGTAAATCGGCACATCGTTCTCGACAAACCAGATGCCACGAACGCCGGCATAACTTCCGTGCCGAACGAACGGGCAGCAAGCCGCAAGCTTCATGGTAAACGCACTTTGGATGTGCGCGGCGTTGTTCGCCGCTCACCGGGTGATTCCTGCGTGCCCGCAAGGCCCCACTGCGCCCGAACGAGGATATGCCAGACGCGTCACTTCCTTACTTCCTTTCTTTAAAATCAATTTTCATTTCATTTTCCTTTTCTTACGGCGCGGTTCAGGAGTCCACATAATATATGAGACAGGCCTCAATTCCTTTCCTTAAAACCAGTTTTCAATTCATTTCCTTCCCTTGCGGCGCGGTCTGGGTTGTCCGCCGAAATATGTGACAGGTGTCCATCCCTTTCCTTGCGCTGCCATCGCGCGCTAGCAGTTGGGGCAGTAGCGTACATTGTGAGGAGAAGAAGGAGGTATTTTTCGCTCACGGGGAGGACGAGCGATTTTTCGCTCACGGCCGACGCCGACAACATCGGCTTTTCTGCGACACGAGCTCCTTAACGCTGTCGCGTTAAAATGCACAACGCATCATCTGAAGGTCCACACAACGTATAGTTCAGAACTTCTATTTGTGCTAGATGGTTCATTGTACACGAGAAGGGAAAACAGTAGCGCCGAAAAGCACGCACACAGCAGAAGAAAGACGTACCACTAGAATGACGTAGTAGCGCTTGCACAACGTCGTTCTTCTGCTGTGTGCGTGTTTTTCGGCGCTACTGTTTTTCCTTTGTCGAATTGACGCAACTAAACTCAGGTGTATATATACCTTCAAAGGTTCAGGTTGAGACGTTGATGATTCATAAAAAAAAGAAACAGAAAAGCTATGCGTGGGTCAAGTCGTGCACAGGATCACAACCGCGAAACAGTTTCTTTCACCTATTAAACAGAAGAATCTTAGCGGTAAAAAAATAGCGACCAAGACCTAGGCGCCTTTGAAATTCAACAAACGTCGACCAGAAACAACGCACATTCTGTACGGCACGACGAAAGGCTGCTCAAGGTATGCAACAACGGTCTGGATCAATCTTTCACGTAGATGGCAGTTTGATGCTCGTCCTGCCCGAAAAATCTGCTTACCCCGATTTATGTCTTCACGAGACACGACTGCGGTCAGCGGAGTCTGTTCTTTCGCCACTAACCCCTGAAATGTTGGCTGTATATTGATGCTGTCAAACGGCTAAAGACGGCAACTGAGAGGTCATACTTCCTTTACTTCGCCGGAGTATAAAAGTGAGCGCGCCGAACGCGTACGAAGAACATTGCTCTCAGTGGAGTAAACATGTGAAGGGGAAAGAAAGAAACAAAAAATACGTTGAATGCAGTAGTAAACATACGCTCACAGACATCAAGATTCGCTAGTTGCTCTTTCACCGGGTTTCGAAACATGTTTACGAGTCAGCTCTTCCCATGCTGTGGGCAAACTCCGACTGCGTTTTTCGCGAGCTAGTCTTTTTTTTTTCTGAAGCTTACGCTGTCTCGGCGCAGACTTAGAATGCCTAGGTTATAACCGGAACACACTAGATCGAGTGGCGACCCGCATTTTGTTCTGCTTGTTGAGAAGTCAAAGCGGTCACCATTAACATCGAGCGAGTATTTATTTTTGCGCTGGACGGGTGCTCGCGGGCGGAAGAGATCGCTTGGCGAAGAGCAGGCTTTGTTCGGTAACGGCTTCCGCGTGACTTGAAGTAGAACCGGCACACTGGCACGTGCTTAGCATTTTCTGTTTCTATTTTCTTTTGCAGATGCACTTCCGTGTTTTCACTGTTCGGCGGTGCTCGTGCTATGTGCCAGGAAACTAACCACGACCAGTTGGTCGCTTTCAGTTCGCGGAGTGTACACTAGTTTCGTCTTATACATTACATATTCATTTGTTTCTTTTATTTTTCAATTCTCTGTCTGTTTATACACTCTCTAGACTGACTTCACCCGGTGCCGAAAATGTTGGTCAATAAATATCTCACATGGAATGGAGCGCCGCACGTTTTAGAACATGGAAAACCGAACAACAAGCGCCTTTTAAGATGCGATCGAACTCAGTGATGAATACTAAAGAGATCTGCCGCCCAGCTCCTTGACGCGCAAATGACTTAGTGAGGCTTAGACAAAAACGCGTATACGGTGGCGACGTCAACAATAACTCGGGTTCAATGACCTCGAAGGAAATGCCAGTTAATAATTTTGAGGCCTTTTCATCCCCGTCATACACATGTTATATTTCTGAAGGAACGTAAGAGTTGGGAGCATTTGAGCACTGCTCCGCTTTCGACCTGAATGTCTCGATCTTATTACTGATGGGAAACTGAACTAGGCATCACAAATGAGGGAATCTCGTCGTGTGTATTGATGCGCATTGGAGCACAGCACGTCCTTTTGTCTTCCGTAGCGACAAATGACTTAACGATTGAGTACCACACTATTCCGAAGCTGGGCTAATAAACTTAGCGAAGGTCGTGTGAAAGGGATGGAAGTGCCCTCGTGCGTCGTGAGGAGTGGGAAAAGGAAGTGAGTGTGGGGTACGGAGGAGGAGCAGCGAAAGTGATGGAGAGCGGGACGCGGATGTCCTCAAGATGAGAGAAGTACTCTGCGGGCCCGTAGCGCTATCATTGATTTCCTATTCACTCGAGAGCGCACGAAAGCATTATGGGGCGCAATGACAGCGTATAGAAGCCTTCGGGTAAAACACGTCTTCTGCGGTGGTAGAGAGCGCACCGTCGGAAAACAAACGACATCGGAAACTCATCAGCTTGTCCAGAGGGTCGCTGTGTTTCCGCGACTGCCGAACTGACCGAAACAATGGATTTATCGTTTTTTCTAAGATAGGTCGCGTCGATACTGTCTAAGATTCCAGCTGGATAAATGGGTCTCTCCCAATATAATATAGTGTTAGCTGATACGCAACATGCAGTTTCCTATTTTTTCCTCTTGTAGAAACTCGACAATAATAACAATAATAAAAAGAAGGTTACCTGAGTGGCTTAGCTAGTAAAACGTAAAAGCACACAATCGATATGACTCCTCTTATCAATTTACGCTTTCATCGGAGGCGGAGGCGTTAGGGTCGTGTTCGGCTACTGTTTGACATTAGCGGCCGACAGATGCATCCTTAAAGCGTTTGGCGCCTTGCGTTACGCCTGAAAACTGGCTCACATAAGCACACGATGTTCGCGTGCATTACAGCAGCCCTTTATGTGCAGGGATATCGCATGCATGGCAACTGAAAAGCCGTAAACTTTGTCCGCGCTTTCCGACCTGGCTCACATGGAATTAGAGAATGGCTCTAATCGGTGACACTTACGGAGCTAGTAGCTTGCTGTGTTTCCGATATGTTAGCCTTCAAGCTTAGTAAATTCCTTTTAGCAAAAAAAGCAAGAAATGCCCATAAAGTCTGATAGCATGCCAGCTGTTGCGAGTCCTTACATCACAATTACACTAACACCTTTTTGTCTTTGGGGAAGTGGCATTGCTGTCATCGTCTTGAGGGGGGGGGGGGGGGGGCATTTTCGGCATGCGCAAAATGGTCCAGAAAGTTTTACGGGGTTTTGGCACCGACTGTTATTTCTAGCATATGGACCATGGAGGGCTTGCGGAATTAGCTGACGCAACTTTTTGTCAGACGATCCGTCTCCATGACAGACAAAAGGAAACCATGAGACAGCATTCCGGCTCGCCATTTCTCACGCGCGGTGTGCTCCAGAAGAAAGATAGTTATATGAGCGAATGGCAACTTGCCCCGATTTGGACAGTAGAGCTTTAGCATAATGAGAATTGTGTTGCATTTGCGCTGAGACAGGCGTGCGACTGGACGTGGATCATCGAGGCCATCTGCACACGAGAATTTGGATCTTCTCTAAGAGCGCATGCCCTTATAGTTCCTTTTAGACGTGGATTACGGTAACACTGTAGGGACTGCGCTGCGCTTAAACTGTTTAATAAGGTATTCGCCGACTTCTAAATGTGGTATCCGCAAATGAGCGGTGCGTCCTCGCGGAACGCAGCCTGAGAACGAGGACCGTGAGCGGGCGGGAAAAGTCACCGCTAGCTAGGCGCTTTTGAGCGAAATACGCTTCCCTGTCTGCATCCTGCAGGGCGCTTCGATCTGACCACGGCTTATCAGGCCACTAAATTGGGCACGTGATCTTAAAGTGACGGAAACTAACTTACGGCCCCTTGAGTTCGATGCATCGCTGTCTTGGTGATGCAATCAGCCCACGCTGATTTTAACGCGTGCAGTCCCACGCATCAGTCTCTATGGGTTACTGCTTGGGAAATACTATATCCCGCGTTGCGTCAGGTGAGTTTCTACTGCGTGCGCTTCCAGTTTTTCTGTACTACCTGCGTCGTTAAGCAGCCGCTCGCACGAGCTCTCACAACCAACACCCTTATTTTTTCGTTGTTTCCAAACACGTCAGTCCATGCTTATAGAACCACTGCCGTTACTATGCGCTGCCACCTCAGACAGTGGAGAGTAGGGTGACGTCAGCAGCGAACTGTGAATGCCGCAGGAGCGGCCTTCTCTAAATGAGCAAGATGACGTCAAGGGTCTTTCAAGCTGACTGCACTCAGCAGCGACCCGAATTCTGGGTTTAGCTTGAGTCGCACATACACACGCACTCATGCGTGCGCGACGTGTGTATGTGCAGGCCCTGGAGAACATCACACCTCTTGTCGCTACCTCGGTTATTACTACTGGCGCCCGCGTATTGCTCTAAGGGGAGAGCCTATGCTGCGTGGCCAGGAAGGTGGTCGAGATAGAGGGGGGGGGGGGGGGGGAAGCGATGGTAATATACCGACGTGGAGTGGGTCGCTGCTGTCGCAGCAGCGTCCTGCAGCACGTCCAATTACGACCCCCGTGCAAAGGACCACGCAGAGGAAGCCGCGTGTCATATCTCTCTGCCTCCGAAAGGACCACGCCGCACGCTGATGCACGTAGGAGAATTTCCTGCCCATGTCGAAACTCGGCGTTTGCTCGACTAGGGAGCTCTTTTTTCACCTCTTTCTCAGCCTTCTCCTTCTTACCCTCTTTTAGCTCCTCTGGCTCAGTGGGGTGTCATTATTGTGGAGGATTCCTTTTTTTTCCGCTGACTGTAACAGGTCGTGCGTGAAGGGATCACGTCTTATAAGGAGGCGTCCAGACAGCGGATTAGCCTTGGTGTGCAGCAGCAGAGCGACCCATGCTTAAATAGCTGGTCTAAAGAGAGAGAGACAAAAAACAAAAACAAAACAATAACATACTCTTGAATGAGGGGAAAAAAGGAGTGGGTACGTTTCAAGGATCAAGGAGCACGAACAGCCTTTTCTGCGGTAAACCTCGCCTTGCAGGGTGACTGTGCGTCTCAGGGTCTAGCACTTACACCCACGCTTGACGAGTCTATCTGGATAGGGATGATTTTTTTTCCTAAAAGGAAGGACACAATGCACTTTACTTATTTTCGTTTTATTTCCTTTTCATGCATGAATCGGCTGACAGAGTGACAGGGCAGGTGTTCTTTCGCTTTTAGGCCTAAGTAGAGGTTACTGGCCGGAGTCTGAGCAGCTTGAAGAAGCTTATTAGCATATCAAGCAACCAGTTAAGCACGTCTATTTCATTTAAACCTTAGGCGACAGCACTGCATAAGACACCGCTTCTACGTGCCGGCGGGATTGGGAAAATATTCTGCACCAGCAAATCTAATAAGGAAATTTGATCTCTCCGCTTAATACGCGCTTAAGCATGCACACCAAGAACCTGCGGATTATTTTCGTTACACACAACATTCTGAAGTTGATTTCTTCTCTTCCATTTTGCATTATCCCTGCTACCCACTACACTACGCAGTGCGAGAGTAGTCTGTGAGAATGGAAATATCAATCGCTCGAAGCTCTGGACGTAGCGACGTCTGCATACATTTCGATGAAAAAAACGAGAAGCGTTTCTACCTACCAAGCAGGCCACTTTCCTGCTGACTAATTTTAACTGAACGATCAAAGTATAATTCGAGGCGCCCTGAGGCAAGTGAAGCAAAGTACATTATATAGCATTTGCGACAATTGCAACCAAAACTCTCTAGAAAATATTCAGAACTCTTTATGCTGAGCAGAAACATGTGTGAGCGCATTAAAGCAGAGCACGCACGTGGGTACAGACAGTTAGCACGTCCTCCCATTCTCAATGTTTTTCTCGCCTCTATCCAGTACTCTGCAGCAAAATTGCAAGTGAGAGCCCTTGATCTGACTAGTTAAAGAGACGTCTGTTTCTTTGTGTTACTGCTGGGAGCTGTTTAAAAAAAAAGGCTTAAATGAGGACCACAACGTGCCCACGTTTTCTTGCTGTTTTCCACAACTACTGCTTTGCAACGCCGTCATAAGAGCGCTCTAACAGGACACGGATCCCGGCGAAAGGCGGCTAGTTAGAACCGCATCCGTTGCCATTAGCCTAAGGCGCGGAGGTGTTCAGAAGGAACAGCAGCGACACCAACGCGGGCGAGACGTCATCAACCGCGGCCGCTGCACAGGCGTTAGAAGTGCGGCGCGTGTAGCAAATCAAATTACGGCTTCTCACTCGACCCCTGCTTCGAGGAGACTACGCGGTGTCGCTGGAGTCGCCTTCCGTAATTAAAACACGTTTCCCACGTTTCTGGGGCGAGTCGAGTTGCGTCGGCAGCGGCGAGGTGTGCTGAAGGCCTCGGGGTGGTCGACTCCAGAAAGAAGGCCCGCAGAGAGAAAGTGTCGCGCCCGGAATGCCTAAGCAGCAGCCTTGTCCCGCGCATGCAGCATCAGGCCTCGCAGATTCTCGTTCTTGCCTCTCGGGCAGCAGCGAAGAAAGCCCTGGAGCGTGCGTCGTCTCGATGCGCGATTGCGTGGAACTTGTTCCTTACCTTCCGTCTCACCTTTCGGGGCTTGGTAGACTATGCAACAGTGCTAGATTTAGTGTGCGCCCGGTGAATTACGCTTGCTCCACTGGGCGTAAATGCATGCCTCGTGATTTTTCGAACGGGCTCCGTCACCCGCTCTCTCTTGCGCCTTCCCTGCCTTTATTCGTAAAATGGCGCCAGCACCTTGATGCTGAGATCTACTGAGGTAGTTGCTCAGACCGGGTCATTGCTTAAAAAGTCGACAGGTCGCACCTTAAGCGTCTTTTGCCACCATGCACGAAACTTGATGGGGGCGGGATGATATAGAACAACGACGTGGGCCCGCGGCGGGGCACCTTTGCGAAGCTTGTTAATCGTTTTATTCTAGAGCATTAATCATAATAATGGTGATAAAATCAGTCGGTTCATAAGCATATTTGCAAAGAGGGGCTTAGAAGCAAAGGGAAGTGTTTTTTTTCTTTTTATCAGACAAACGCGTCGTGGTGAGTCAAGTTTGCTTAGCAACACTGCCGTGTTCGTCGGTTCGTACCTGCTTTTTTTATCGGTCGTTAACAACAGGTTCCGTTAAACATTGTACCGTTAAAAAATACCGATGCTCGAAAACATCAGAGCTCGATCACTAACTTCATTCGGCGAGGGAGCACTTCAGCTGAAACGAGATCGCGACTTCTCAGCCTATCATGAAAACAGCAATGGTGTAGTGCTGTGTTTTCGGCTTTGAAGTGACATTAACCGCCTTCCACGCTGATTATATGCACAGGGCCAGCGCGAATTATTCGGTTGAGTGCTTAGTAACACGCAGCAAGTAGGAGACAGAAAAGTGAGAAAGGCAGTAGTGGGCGCTGTTTTTTGCAACTATTGTTATTTTATTTCTGAGAGCTACGTGCAAGCGAGAGCTTGAGAGAATCAAAACTTTAGTGCTGGCTGTCTAATTATAAAATATGCTAAGGAATTTTAAAGAATTTGGCAAGAACAAATCGACGGCTGCGCCTTTATTACGCATAATGCGTTTCATGTGCAAGTACACTGCGCGTTACGAGCCTTGAGCAGTGGCATACAGAAGTGCCAGGCAGTTTGCCGAGTCTCAGAAGTAAGTCGTGTTTTTATTTTTTTAATAATGGTTCCATGCTGGCTTTGGCTTCCTCCTGCTTCTCAGCTTTTGAGGATAATTTAATTTAACACCCGTTATTTCATTATAATGTTTTCAGCGTTATGTGCGCGTTCGTCAAAGAAGAAAATCTTCTTTTGCTAAAAAATAAAAGAAATCAGCACTTTCTTCCTTACCGAATGTAAATAAGTGGCCAGCTAAGGAGAATGATACACTTTTGTTTCATCCTGTCAACATATGCAAGCTCAGTAAAGATCGCGGAAGTACGGCGATTGACGTGGCGAATTCGTTACACAGCTCTCGTCTTCGAAACAAGCAGTAAAAATGAAAACACATTGAAACCAAGCCTGCAGACAGGATATGAAGCATGAATAATATGCGAGAGTTATCTTTAAAAATGCCATGAAGTCGAAAATTTTAAATCTTGCTCAGTGAAAAGCACATTTGCAGGCGCCGTTTTCAGCTGCGTGATCTTTGAAATAGAGAATCGTAAAAAAGATCGCCTTTTTGCAAGAATTCTGGTTCCGCCTGCTCATTTTCTAAGCGGCCACAAATCCTATTGTATAAAGTAAGGAACTTCCGAGCGCTGACGATGCAGACAGAAAAACCAGCCGAATGCATTCATCCTTTTTACTGAGGGACCACTGATGCATGGAAGGGAAAGTTTGTGACGTCCTTTCATTTGAGGAGCTAGAAAATGCTGTTTCAGAATGTTTATCTGTTGCTAAATTCTGGTACCAATTTGAAACGTTTCGAAGGGGTGGGGTCAAAGAAGTTTTACTTGAATGTTTGCGTTAGGTTATTCTACATAGGAACTGGGTTACAGGGCTTCTCGTCCGCTGTTGCGAAAAACTTCTGTTATGTTGTTTTTCCCTTAAGAACCGAGAACAGACTTCAGCAACGAAGATACATCATAGTGGCCTTGATTATGTGACAGAATACCTCAAGTCAGATGCGAACTATTGTTTTGCGTTTGACGTATAATAACGCGCACGGTAAATCGGATGAGCTGAAGTCAGCGACAAAGCAAGATAATGTATCTGATCAATACGCGATTTGGAGAAAGAAAATCGGTTCCTAGCTCGTATTTGATCAACGCTGAGACGACCATGTGTTCAAAACAGTAACGGCATTTCACCTGCAGTGAGAGATTGCAGGTCTGAAAACCCGAAGTACCTTCTGCATCACTTCATTGCGAACAGGCGAACACGACTCGCGTCAAAAACGAGCGTGTAGAAAACCTTTCGCCCTCCCATTTGTTCCGCGCAGCTTGCAAACAGTCTGCGCTTCATGAGCCTATAAGGCGGTAGTCCGTCCAAGCATTCGGATCCGCTACCCATTTATAGTTTGTTCGACCTAGCAATTTATATTGGTTTTCCAGTCGTGCGTGAGTAGTTGCATGGTGTGGCTGAGAAACGCTTTCTTTCACTGTAGAATAGAGAAGCACAAACCACTTCATCTACTTGGTCACCAAGTTCATGAACGATATATAAGGGAACGAAAAAGAAAACGTATCACATTTTCTATCTTGTGGAGTTCCGTTCTCGATTCGAACGAAAGAATCAGATTATGAGTTGCGAAAACCGCAAACAATGGTTTGCGTGACTAGTCTCTACAGGCGCGAGAGGAACGGTAATTGCACACACACAATATTTTAGGTTCCTCTCTAGCGCATATCAGAGAAGAGTGGTAGCGTACGCAGAATGAAACGTTTCTAATGCAATCTGCCGTGGTGATCAACCCCAGTACTCATTGGCGGAGTGTGTACCTTATATCACAGTATAAACGAACAAGCAGGATGGAAACGAACAGAAAGGTGATCCTTCTCACAATTGTGGGCTCCAAACTGTATATGCAGGCTCTTCTGTAGGGGCATTGTTATCCGTGTGGACCTACACGTGTAGCGTCGGGGCTCAAATATGATGCATGAAGAAATCCGTTAAACGAACAAACGGAGAGTGTGATATAGAAAGCCCTGTCCTTGTTTGAGCAAACCCATACCTGGCTGTGCTGAGGGCACTGGAGCAGAACTCATGGGCAGGTAATATAATGATCTTTTCGAGCACACGTTGCTTTGGGCCGCAGACTCTATTTATTCAGGTCTAGACCGTATAGTTGGCTGAAGCAGCGATCCACTCAAGCGCATGGCGAAAAATAATCCTCCTGATTATTAATCATGCAACGGGAATGGAACTCGTTATTTTGAAAATGCCCGCATTGCCCACGAGTTGGCGGGCTTTTTTTCATGTCCGTCGGCAAATAGTGGTTTCTGTCCTGCATTCCACTTCAAGTTCCCTGTCAAGTAAACACTGACACTTCAGAGTACATATCCTTTTTAAACACTAACACAACGTGGCGCAAACACCAGCGCGAACTCCGTTAAGAAGCCGCACTAATTGCTTTAAGTATTGGTATTTCCTGCCAGCCACAAGGAAGGGGAACAAACTCGACCCTTATATCAATAGCATTCCGGTACTAAGTTACTTCATAGCACTCAAAGAAAATGAATTATTCGCATCACAGTTCTCACAACTGTTAACTAAGTTGACTCTGGGTCAACTGTGACAGGGACAGCGAAGTAACAATCTGTTTGAAGTTTACTGAGAATATTGTAATTTTGCGCTTTCAGTTTGTTTACATTTACGCAATGCCTAATTTTAATTATTATCGAAAGTTAGCTGCTGATTGCTTTTTATTTTACTTGTTCGAAATTGAGTGTTGCGCCTTTTATTGTTAAAATTTGGCACTCTTTTTGTGTCGCGGCTTATATTTTGAAAGCCACTAGCCTAAACTGCGTAGTTTGTGTTTCATATTTATAGCATTTTGCCTAAGTATGTAGGTCGTATTGATGTTTATCGCCTTGCTGGTTCACTAGAAAGTTACGCAATGAACAGTTCTCTGTTACCCCAATCTTTTTTCCCTCGGCTTTGACCCACCGTATGAATTTTATGCGTGTTATTTTCTGTCCTTCCTACAATAATCTCCAAAAAATTGCCCGTATTTTTCAATAAGTCAAAAAATGAAATTATGGTGCAGAAAACTTGCCTCTAAAATGAGCTCACTAGTGTGCAAAAGCTCGGTGTTTCTTATCAGAAGCATTCGAGCTACTTAAACTCAGCAGCAGCCTTTTGCAATCTGGATTCTAGTATCAATCTTATGCGGAAGTTTTTTCTTTGTGTTCTTTGCCGGCTTAAGGTTGAGAAAAAAATCTCAGTGGTTGCTTTTTGACATCGCTATAACGAATCAGTTTAAGAAAAAGAATATTGCTTCCACTTGGAAGACTCTATAGAAGACAATATATTTGATACCTTGTTTTTTAATGCAACGTTACCCTACAGTGCGATATAAGGAACCCCCCAATTAATTTAGCTGGCCATTTCACGCTTGGTATGCCAATTCGTAAAAGTGCCCGAAGCTTCCGTAATATTTAGATGCGGCAGTTCGTAATATCTCTTCGCTGCACGGGGCCGACGGCGAACGAGATCTTTTGCGGGTTCAATGTAAATAAGAAAAAAATATTGAAACATATTTGGGAATCCTCTTAATGCACTAGACCGTAATCGCGGTTCCTCTGATTTAGAGGTAGAGGTGTAATCGGGGCAAAAAGAAAGCGTACTACTATTTCCGTCGACCATAAGACGATGGGATGGATGGATGGAAGGTAGGAGCGTCCCCTTTGACGGCCACAATCAAAGCGCCCCTTCTGGCGTACTGCAGAACACGAAAACTCCAGAGAAAGACAGAGATGATAAAAGCGCTGACTACCAACTAATCGCCTATTGACATAAATGCATGATATGTACACCTTTTTTCATAACGTCACCAACTGAAAGTGAGGACATCAGGTGGCCGCACTAAGAAACAGTGATTCATTTAAAATCGATGAAATGAATGGGGCGCTCACACAGGATGCACCTCTTTTCTAGTCAAATATGCTTCAATTATCTCCCTCACATCCTGTTCCTATGCACAGATAGCATCCTGAACAAGGCTTTCCATTCTTTATTTCACAGTCGTGACAATGCGCAGAAAGGTTCCCGTCCCTGTGATTGCCGACTTTCCTCCTGTGCTCCATTAATCTTTCATTTAGGCACCGGCCGTTACTGTGAAATAAAGAATGAAAAGCCTTTTAAACCCTTGTTCGATGCATGCAGGACACTAGCTATGCATAGGAGCCTGGTTGTAAGGAAGGCACTGAAGCAGATTTGATTAGAAAAGCAGGCGCAGCGTGTGTCAGCGCACCATGCATTTCACTGACTTTGAAAGAATCAATGTTTCTAAGTGCGATCACCTGATGTTGGCATTTTCAGTCCGATTACCTCGTGAATGGAGGTCTACATGTGATGCGTTTGTGTCAATAAACGATGAGTTGGAAGTGAGGGCTGGTGTTGTCTGCGTTTTTCTCTCTCTTCGTTCGTGTGCGTTCGTACGTGGTCTGCAAAGAAACACCAAATCGACCACTGAGACCGTGCTTCTCGCATACTCATTCTTCGCAAGACACTAATGTTATGCGCTGAAGTGCCGTGGACAATGTGCTCGTGAGCTCTGCGGCAAAGCCAACCGAAGCAGGGGCTGGCGAAGGAATCACCGCAGCGGGCCATCTTTCCGAACGTTTCGTGCCAGCTTCAGCACCAAGAAACAGAGCCATAGGCGCGCGTTTACAAGGCTAACACATTCGGTTGGCGAATTTATATTCGGAAACGTGATGGTCGTGCGCTGTCGTAAGCCCTGTGGCTTGCGACAGTTCCAATCCAGCTCTCGAACTGTTATAACGAAGCAGCGACTATAACGAAGAAATTACGAGACCTTTTCCATGGTGTCACAATGAGGTTCAACGCTGAATTGTCATTTGGGCTTTGTTTGAATTCCTGAAACACTTCCTTGCTTTTTTTGCAGGCAAAATTTATCAGATATCTTATAAAAGCTTCCCGTTCCTTTCATGCATTCTTGTAGCACTCCAAAATGCCCTCGTAGTCGAAACCCAAGAGTCTGCTATTACTAATACATCAATCACAATATGCATGTGAAGAAGCGTTTGCGTTTATGTTCACAAGAAATAAACTTAATATTGATGTTAAGACCTTGCACCTCGTGATGCAGGAAATAATTATGCCTGTGCACATCTTCCCATAAATACCTACTTTTTTTTCTTCTGTTGACATCGTACTTTCGGATCGATAACTGGTATTTATAATTAGAGCTGCTAAAGAAACTGCCAGCACGCAGAAAATGTGAGGTCCCTCTAGTAGCAGCGCTCTAACCATAAAACAACGGTTTCGTCAGACAAGGGTATATTTTTGTGTGTGACGTCTTAGAAGGAATATTCTTTCTCACACAAGGACAAACATTCTCGCAACGCACAACCTATAAATTTTTAGCTTTATTTTCTGAGCAACAATGTAAAACACAAGCATAGCTAAAAACATCGTCGCAGATTAGGCGTCTCAGAACGTTCTTTTTCAGAATATGTTTCTCAGGAGGCTAGTTATCCCGCGTAATGCTTAAGGGTACTTAGGTAACCGGCACATGAGGTGCGATTGTGAGTGCACAAAAAAAAAAACTGCTTACGCCGAACGCAAGGAAAGAATTATTGCTTTGCTTCAGCGAATACCCTGTTTTGATATCTGAAAGGAGAAATAGCCTTGGTGTATAAAAATTGGTTCATAAAAGCATTTTGTCGCTGAATAATAAGCTTTATATGACGTCAAAGTGTTGTAAGCCTTACTATTTATGCGGAACGTTCTTAAAGTGGCACGAAATAACCAAGGAATATAAAAACTAACTCATGTTGTTAGTGACTCTCTTGATACCGATAGAGCATGATTGCCGAGGGAGCTCTAAGTGGATTTTAGCTTTTATTTGCCTTATTACTTAAGGGAAAGCGAGCTGAATTGCTATAACACTGCTTTACCAAATTGGTCCCTGAGGTGCACTCGACAGGACCACGTTAGATGACGGCGACTCATTGAAAAGCAGGAGGAATAAAATATACAATTGCAACTCGCGCTTACGCTTTTATTTCTGAAAGGACTGCTGGGATTTGAGTGTTCAGGGCTTTTTTGTAGGCACTCCGTAGAGAATGAATGGGCCCCTGTGAACATAAATTCAAAGCTGTTCTCATCCAAGAAAGAAACCGGGTAGTGTGTGCGGCTGCAGTTGTGCATGAAAACTTATTAGAAAAGCGAAGACGAAGGTTGAGAGCTTATAGCCTGTGGCACAGGTGACAATGGGTTTAAACTCTTTAAGCATAAATGGTTATGGAACTCGGCTGCTTACCCGGAAGACGCGGGTTCGTTCTCGGCCGTGGAAACAGCATTTAGATAGAAGCGAAATGCTAGTGGCTCGTGTACTGTGCACTTTGAAGAGCTTCAAGTGATCAAAATTATATGTAGCCCTCCAGTACGCCGTCCCTCATAGCCAGTGTCGCTTTGAGACGTTAAATCCCATAAAACCAGAACAAAATCTTTAGGCATAACTGTGCAGGCAGAGCTAAAAAAATTATGAAAGAAACAGGAGAGAAGGAAAATAATGGCATCCGAATCCACAAAATTTTTACTGAAGCCGTGGGCCTAACCTGCTCAATGCTTGCGAGTGATATGATCGTGCCCACAAAGAGACATGCGCTCACTCGAGTGGAATGAAAATTGGTTTTTGAGGAAAGGAAATGACTCAGTAACTTCCTCACATATCTCGGTGGACACCCCAACCACACCGTAAGAGAAGGGAAAAAGGAGGAAGAGAAAGAGAAAAGGAAGAAAGAGATAGGAGAAAGAAGCTCGGGTGTATTTGCAAAATTCAGGGAGCGGGCACACGAGTTTTCATTGCTGATTTAATGGAACCCCGTGGTTCGCAGAGAGGCCCATCGCCTTTCTTTGTTCTAATGCCTACCTTCACGCAGTAAATGCTCTCGCGATAGGACTACGGGCAGTTTTCGCAATTCCCCGAAAGAATTGGCCGCGCAAGTTTGCTCGTGTCGTTTTCAGTGTTTGCATTGGTGGGAGTGCAGATTATGAACGGTCACGTCCGGATAAGTTTTTTTTTCGGAGAGAAAGCAAGCAGCGTAAGGGTAACGCAGAAAGCAAGAAGAGCGATACCCGCGGGCTACAATCTCGGTATCTCGTTTTCCGCGCCATCTGCGCGGCTACACGCGCACGGAAAGAGCAGTGACAAGGGACGCGAAAGCGCCCGGTTCACGTGATTAAGCGGGCCCGCTTCTCGTGCGGGCCATTCCCCTAATGACACTGCATTCTACGCCCGTTGTGGATTATGAATGCGATGTCGTCCATCTTAACGCGAGCCGGTCATGCAAACGAAACACGCAAATAGTATGACAAGCGCACAAGCAGTAGGATAATCTAATATTTCGGGGATTTGTATGTTTTTCTCGTCACGTTTATTTTTTTTTTTGTCAGAAAAACACGACGTATGTCTGGCGTTATTCTGTAACGTTTCATGAGCTATTTTAATTTTTTCGTTTTTTTCACACAGTAAGCACAAATAAAAGTAAGAAGTTTTCTGTTGGTGGCAGGAAATTACTTCGTAACCCTTTGCTTTTCCTAGCACGCTCTTGGTTGAGCTGACCCACCAGTGCTGTCAAGTAAGCGGTTTTGCCTCTAAAATTACCCGCCCTTTTTTGTATTCAACAGTAGTCATTGCCGTTGAATGGGTGGTGACCTTAAAGGCTAAAATATAATTTAACTCTTTCTTGAGGTTCTAGGTGAGGAGCCTAAGTTTTTCATAAGTAGAGAATCAGCTCCACTGGAACACCATTGTCACTTAATGTACGCTGTCATCATTTTAAGATGAGATATACATCCCAGCGCATCCAACAAACTTTAACAAGTTTTATTGGTCAATTTCGCCACACGTTTCCACTAAAGCGGATAAATGCGCTTGTTGGAGCATATGCAGCTTAATACACGTAGAGGTAACATAACGAGCCAGGTACACATACAGAGCTCTTTTCAAAAGAAAATTTTATGTGTGACGCACAGTTTAACAGGCAAACTGTGAGTTGCGAATCACGTACAAAACCTCAGGGAAGTGAGACCAAAGCAGCCTGATGTTAATAATTCTGAAAGTTAACTGAACAGCATTTGCAGAAGTCATCCCGGAAACCGCTTGTAAAATCAAGCGTAAGAGGGAAAATTCGTTCACACTGTACTCCCCAGAGCCCTAGGAAATAAGCAACTTTCTTTTGGAATGATAACGTCTTAGTAACTCTATCAGTCCTTCAAGCAGTCTGTTTGCTCACAACTAAACAAACTCGATGATTATGAAACAGTGAACACCTTGCCTTGCACGGAGCACGGAGTAAGCCTTGCACGTAGAAAAAGTAGATTATAATTTACAGCGCCTAAAAAGGGCAAATATAAGCTCTTTTCAGTAACTTAAAAGAAAAATAAATGCTCTATTTGGCACAGACTTGAAATGTCCTTCTTTATAGAGACAAAACAAAGAATATAAATTTATAAAGAGGTATTCCAACAAGCCTTCCTGGAACTAAAGCTCTTTAGCGGGATTCTGGGTGGTTTCCTCTGGTGCTTTTTTTATTTTTGAGTTGGCCGCTTCCTAGCAGTGGGCGGGCAATATTGGCATCGTTACACAGATATGAATTGGTATAGCTCTAGAGTTTTCTGAGAACACATCGAATGCGTTGAGCATTGCATGCGCCGAGCGGCTTTCAGTGCATTACAGTTATAAACGGCGCAATGGGAAGGAAACGCCGTTAGCCTCCTTTCGGACCAATTGAAAACCTACCGAAGGGGTCTTCGTTCGGGCCGACGTGCAATGTATGAAGCTCCCGGGCATAAATGTGGCAGGCGCGACTGTATTATGTTCGCTGGAGATCCAACGCTTGAGAGTACTTGATACAATCACAAATTTGCCGAAAGTACATATGTGGAAGATCAAACCTTATATTGTATTCTGCACAGAAGTAGTGGCGTCTCTCGGGAGCCAAATATAGCAAAAATGTGGGCAATGTTTTCAGGAATACCATTTGACCGCGTCACGAGATGCGGGCAGTTTCGGAACTCATTGAAGATTAATTTTTTACTGATCCTACTTTCAAATGCAGTCGAAGCTCCGCTGCTATACGGACCAATATGCGCACAACTAAAATTCATGCGTTACGAACCATGTATACGAAGCTTGAATTTGATTCTTCGAGTGTCTAAAACGCGATCTTTGACGATTTTGGATCTATTTCAGTCTAATTTAGGCTTCGACTACTTTGCCGATCCCCCATTATGGCACACCGCTGCCTCTGCCTATGACGGGTTGAAATGTTGAAACCGGAAAAAAAACTTCGGGCAGACATTTCGCAGCCAATTTCCAAGTACTCCTGTGGTTTTCAATTTCCTTTTCGTTCTCGCTTATATGTTCACTCCGTGTTGGAGAATAATAAACGCGACACAAGAAAGACGCCCAATCCGGGAAGTTCCAATTTCAGTAACGTTTGAGGTCACCATACATCAACGCAGAGAGACGTCAGTTTCATAAACACTATATAAATGCACATTTGAACCACCCTCGTGGAAACGGCCGTAGACTCAACCCGTGAAGAACAGGGTGCAAGCCTTACAATTCAGTGTATTAGTCATCAAAACACGCTTACTTAACATGCCTTGCCAGCCTGCATACGTGCAGGCTTTGGCGCGAGTCTGCGCAGACACTCATTGAGACACAGTCCAGCCCCAGCATAAAGCATCGGAGATAAGCGCCGTGCGGAGAAATCGGGACGCCGTCAGAACTGGTGACACAGACATGTTCGTCACGTCACAATTTTGTGTACCATCGCCTAGAATGGAAACATTTCCGCCCGTACTTCATGAGTGCACTCGAAGAAGCAGTGAGTGTGTTGCTGTAATCCTGCTCTGAGTTTTCCGCGTCAGTACATTCTATACGGGTGTGTCCGGTAGAGGAGGTGGTGGGGAAACCGGCGACTTTTTTAAGTGGCATACTACAGTCCCGCGCCATTGCGAGCCAAACGCCCTCAAATGCGGCTTAAAACTCGCATTAACCGCATTCCTTGCATATTCGTCGTACAGCATATGGCTTTTGCATCTTTTGCGCAGAATTTCAATTCGAATGAACTACGTGCAATTCGACAGATATTTTGTTCATTTCATTCCGCGTGTTTTCACTGCGATTTTTTTTCGCAACTTTTTGTGGTTGGAAAAGCTTCGCCAAACGCTGGAGGGCTTTTGCTCTGGCGCTCGAGTGAGCCACAAGCTAAAGCAGAGGTTTGCTTCTACGCATCGAACGCTAGAAAGCGCAAATAGGCGCACAGGCTGACGCCCGCGTGAGTGCCTCCTGTCACATTTCGTTTACGGAGCTGCAAAACGAGGTGAGGAAACGCAAATCGGATTCCCAAACAGCGGCGACATCGGGAGTCAACGAGTGTATTGGATTTTCTACGAGCCGTCCTGGAGTGAAAAGTCTCGTCGGCAATACATTCGAATGTTAGAGTGCGGGTTGCGCTTGTAGGCACGGCCGCATTGCGTCTCTTTAATTACGCAAATCTCTATACTGTAGTGGCACAAGTCAGAAAGAGCGTCCTGCTTTGCGGGCGTAGTACGCAAGGGCACCGCTGTCGTGTTTTCGTAGGGCCATGCCATTGTGTGTCCATCTTAATTAAAAGATTTCGTGCATCGACTAATTCCTACCAACGTTGTCTTCGATGTCATTGACAATGAATTCTTTAACCGAACAAGAATATCTAGTTCAGGAGGTGATACAATGGTAGCTAGGAAATATGCAGCTGCTAACGTCTCATCACAGCACCCTGACATGCAAATAGGCTCTTTCGGGACATCGAGGACACCTGTTCTGTGAGCCACCTAGGGTACATCGTTCAATCGACACATCAGCCGGTACTATCTAGTAGGGAACTTCTCGTTAGGTGATCGTCCACTGTAAGCTTTCCGGAATGACGAGCGCATGAGTTCTCTTCTTGTCAAATTTAATTTCCGGTAGTCTGAAGTGCTTCTTCAAAGCTCGAGCACGCGAGATAGGAAAAAATGGCCGAATTTCAGACATGCCATCTTCCATAGTTTTATTGCTACAATACGCCCTTCACAATCTACAAATCGCTAAACAATACACTTGTCCCCCACAAATCTGCTTGCTCTTACAAAAATGGTCTATATGCAGTCTGTGGACTTCTTCTATACTTTATTGCCTTCCTATAGATATTTCTTTATGTCTCCTCACAGTAAATAAATTTTTTATAGACAAAAGTCTACTAAAAGTATATGGATATAAATCTAGATTCTCTATAGACTGTCTGCAGTATTTTTATTGTTTATAGACTGTTCTCTAGGAATTGTCTGTAGACTTCATAGACAGAAGCTTATGAACAGCCTATAGACTCTAAATAATTTTTGTAAGGGTGGGTACAGAAACTAGTAGGCGTAAGATCAATGCTAGGTCTGAGAAGTTCCCGCAAATGTTTTCCCTAAATTATTACCTAAACATAGGTACAGCGTACCAAGGCTATTTCCACCTGCGGCTTACCACAAGATCAAGCTAAACCTCAATCAGAAGCGCCAAATCAATACTATGAACCAGCCGCCGCGGTGGCTGAGTGGTTATGGCACTCGGCTGCTGGCCCAAAAGACGCGGGTTCGATCCAGGGCCGCGGCGGTCGAATTTCGATGGAGGCGAAATTCTAGAGGCCCGTGTACTGTGCGATGTCAGTGCACGTTAAAGAACCCCAGGTGGTCGAAATTTCCGGAGGCCTTCACTACGGCGTCCCTCATAGCCTGAATAGCTTTGGGACGTTAAACCCTCATAAACCAAACCAAACCAATACTATGAACTGAATTTGAAGGGGGATGCCTAGTGTGAAGGCGAGTGACTACTGGAATGGGGAATGCAACAATCACTTCGGCAAGGTACAATTGAGTCGTGGCATCCCGGGGGTTTGCTGAGACACCAATAGCTGAACCTGCTAAGAGGCCAAGAAAATAAGAGGAAGCTAACTCGAAAGAATAATCCCACTGCTCGCGTCATGCCTATTTCTGAAAGCGATGAGATGTCTTCGTAGCGGGCACATTGTTCTCCAAATTAGAACCTTTCCTGACAGACGCTAACTCAGACGCGCCAAGGCTCCAATGTCACGTATTAAACTTCGACATAGAAGGGGCCAGTTTCGGCTACCTCCCACCCACTTCACCAAGTGCAGGCGCTCTCGAATTCAGATTGGAAAGAGGACAGAGATAGAGTTAGCTTGAACAGACAGCCCGTCCACTCACGCCTGATTAGCTTGTCAGGTAGGACAGCCGCTCTATATTCTCGCGTGCGTAAAGATAAGCGCAAATATAGTTTTGTTTTTTGCTGCGGCAATTTTGTTTTTGTTCTCGTTTTTGCCACTATTATACTTGTTTCGCGCTACTTTTTCATTGTGAATGTGTATTTTCGGTGCGATTAACTGTGCAACTACGAAACGTCGGCGCAAGAATGCAAATAAAAAAATATTTTTTGAATGACTGCAGTGAAGCGCTAAATATTTAACACTGTCGTCTCTTTTAAAAGAAAGCGTATTAACGGTGTGCGGAGTGAAAAGAGCAGTAGTTTGTTTTTAAATATAAGTGACGTTAACATCAATGACAGAAAAGTAGCTAAAGCTCTCAAACAAGAAGCGCCGCGCTTACCCTTCGCGCCAACATATGTGACAGCTCATTTCGACTCATCAATAAAGACGAAAGGATAAGACGACTGCAGGTTGAAAACATTGCTGTTATAGTAGAGGCGCCGTCAACTTAGAGGTAATACTTTTCAAATGAACTAAGTGTAAAAAACTTTAGGAAATTAGCTGCAGGCAGGTAAATAAACGGCTATGTAGCAGTTTTACTATTTAATATTAGGAGAGATGGCAAGGCCGTGAGTGGTTCTCGCAACTAGGACAGCTCGAAGAATTTTTAAGCCTGAATCTGGACTCAAAGATAACGCGGCTAAACCTCACAGAGAGTTTTACTTTCGAGAAGCTTACAATGGCTTACATCTACAATTTCAAACATAAAACCAATGGCATGGCAGTTAATATTGTAGAAAGATCTACTATAATATTTCACGCCAGTGCCTTCATAAATCTGCATTGATTGAGTATGTGATTGGCAGGTAAATCTTTCGTTAACTGCCTGATGTGGTAATTTATTTGTTGATTGATTTGATTTTTCGAGTATTCAGTTTATTCATCCAATCTGCATTGGCGAACGCACGTTCACACTTACTCCCCAAAAACGACGGATGTGTTTACTTTATGCTTGTTTCACCTTTCATTATAACTTCTAGACGTATTCAAAGGCGCTGCGTATATCTTGCTAACACACTATTCATCACGAACTACTCCGCTGGCTTCAAGCTTCAGCCTGCCGTTATACTGAGCTCATGTTGTATAATGGAAACTGAAAACCTGCAGGCAGACACTGATTGCGAATTTGATGCTTTCCTCCTCTGGAAAGGAAAGCGGCTCTGCAAATTCATAAGGTGAGGCAGGCGCTCTAACAAGCGGGGATCGCCCTTACTAACACCTCAGACTTCGCTCTCAGTTTTGATAAAAGCGTCCGCAGTGCTGTGCACGTTTCCGTAGCTTTTATCTTGTTTCGCCCGGAGTGAGCGCCCAATCAGAGGCCGTTCTCTCAGAAAGGTTTACTAAGGGTACTCGTCAGTAAACGAAGTTTTTTCACCAGCCCTTTTCAGACATTTTTTGCGTTTGGTCTTGCTATACAGCGTAAGCTTTTGAGTTAAGCTCTTAGTTTTTTTTAGAGACGTATTTTCCCCTGAGGCGAATTGAAAGAAGCAGAGACGTGCTTCAGGGGTCACCGAGTTTAGGGCCTCGTCAGTGAACTCAATTGTGCGCATAGTGTACCTGTTTGCTTGCGCAAGTAGTTTTTGCGTTATTCACGACGTATTGTAGACGGGTCTCAAGTTGAATGCGAGCAAGTATAGGCGCACGACAGAGGCATTGAAAACGTGTCAGTGAACTCTGGCTTATATTTTATGTTGCGCAATTTAAACGTAATCTACTTAATTTCCTTTTCTTGCTCGTGGAAGATCTCGCGTTTCTGGTCAAACTGCCTACTGTGAGGTGTCGCAGCACCATCCGCTCGTTATCGCTGTCGGGTAAATTAAACTGCGCGGGCAGCACTAAGTAACAGTAGCCCAGCAAGCTTGTATAGCTTAAGCATCATAAGATACATCAGAGCAGAAACTTGCACGTTTCGTGAGGAGTGAAGTTTTATGTCCTGACATTGACCCCCCGGGCGTTAGGAAAGTGTTGAGCACGTGTACCTCGGCCGTTATTTCCGGGAAGTCGATTTAATTGGCGCAGACCCCAGTTTAAGTATGTGGGCGACTTCCGTGTTGAGTATGCTTCTCTTTACTCAACAGCGCGTGAGTAATCCTCCACGTGACGTTTCACTTCATGAACGAGCGTCATGAGTAACGAGTTCGCGATGCGCGTCAAACGAGATTGAGTAAAGTAGGGCAAAGATTTATAAACTGGCCTCCTGCCAGCACGCTGCATACTTCCAGAGAGTGATGCAGGCATAAAATTCAAACAGGAAGGACGTCACCAGCACGTTCAGTGGAGGAAATCAATGTACCCAAATTTTACAGATCGTTGCTCATGTCTGTGCTAAAAAAATGATATTCATATTTGTATGCTCAATGATGTGCAAGAAGACAGGCTGGAGTATCAGACACGCGGAGGAGAAGAGTTCCCGAGCTTCGCCGCGATACAATCGTGAATGGTTATTCACTTGCGCCTTCTAACTAGGCGTCGGACACTCTTACACTTACGGCATGTCGCGACATTAGTACAAATACTTTCGCATGTTTAATCACCACGACAGCAGTTTCATCTCACTCAATACGCCCATGGTGCATCAATACCTCGGGATTGAACTTTATTAAGAGTCCATATTTTTTCCTTAACTTTTCGCACACGTGTTCTTAAGAACACATGCAGGCACTCGCGCACCCTCACATTTGTGTCTGGTCATGTGTGCGTGTCTGAGTGGCTGGCCGCCATGAGGCACGTTTTAAACTCCGTCGCTTGCACTCTCGAACCATAAAAGAAAAAATTAAGAGCTCGAGTGGAAAAAGAGGATTTTCACCTGCACAGAAGAAATACGAATAGCCTGTCAAAAATTTTTCTCTCGTCCTTAAAAAAGCGGTATCCTCCAGTCTGTCCTTAGGATTACGATATAGCAGTAATCAATAAATTCAGCGCATATTTTTCTACACTGTTCCCACTACCAGCGCCTCCACTCTATCCGGCTAACACGTACTTCTTATTTGATTGATGTAGCTTCTGGATACAGAGCAACCGTTTCGTTCTTGCTCACTGCTGTCTTTCGGAAGTGAAGTGCTCCCTCTCAGTAAGCAACTCTATTTATTCGCACCAGGTCACGTACTTTGTGCAACATGTAAAGAAGCACGGTGTAGTTTTCTTTGCTGCTTTGTCGCTCCCACACTGCCACCCTTTTGATAGCAGCTCCTAACAGGCAGCACCCGCCGACGGTGCCCCATATTGCCCCTTCTTCCTCGAAACTTGAACTCCCGCCAACTTCGCGATATCCAGCAGCATCCGTCACTTCGTCCTCCCGATTCTTCTTCATGGCGAAATTCCGCGGAGTCTGCTAGTAAACAAAGCGAAATGGGGTGCAAAGAAAATCCGGGACGAAAAGCGCTGTCACCAAGCCTGTAGCTCCGAGAAGTTTGCGGAGGCCTCCTATATGGAGGGGCTTCCTCGGTATACCATCAGACTGAGCTGAAGAAAAGAGTACTGAAAATTGAAAACGTAAAGAGAGCCAAGCAATGTCTGATCCGAAGTATTAAGGGAGCTCAAGGAGGGAGCCGCAAATGGAGGGGGAACGCCGGTAGCGAAGTGCGGTTTTTCCGCAAGTCTTCTGCAGAGCGGAGGAAAGAATAGAAAGAGGTGAGGGGGGAGGAAAGTTTGGTCTCTTGCAACCCTTTCGCTTCACTTGGCACTCTGGGAGCTAAGAATGCAAAACAGTGAGGTGAAAGAGTGGGGCGGGCAATGACGCCGACTGGCGCCCCCCCCCCCCGCGAGAGAACTGCGCCAGAGGCTCGTTTTGTGCCTCTTTTACGGAGTTGTGGGCGTTGAAATAGCGGCGCCGTCGTTTTGCCAGGGCGTCAGCCTCCGGATTAACAAAAGAGGCCGCGGCGCCGTTGGCGGCGGAGGCGAATGGGATGCGTTAATGCACCCGGCCCTGTGTGTAACAACGGGGGCTGGTGGAAAAGGGCGGGCATAGAGCGAGGGTTTTCAGCCGCCAACACTCTCCCGGGCATTAGGCGGCACCCAGATAGGATCCGACTGCTAAGTCACTCTTTTCGACGCTGGCATTTTCGGGAGTGTTCTCTTGTACTTTAAATCACTGCGAACAGAAAGATGCCTGCACTTTTTTTTTATTTGTCTTGCCATTTGTAATTTTACATTCCCTTTTTCTGACATGTCCAAAGGCTTAGTGATTGATTAGGTTGCAAACATCTCTAACCCAGCCAACTCATCGAGCTTTTTGTGCAGGTCAACGACTGTAAAGAAAGCACCAACTGTGGTTTGCTGGTGCATTAAACCTAGTTCCGAATTAACTGTACTAGGAAGTCTAGGAAAAATGCGGAGGAGGTCGTTCTTCATCAGATTTATATTTTAGCTCTCTCACTTTGCTTCGTCAAAGGCGGCAAAGTGCTATTGCGGACGAGCATTAATAAAATAAAACAGGCAAGATACGAGTACTCACCAAAATAGGCGCATTAAGTTTGGATCGACACTGAGGAGACATTAAAACCCTAATACGTTCCCCGAACGCGTGGCCTTAATCAATCTTCTCGAAGGCGGCAAGAAAGTCGGAGCTCCCTGTCAGTTCACGACCAGCTCGTGTCAGGGTGACACCGACTGCTCCCCCGCCCTTGACGAATGGCCTAGTTCTATTTTTTCACTCGCTGCCAAACGCGCTCCGTTAATTCCTTTTTGCCGCAGGCCAAAGCAATGAGGCACGAACTAAGTTCGCTGGCGGAATCTCCGCTTATGTCGCTGCAAGGCGGCTTCTAAACATGGGGAAATTTGCTCCCAACTTTGCACCGACAAATAGGGTAAAGCACGACCAGGCGCTAGACGGTGGTTGCGGCTTAAATCAAATGAGTCCCGCTCTTTGGGATGTCTAATCGTTGTTTACTTTTTGTTAACGTTTATACTTTTCGTTTTTAGGGGTGTTGCGCAAGGGTAGCGTGTGCAAGAGATTGCACCCAATACAAGGCTATGCAACCGACGAAAGATGCGCGTAAACAAAACCCTGATAGTGACAGCGGTGAGGACACAGAAAGAGGTCGCCTTTTTTCGCAGGGAACATTGTAGGATGCACGATGCATCATGAATCATCTTGTAGTGTGTTACTGATTCGAAGATAGAAGCAACCGTTAAGTATTATGCTAGCTGGGTACAGGCACGGTGACGTTAGACTGCTCGAAGAATATTTCAGTCGAAATGCAACTGATCTTCTTGGAAGTATGCATCTTTTTTGGCAGGTTGCCACGGAGCAGCATCGCTAGAGGGGGGGGGGGGGGCGTGACCAAGAGCCAGTGTATTTCGGGTATGTGTGACGTGGTAGGATTTCAACTATGGTTTGCGTTCCATTCTATTTGTTCTGAGAAACAGTCATAATATATCACAGAGAAAGAAGTCACGATTTCAAATACAACCACCACTATAGTGAACGAGATGGAAGAAACTGCTATTCCATACAGACAGGCCGGCAGACAGTTAGATGGAGCCTAAAGAGATAGGCCTCCGCCCGCAACACTGCTGTACCGCGGGTAGCGGTTATTACACGCGTTCCAATCTCATCGCGTTCTATCCTGCCTCCCACGTTGAGCGCGTGGACAAACTGCGCAGGAATGGAAAGCGGACAAGGAAGTTTATCACCGGAAATTACATAAGGCAGCGGGAGTGGGTTAGCGTCCACAATCTCTCGGGTCCATTTCTACCGGGAAGAAATTATTACGACGACCGGTGTGTTTACGCCGCAAGACCTACAGGCGTTTGCATCCCGCGGCACTAGTGGCCCACTTATGCAAACGCCGTTCTGCATTGCAGTTCTGCCGGAGTAGCAGCAACAACAGATGCAGCGCGGTCAGTATACATGCGGCATCTGCGTAGTTCCGAGCAAATACGGCGCAGACAGATTTATGGTGGCTTTTGCATACGGTTGAAAAATAAAATTGCGCTCGATTTACGTCGACACAACAGTGTGGCGCTGTTTTCGCAATTCGTTGGCGCGGCATTGGCCCCGTCTTTGCTTTTGGGTTATCAGGAAAAGAGGAAATTAAAAATAAAAGCGAACAGAATAAGGCTCCAGCGAAAAGCTCGAAATATGGGATTCTTTTTTTCAGAGAACAGCGTGCAGCTGATGTTTATGGCGTTGCCTTCGAGGAGAGATATAGGGAAGAAATAGTAAAAAAAAAGGATCAGAATTCATTCCCTCTCGAGTTTATGCGGGTGCCTCCTTGGCAGTGCTCTGTTACTGTCGTAGATGGGACGCGAAACGCTTTTCAGCGGATAGATAGATGAACGCTGGCGCTCTTACGAAACGTAAAGCATTGGAAGGGTGTTGAAACAGCGTCGATAATTTGGAGCTCTCGCAGTGACGTACACTCCAATAGGGACGAAATGACAATGAAAAAGAAACGAAGATGAATTTTGTTGTTGTGCTTGGTCTTCCCAAGACGTTTCGGCAAAGACGAAGGACGCAAACAGGAAAAGAAAGAAGCACTGATCTCGAAGGAATCTTACTCCAGTGGCTGCCAGGGCACTGGCGTAAGACGGATGGTACGGGGGATAAGAAGGAACTGATGCCTGAAAGGAATGAGTTTGCGCTATTGGGACCTTTATTCGTTGTTCTTTTTTGCTGGTTCAGAATTTTAAGTTGAGAGCAGTAAACAATTCGACAATTCGTTGAAAGCGGTGACCTCAGTAGCCCGGGTCGACAGAATAGCTGCCCAGTTTTTCAGCGAGTGAAATATTGAGTTTTGTAAACGAAGCTTAACTAGCCTAACTTTCGTCTTCACTTCTCAACACGTTACATCAGCGATATTGGAAGGAGTGCCTTCGTAGTGCGCTACCTTTCGTATTTTACACTCTGCGTGCATTTCAATGATTGCTGCCTCTCTTCGCATGATTGCTTTTGTGGATGAGAGGCGCTAAACATTGAACTTTTTGTCTTTCTGGAATATCAATAATTTGCACTAATACCGCAAATTTTCTTTCTTTCCTGTGTAAAAACTGAGCTAAATATTTAGTATTCCTATTTGGTAGGGTATTTTGTCGAAGGCTTGCTATTGGGACCACGGGGTCAATGGATCTTTGGTATTTTTCGTGGCTGCACGCACTGTCAGTAATATGAAAACAAGGATGTTTAATTCAACTGAACATGAAGCAATTAAGCTAAGTTGTGTCTCACCTTTGCTCCTCAGAAGAATAACTAAGCGCTAACCGTTCTACAAAACAGAGATATTAGTAGATATACATCCCGGAGATATCGCCGTAACGCTGTCTCAGGTTTATTTTTATCTTCGATGTAGTTTTCACTCGATATTTCAAATTCGATTTAAAGCAGTGCGCATTTCTGCGCAAGGCCGGGTTGCCGCGATAAGTATTTCGCCCAACCTTTTCGTTCTAACATAGAGATGCAAATGGTAAGAAGTGCTTAAGAAAATAGTTAGCAGCTCCTTTCCGCCCTACACCAGCCTTTACTTCTATTTATAAAAATGCACGCCAAACCCCAAATTAAGCGCAAACCGCCTGACTGGTGCTTTAGTGCGGCAGCAGCTAGAATGAAACTAGTTTTCTGGACATTTTAGTTATCCTCCTCAAAGCCACAGTTCTGTACGGTTCGCCGAGGCACGGCGGCTTGTATTTGAACAAATATCGCGACTGAGCCGAGAGAATAGGCTCATTATTGGATTTAATTTATGTTTCCTTATCACCTTAACTAGAGAAACATTTTTTTCTACAGAAGGGTTGCGCGCTTTGGTCAGTACGATTTCTTAGTTTTTAATAATTTATTAAGCCCAATGCGGTTGCATCTCGTGCCTCTAACGATAACAGCTAACCTTGTTGTAGGCTTTCAAGTCCTAAATGCATTCGTACGGGCTGCGGTACTTGTTGCTCAGCCAGGCACCATAAGTTTGTTCGCAGTCTTGGTTAGGTTTGCAAGCTTGAACTTCGCTGAGCGGCACGTGGCCTACAAAATACGCCATAGTGTAGGGTTCCGAATTATTCTTGACCACTTGTTTTTTTTATCACGTTAAAATATAGCACACAGCACAGGGCTTTATTTGCGTTTCGTCGCCACCGAAATTTTGGCTGCCACTGCCGCAATTCGTTCTACGTCCTTCGGATCAGTTGCCGGTTTGCCACGCTACTAATCCGGTGCGCCGGAATCATCGCATTCTCGCCGCCAAGAAACCGCCAGCCAATGCCGGTGTTATTTCTTTGGTCCCAGCTGGTGAATAAGGCAAAAATATTTATTCAGAAGGATGGCACTCTGGGCTGTGTAAGCTCGGAACAGGACATTTTACTTCCAAGCTTTAACGCTGACGTGCTACCACGTGCCACGAGAGGGCATCACAGGATCCAATCTTAGCGCCTAATGCAAAGCGAAATACGTACAAGACGCTCGGCAAATAACTTTTCAGTGAGAGAGACATCGCGTGCGCAGTGAAAAAGCAGACTTGACGCCCAAATGTACTCCACTTGAGAACTGTTGTTAGGCCAATTGTTCATCGGTTTGCGGAATGGGCTAGAACAATTTAAATCTTTTCATTCGAGGGAATGATGGGCACTGCCAGCTTCTGTGTTGGGAAAGATACATCCAGTAACATTCGCCTCACCCATCGCGACCGCTAACACGCTCAGGGGTGCAGACACACGTAAAGAAGTGAATTTTTCGACAATGGCGTGAATTGCTTTGGCAGCCGCGCACAGTGGCAATTCTAAGCGCTCTCCTTCAGTTTTTCGCTTAGCTTACGTGTCAAATTTGTTGACAAGCGTCATTTACCTATTTGCCATTTGAACAAATTTTTGACCCTCTATCCTCCAATATGTTCTCTTGAGTTGTACAGTTGAAAATCGTATGATAGCAGTCACCAGACTCTTCCGTAGAGCTATGTCATTTATTCATTCGAAATTCGCTTGTGCGCATTGTAATTGGACGTCAATATAGATAGTGACTCACGCTGATGAACACCATCATCAATCTAACTATGTCCACTGTAGTAAAAAGGTATCTCCCTTATCTCTACGATTAACCCTGTCCAGCACCAGCTGCGGCCCCCTTATCCCCTCAAGCTTCCCAATATCACCCGTCCACTGACTTTATACCACCCGCTACTCACTACGCTTGCCTTCTGTAAGAATCCGATCAGTTATCCAGAACAAATATTGTTTATCTTGCTTTCGCATTGCATGCCTGCCCGTTCCCATTTTTTTTATTTCAGCTAGGATGTCATCAACTCGCGTTTGTTATTTGACGCACTCTGCTCCCATTCTGTCACTAAACGTTACTCCTATCATTTTCCTTTCCACAGCTCGTTGCCTTGTCCTCTGTTTAAGTTCAACCTTTTCCACCATAGATCTACGTTTCTACCCCACAGGTAGGCACCGGTAAAATAGAGCTGGTATATAATTTACTCTTGCCAAATGCATTCGACTACATTCTTATTTCCCAAATTATTTTAGTCTCATGGTCATTTTCAACGATCACAATGTGCCCTAAAGAGATTTATTTCTTGTCCACTTTCAACGCTTAGCTACATCGTATATGAAGACATCAGTTCTAATTAGTGTCATTAAATGTGCAGCATAATGGAGCGGCTGACCACGCCGGCCCATTCTTAAACTCCTCCCAAAGTTGACTTTTCGGCAACGTAGTTATTACGTCACAGTTGTTCGGCGGGTGGAGCTATATTTAAGATTATTAACGTAATCTCTGACACTGCGCTGCCAATATTGAAGAAATCAATGCCAATGTGTCCTGGCACTCGAAGGAATGCGAAGGCACTTGTGTACGCCGGTCACATTGCTGCAATCACGCATCTCGGGAAGGGGTAAATTACGTGTGTTCAGCCGTATTCGCTTCTGTTTTCCAGAATTCCATACCCAAGGAGCAACCAATTTCTCCATGCGCGCCTGTCAACAGCGGTTTCTATTTGATCTTTAGCTGCTCGTTTTGTTTGCAGTTGAGATATTCATTTCAACAGTAGTATCAGACCCAATTTTTAAAGTCCGATATGTGAAGATCATCGCGAAAGCACAGTAAAAAAGCGTAAGAGGCTAAACACGTCACTAAAACCGCAAAAAATTTTCATAAATTCAGCGCCTGCAATGACAGCTCGGACGGTGAAAATCCTGTGCTGCCAGCGTGCGTTGCATGCCTATAAAGTAAGCGATTTGTAAAAAAAAAAGGTTATAGAATACGAGGCAGTAATATTAAGTGCATGCGTGCCAGCCTTTATGAATAGTTATACAAGCGCACTTGCAACCTAACGTTTCTTCAGAAGTGCCGTAGCTTTAATGTGTGAACAAAAGGCCCGGTGTTTTTTCAGGTCTCATGAAGGTGCACTGGCAGAGAGGTATTTTGTGAAGAAGCTTGGTTTATGGTTTATTTGGGTTTAACGTCCCAAAGCGACTTGGGCTATGAGAGATGCCGTAATGAAGGGCTCCAGAAATTTCGACCACCTAGGGTTCTTTAACGTACACTGACATCGCACAGCACACGAGCCTCTAGAATTTCGCCTCCATCGAAATTCGACCGCCGCGGCCGAGTTCGAACCCGCGTCTTTCGGGCCAGCAGCCAAGAGCCATAACCACTCAGCCACCGCGGCGGCTTTTGAGAAGAAGCATAAAATGTAGTAAGCCTGTTTAAAACAACCGACAAGGCACTTCCCGTATGCGGGGAACGGGATTCCGGAAAGCAAAGTGCGAACGAAGTATGGCAGAGAACAATGAAATAAAGTATTAAGGTCGTCTAATTCACCATTTTACAAACATTTTCAAGCAAAACATTTGAAATGATGAAAGAGAGAATATTCGGTAGTCTTCAAATGAGGCTAATGTCACGCAACAAAGCAAATGTTAATTCAGTGAGTCGGTCGAGAGATACGAACCGGTGTAGGAACTTAATGCACTAAATTCCGTTGCCAGTGAGGGAAACGTGTGAGCCCCTATGAAGCTACATCCTCCTCCTAATGGAACGCCAAATCTTCGCCTGAACAACATGAAAGAGATGCAAGAAAGTACCTAATATGCATTCCATAGCGAGTGGCATTCTGCCCGTCCCCCGTGGGCAATGATGAAACAACTCCCCGCTGCTAGGAACAGTTTCCACGCAGTAATGACCGAGTCAGTTATCTCGCAGCTGCCAAGAGCGGTCATAATTAGCCCTCCACCGTAGCCACGCGTGCCTCAAGCCTGCTTCTGAATTTCTACACGCTGAAATCTCGGCTTTCTTGAGGGCTTCTCGGCTTATAGCATGAATTAATTCTACGCCTTGAACGTCACACAACGCCTCACGACTTCCTGTTGCTGCTGTTTGAGATGAGCTGAATAGACCACGTATGCGAGGACCACCATCAAGGTGTACTCGGTTATCAGCATAATTACTGCAATTCTGGGGACTTCTTCCCTCATTACGAAAGCCGGCCGGTGCCCTTGGCACAGTGTAGTCGGAAAGTTGGGGAAAACAGGCTACCCTGAAAGTAAGCCTCTTTTTTCTCGTTGTTGTTGTTGACGCTGTTCGGGATCCACGGGCGTTCGCTTTTTCGGCGTAAATTCAACTTCACTTCAGAGCCACCCGAAACGAAGTTAAATCACAACAAAGGCGCACTGACGCCCACGCAAGCTTTACCTATTCTCTGCACAATGCAAACTCACTAGCTAATTACAGCTCGAGGCTGTATTTTTAGGCTGTGAACAGCGCTAACGAGGCACCTTAAAAGTTGCGGTAATCAGCAATCATCGTTATCTTCCATTCTTTATCTCTGCGAACCGCTTCAATGGATTGCCTACTTGACGACGAGTACTTCTAAACCCACAGCACAGACACTCACTGATGGGTGTGGCTGCGATTACGTAAGG
The DNA here is from genome assembly GCF_052857255.1 of Amblyomma americanum. Classification (NCBI taxonomy): domain Eukaryota; kingdom Metazoa; phylum Arthropoda; class Arachnida; order Ixodida; family Ixodidae; genus Amblyomma; species Amblyomma americanum. Next base: position 97,074,282 of record NC_135498.1, read on the forward strand.
TTGCGTTTATATAGAAGGCGGAATACGAATGACGATTGTGAAGAAATCACGCTTGCAGCGGCTCTAATGGCTCGCGTTAATGCAACTGGTGGTGTTTTGATAAGTGGTGAAGCAGCCAGCGCAAGCTATAAGGTCCCAGAAAGTTTAGAAAGGTGACTAAAAGTCGACTGACTACAAAAAAGCTGTTCTAGGAGCTTCACAAAATCACAAGAAGCATTATGCGCAACATGGCAGTGAAAACATAACCGCGGGAAATGTCGAAGAAACAAAATTGCGCCCATTTAGAGGCACTATATTGCCCTCTTCCTTGCGACTGACTATTTGCGTCGTGGTGCCTAACGGTCATTTCAGTTCTCTTTAGGTGCCAGAGATGAAGTTGAAAAATAAAACAACCCGCAACACTATACGCGAGAGGTAGAAAGCAAATCATTACGTTTTGGGGGGCTGGTTAGCGCCCAAAAATCAACTCAACAAGAAAATTGGGTGGTTTTATCGAGTTGCACCGGCACTTGCAAGTATGCAGGAAAGGGGCGGAGCAAGAAAGTTCCTACTTTGCTCCACTTCCGGAGTTTCCGAAATGAGACATGTTTCTTGCGTCAGTGCCCGCATGCGTACAAAGTAAACTTCCCCAACAATTGGCTACGCAGCCTCTTCGGGTCTTCCGCTGCGCTTGTTGTATTTCAGCGTGGGAAGCGAACCAGGAGCTTGTCGTGCCATTCCTGTGATTGCCGCTAATTCCTGGCGTTACGTCACTGGAATGACCTGACATGCGCTGCGGATCCCTCGTGTTTTCAGGGTCTCGCCTTATAAAGCAGGTTCGGTTGTGTCGGAGAATTTGGCAGCCCACAGGACTGGGGGAAATCTTCAGATTTCCACCTAATCGGTGGACGGAACGAGGGCTCAGTGCCTATGAAGGGGGAGCGGGGAAGGGATGGAAAGGCTAGGGTGCAGTGACGCTGACGCACCCGCCAATGCGAACCGTAACTTGATGCCTAATTCCTACTCACAGCGCTGGCACCGGATGTGTTTGCACTGTACACGTAGCCTAATTTTCACAGTCGACGACGACGACAAAGCTGCGCCTCACTGCGCCTACTTGTCGCCGTGGCCGGATCCGGAAGCGCGATAAAGCGCAGGACGACGCATAGCCGCGCCAAATATCGACCAGACGTGCAGCTCTTCCACCCTCCTTCCGGGCGGCTTATGCTTATCGAGATCGCTTGCTCATTCGTCTGTTTCTTTCTTTCTTGTCGTTGTTCTGCTGTCCGACTGACTGTCGATACGCCTGGCGAGGTGGTGGTGCGTCGCGCGGACAAGTGCGACAAATATCGGCGTGAGCAGGAGGCGAAGACAGTAAATACTTCCCAGGTTGGTCGTTCGCCCATATATATGCTAATGGTTTTGCGACCGTAGACACCCCATTGTCGTCGGATGTTTCGTCGCAACCCCGAGGAAATCCGCGAGAGAGTGTGGACTTTAGGAACCGCAACAGGTGAGCGACAGGAGCTGATAGGGGAGGCGGAGAGACGCTGTCGAGAAATGAAAAGGTCGTGTTGGACGAGAAACACTTCGAACGGGAAGGTTAGAACAGGCTTCCATCCACACGCTGTGTGTTTGCTTGTTTATGTGGTTTTTTATTATTTTATATGTTCTTGTGCTCTTGTTCCTTCGAAGTGGGCTCGACTGCTTGAAGTATGCTCGAGTATTCTGCCCTACGCAGGAACCATATTCCAGTTGAGTACTCAAGAACTGCACGCTTTTCGCTTGAGGGAATGGGTGAAAATACTTTGCTGGGAGAGAAATTTGCCAGCGGCGCTTCACGGAAAAGCATTTGCGCAGTTATGTTTTTCCTTTCGCTGATACATGAATACCAGACATGTGTAAATGTACAAGAATGTGTTGGGGGCCGCAAAGTGGTTGCTGAATTTTGTACTTTTTCCTTTTGCACCTTTCTAATAGTGTAACCGACCCTCAGACTACCTGAAGCATATTGTAAAATGCAGTCAACTGCGCGAAAGCCTTTGCTCAACGTTGTGGAACGATTTGAAAGGATTGAAAGATCCAATTCTATTGTTAGTGTTTTTATCGAATTCTACAGCCATGACATGCCGCTCAGCTGTGATACGCACCTTCAATTCAGTTGCGCGAGCTCCAATCGCCCTACTGAATTGCCTGCATTATGTATCCACGAAACCTCACCCGGAAGAGTCAGGTTACGATAACTTCAAGACCTCATGCTTTCCTAATCGCCATGCAGGCGCAACAAATGCAGCAAGAGGCGCCTAACCACTAATTCGCAGAATCCGATGAAGGAACTCGAGCAGGAAAAGAAAGCAGAGAATTACGAGCGCCCAACAAAGGTACAGCGCCAGTCCGAGGCAATTACTGCCGAGCAAAGACATTAATCCGAATCGTTACTGCCCGCAATTAGGGCGCGGGGCGTGACTCTTCTTTCAACCGCCGCAGCCGAGGGTGCCGCTGCGGTCTTCGGCGTCGGGGCTCGGCGCGATGCCGGAGCGTTTAATGATGCAAAACCGCCGAGGTTAGCGCGACAGGGAGTCCATGCCAGAGCGATTACTACCTTTCCCTTTGCGTGTCGCTCGAAGCACTCGTTCTCTCCTGTGAGGGACAAATTCTCTTCTGGCGATTTATCCTTGCTTGGTGACGTGAGCTGCGAAGCGAAAAAGCGAGGGGAATATTATTGAACGCTTCGCACAGACTTCAAGCTTAGAAGTTCGTCCTCCCACATTTAACGCGTGGTTGGCCAGGACAGCACCGCGAAGGACCCGAGGCTCCAATTCGAAAATGTGGAAGCTCTCGTAAAGTGCCACTCCTTACGTGCGTGTGTTTCTCTGTAGCGGGCAGTTTTAGCACACGGGTGACGTATTAGCGTACACTTTTACCCATCGTGCATCTGCAGTGACGGCTGCGCGGAAAGGAGAGGCGCGCACCGCCGAGGGCGCATGCGCAGTAGGCACCCCGTCTTCTGCCTGCACTTATATTCACCGATATGCAAAACTCATTCGCATCCGTGTACAGTATCTCTGACCTATGAAAATTGTCATTTCGAACCTGAAAAGGCTCAATGATGGCATCAGTGAGGCTTCAGTCAAGCTTTCGCAGTCAATTTCGCCCAGAAATAAGTCGGTTTATGTTCGGACTGGGAAAACGCAAAGAAAACATCTTTAATGACCGGAAAAACGAGAAATCGACGTGTTTTTAATTTATACCTTAAAGCGCCGATATAGATACTTAGGAGAATATATTTCTAAAGCAGGTCAACGGTGATGTGTATTGATCAAAAATGAAGTCGCCGGTCTTTGTGGTAAAGACGGCAGTAGTGGATACAGAACCACAACGCGTGACATATGTCAAAGAGCATTACTCTTTACACGTTTCCGCGTTCTTCAAGGCCACTTGTTTACTCAATATGAGACGACCTAATTGCTTTTTTTTTATTCTGATCGTTACTCTCATAAAGGCCAAAACACACAAGCGAAACTTAGCAAGGCATGCATAGTTCCTGAATCCTGTTTTCGCCAAACATAACAACGGCTTTGATCTTTTACAAATGGCATACACAACAAGTGTATCCATATGAACACGTGTAAGGCTTGTAAGGTTTTTCACGGAGCTCTGTGCTGAGTGACGCAATAAGCCACAGTTATTCTGTCGGCGCGATTCGTCCCAACTCCAACGCAGCACTCTCCTACTTTCTAGGCCCGTTGACGGCAGCTCCCTACAAGCCAATTACGCACAGAAAGTCATTAGGAAACGGCCGGTTAATTATCAACGTTCTCCAGTACTCCCCTCGCTGGCGTTCTTCCCTTCAAATAGCGTACATGGAACCCAACCGAGAGAAACACCCTCACGGGCAATTCGTCACTTATCATACGCGATTAGCAAGCGGTGGTCATGGTGTGTCGGCTCCGTGGGACCAGCGCCAGTCCCAGAGTAATCAACGACGTGTTGTAACTATAATATGATGAACGTCGGGCATGACGTTATGCTCCCCGACCTTGATACTCCAGACTACACCTGCATCAAATGACTGGCGTCGCATTGCAGTATAAAAGGCACGTCCCCAGCTGTGTCCTCCGGATGCAGGTCGCTCCTAATGGTATTTTGTCGTAGAGATTAGTCTGTTATTAGGACGTCAATTGAAGCTAAAGTTAAGCATGTCTAACCAAACTTCAGTTTCCAAAGTCAGTTTTATCTTATGACTGATGACAGAAATAAAATCTATCCTGATGTCCATCAGCCACGGGCGTCCATTTTCAATGCACTGCCATTGGGCTCGCTTTCCCGACGCGAAGTGCGCTTGAAAATTCCTCTAGGCGACAATGCGCAACGGTTTTCAATCGTTTACACAAGGTACGTCAGCAATATTTGCGAGTAGCTTTAATATTAATAACTTAGCTATTTTTAGCGACAAATTAAATTAGTTAGGCCAACTTTAACTTACCTGCACGCCTTTCTTTGGAGTTTCTTGTACGTACTTTTTACTAAACGCGAGTTTAAGCTGCAACATTGATGGAGATGAAGCGCCCTGTCTATTACTAGTGGCCTAAACAAGCGCTTGTGTGCCGCAGCGTATGGCATGTAGAAAACTATTTAAGTTGTGTGGTGGCTCGAAAATAATGCGATAATTTTATTTTGTGCTGATGTGGTTTTTTCACTCTTTCTCAGTTACGAACGCTTTAGCTTTTCACTCGAACCTCCGCCATAAACTTCTGTAATTTATGGGATTAATGCAGTAATCCAAGCAATAATGAGACCACACCAATTAGCTGCCTCCTTTCTCGGGGTAGCGGGATCGCTCAAGGACGAGTGTTTCCGCGAAGATAAACTGTTCCAGTCGGCTCCCTCTTACGCAAAGCTAAGACGCGTTGTTGTAGCTATCTTGCCACTTTTTCTCCGATAAGCTTTAGACGCTCTTAGTAGGCCAATCTACCTACGCGCATAATTCGGCAGGAAACCGTCACCGCCCCCTCTTGCGAAGCCAGCCGTTCGTTCAAAAGACCAGGTGAAGTGAAGCGCTCTAAAAGGCTTCCACTATACCTCGCCTACCCCGTTCCGGGCTCTTTGTAGCGAAAGGCTTAAGGTGATCCACGTCTTCTCTTTATTTTTGCCTTCCTGCTACACTGAGGCTTCTTTTCTACGTGAAAACCGGGCGTCACTCCTGCGTGGCTGCGATAAGCAATGCCCTACATAAACGTGCATCGGCAAGTAAACCCACGGAACGCGACTAGGCGAGGAGAGGATGTGTAAGCAGCTTGAGCACCTCCTATTATCTGGCGAGGAATGTTGGGCGTAGACGTACGGTGTAAACGTTCTTCGGCCAGCTCTCAAAACGCTGTGGCTCGGATCATGAAGAGCTCGACGGCGGCAACAGGCCGCCATGTTATCCTCCCACTCTTTCCGCGGAGGCAACGCTAAAGTTTGAGCCCGGTCGCTATACGGGTATTCCTGGATGTACACAGAGCTCGCAGCGCTAGGGGGCTGGCACAAACCAATTAGGGAGTCGATTCTCTGGTTATAGACTTTGATAATTTGTTTCGTGATTAGCTGGCGCCACCTGCGTAGCTGGCGAGCTTTCACGAGGCAGATTAAATAGCGGACATATGCATCGTAGATTTTTTCATGCTTTAGGGTTCCGTTAACATAGAATAACAGCTAAAAATTGGAGCCAGCTTAAGCTCCGCCTAAAGGGTGTGACGCTATAGCGTAGCGGATGACTTTTTATATACGCAGAAGGTCGATCTCTACGTTACATTCATCGATTCCTTGGAGCCCTCATACCCTTATGGACGCAGTGGGGCAGCGGCTGAGCGAGGCACCACTGCCCTGCAATGGCAGGTGCTCCCAGTGATGGGCCTTGAGCGACCGGCCCAGTTTGCTCCTCCCGAGCGACCAATAATTAACCTAACTGCCACCTGCCAGGGTGGGCAGTTCGCTCACAATCCGGTACGCAGGTTGTGATGGCGCCACAAGGTTGGGGACCTAGCCGGTCCACCTGCCTGCTAGGTTGCTCTCTGGGCTCCACCTACGCTGATAACGCCGCTGACAACGCTGACAACGCCGACGCCTGATTTTCCGCGCAATGGGGCATTTCACACTATTGCGTTGGAGCCCTCAGTCTAGCGCTGCTATCATGGGTAGCCCTCCCCGGCGGATACCGAGAGTACAGACTTTGGCTTTCAACATTGGGACGTGGCGTAAAAGTAACGTGTCATTACGTGACAAGCCCCGCTTGTCAAACCTGCGCCCGTTGGTTTCTTAGTGGACGCCAAGGCTGCCACTCAGCCTGTAGGTCTTAGACCTTGTACTACAGGTCTTAAGCATTAGCAAAAGAAAGCCAGAAGCACGGCTGCGGCTTGCGCTGAGTTAAGCCCGTTACGCAGCTAAGCCAAAGCATTCGGCAGTTGCAACCGGCTGTGAAGCCCGCAGCGTGTGAATGCAATTTCAAAGAATTTCCCGCATGTGAAATACTCGCCGAGTTTCTGGGTGGTGATGCACACTGAGCTGAAGAGATAACGGCCAAATAAACACGCGGTGATGCCGCAAGACGTGGATCATACAATAGAGACAAGTCTGTGCGCCTGGCCGCCGTCCGCGATAAGCGCAGTTAATCTGGCTGTCTTCCGCCTCCGCAGTGAGTGGGGATTTTAGGAAGGCGAGTGACGTGCTTTCAAGGGTGGTAGAGCATCCTCACCCTAAATGCATAGGTAAACAGTGTATAATAGAGGGTGTGCAAACAAGACGGGAAGATTAGTTGCAGTGCATCTCCTCGATATCTGTAGCACTGAGACGACCAGCAACAAGCGGTTTTGTAGCTGGAAGCGTTCGGCCCCTCGCTGCCACCAATTACGCGCTAGCCCGGTCAGCAACGCGCGTAGTCAATTTTATCTGGTTCTGAATTTATTTGTACTGCTCGCAACCTGTATAAGGTAGTCGTGAGCGTCACATTACCATCGACGATAGGCACTTCGGTCTGTATATTCCAGATCATAAACGCAGAAATTCTTTAGTCTGCAATGTTTCTTTTCCCTTCTAATTACATGGCCTATATACTAATAGCAGCTACCTTTTATTTTTTTTCGTAAATGTTGCTATCCCACTAACTACGTTCTCCATGCCATTAGATGTCAAAAGCCTCACTGAACACTTGAAAGCAGCAAGCGGTGCTAAAGAGGTTTTGGGAAAAAATAGTGCCGTGGTGGCTTTTTTTTTCATAGTTGGTCTGTTAAATCATTGTCATTGGAGTCTCACGAGAAATACGGAAATATGACCTCAGAAAGAAGAAAACCATACTGTGCTGCTCATTCGAAGTGACCACAGCAAGGGCGCAAATGATCAGACAGTGTGCTATCATTATGAAACAGGCTCTAAAAAATGGTGCTCGCAGACTACGAAGGTTCCGAATGAGGCTATGCTAAGGCACTCCTCAGTCATAACAATAAATATGTTAGTCTTGCAAAAGGCGCTGATTCGCCGATTAAACCGCACTATATGTCGCCCCCTCCAAGACGTGACAGCAGTGAACCCGTGACTCTGCTTACTTCACTTGTACAAGTGAAGATGTAGCGGTTACGCAGTTTAACGTAAATACGGAGAGAATATAAACACTCTACGCACTTCATTTAACGTAAACGCCGAAGCAACTGTGCAAACACAACAACAAAGCAAGGAAAATAATCTCAGGAAGGAATGCCGGCGAAGTTTGCACAACCCCTGACGTCACTGGTGCCGGCTGCAGAAAGCGCGCAATTTCAGCGCCATTTACTTTCCGCGCTCGCCGAAATTCCCGCGCAATCTAAGCGCTCGCGTCGAGAATGGAACGCCTTCGCGTTCCCGGTAAATGAGACGGGTGTGCAGGGTTCGCCTAAATTGAGGTCGACGGCGGAGCGCCCAAAAATCACATTGAAGACAACAAGCCAGAATTACGCGAAGGGCAAAGACCCACACTGCGATGTTTAATCAGCACGTTACTTTATGAGGAGGGTTCTTCCCGCTGTTTGCTTTTCCAACAAACAAACGTATTACCTTTTACAGAAACCCATCTATGGGAGTCAGAGTGATTCGTAAACATTTCAGCGAAGCGCCGACGAAAGGGTTGGGGATGGCGCGCGCTACCAACGTCTCCTTCGATCTCTCCAGTCTGAAATGGAGTGACTACTGTTTATTGAGAGGAATGCTTTGTATAGCGCGAAAAAAAAGTAACTATCTTTCTCTTTTTTTCTTCTTATTCACGCATCTACTGAAACCGGGGCTTAACCATGCACCATTTATAACTGGTGGCCTCTTTCGCAGTTTGTGAATATTCCTTTTCCAGAGGCAAATAGAGCAGTGCGCATCAGTGTCAACGACATTCGCTGCTGGCGAGCGCTTCAAAGGCGTTCTACTTTCTGGAACGTATTCCTATCTAGGAAGCCCGTATAGCGCACGGAGAACGAAAGGGCGGTTTGCGTTCGAGAAACCTCACAAGAGCGGCGTTGGCGCTGTAAGATGGAAGCGAAGATGGGGGCGGAGTGCGGAAGGTTGGCGTGTGGAATGCCTTTCAGTCAGCTTTCTGCTTTGCAAGTCGAACCCTCGCTTTTACAGCTCGCGCAGCGATGCTCCATCAAAGAGAAAGTATCGCCATTTTTTTTCGGCACTGGAGGAATGGTAGAAAAGCGGCCACCCTAACCGCGAAGGAGACGGCGGTTTGCGTTTGAACTCAGATGGCTTTACAGAAAGCGTGCATATGAGTTGACTGTAGAATGAACGTAAATATATACAGAACACACTTCAACCGGTTAATCTCAGAAACATCCTGTACAAATCAGAGGAAGTAAAGATGAAAGAAACATTAAAAAGCGCTGTAACGAATCCTGGTAATGGACTCCGTAAAAAGTACTATGAAATGCGCCAGCGCAAATAAAGGCGGTAAACACAAGAGCAATAAAGCCTGCCTGGAACAGAGGCTAAACTATGTTGATCGGGAGAAGTGCTTCTTGGCTACCATGACATATTAGGGGCGGCCTTCTCCAGATTTCATGGTTTCTCTCTCTCTCTCTCCTCTATATTTGCGCTGGTGTGTCTCACAGAATTTAAAAACAGTCTGCATCGGAAAATCTAAACCAGCAGTGGCTTCCCACGAAACAGCCTAAAGCCAGGTTGTAGTAACGAGAAAAACGGCGGGTACTCCGCTAATATGTGAAAACTGGCTCAACACCATGATTTATTCGAATACAGTTCTTCCTTAGTTTTGTGACCGCGTTTGAACTGGCCCTTCTGGTCGCACACGACGAAAGTTGGGGTGGATCCAGAGAGGAATGGGTTACAGTTCTTAAAATTGACGGTTTAGATAACGCCGAATTCAAGTCACTAATGCTTGCTTAATGCCCTTAAGCAATTAGTATTTTTGTTACGGACAAAAAAGCAGGCACTCTAGAGCTGAGACCCTGAAGCGGGAAGAGCCAAAGCAATCCGGGTTTTCGACGCTTGATCGAGGTGTTTTGGATGTGTGGGTATAAAAAGTGAGCTTCTCTCGTAGCAAACACCCAGTGGCGAGGGTAAAAGCGTGGGAGTTTTTAGATCAGTTGACAAAAGACAGTTGGATGTAAATTAACCCAAGAAGATTTCGGAACACTGCTTTGTGCTCCTTAGCTAATTAATATGCAGAGAATGAGCGCTAGGAACGAGACGGCGATTACAAGGTGCGTCAGCAGCGAAATGATTTCCTGCCGGGAGTACCCGAAGGAACAGGTAGAATGTATTTAGGTTAGCGAGACATTTAGAACGGTAAAACATGGTAGGAACAGATGGGAAACGAGTTGCTATATTACATGCCTTTTCGTCGCACCATGAGTGGCATTAGGCGTCGGTTGGCTTGCTGAGAAGACAACTTTATCCTCTTTTCATTCTTTGCAAAAAAAAATATTCTGTAAGCTTCTTCTGGCTACGCCTATGATCGTTCGGCAGCAACAGACATACATTTCCCAGAAAACTGGATTATCGAATAAGGCATCGCCCCCCCCCCCCCCCCCCGCCCCCCCGCCAAGCTGACTCGTGACTGCAAAGGTCTGATCACCGTGTAGGGGGTAATTACATGTAGCCGAGTCTCGGAGGTAGGCGCAAAAGAAACTGCCTAGACGTTACCGTGATTTTTTTGCGGCAGCCGCTGTTGGCAGTAGCGCCTCCTATTTATTTTTTGAGCTTTTGTAGGGGAGGAAAGCTGCGTTTTCACTAAGAGAAGCCCCATTTTTCTTGCACCACCCTAACCTATCGATGCAGGCAACCTCAAGTTCTCGCTCGCTACCCTTTTACGAAAACACAACGAGAATAAAAATCCTCAATAGATATTCTTCCCATCCAGCGGTTCGGAATTTAATCCCAACGAGATACGTACTGTTCATAACGTATGCAGGAGTGAACTCTTCGTCCGCGCAGGGTGCCGCGAAAGACGCTTCGCACGCTCGATAGAATAATTGGCGTCTCGAATATTCATCACGTCACCGTAACACCCATTTCCGGCCTTCTTCAAGAATATTCACTTACTGGACACGTCCTTTCCTCCGCCGTCCCGCCTGGTAGCCCGGTCTGGCTGGAAAAGCACGTGACTTTGCAGCGTTTATGCGACGCCTTAATTGACATTTGGGGCCGGAGCTAATTCTCGCGGAGTCGGAGGCAAATGGGAGACTGCTGCTTTTCGCACTGTCTGGTGTGCCGCGTCCATCTTGGTCCTGTTGGATGCGGCATATTTATTGAATTGGCGGGACTGTTGAAGGGCCCTGGCGTGCAGCTGGGGCTGCTTCTCTCACCTCACCTGGTGATTACTGTAACTTCAGACTGTACCAGTGCCGTTCTGTTTTTAGTTTTAGATATTGTGCTGCCTTTCTGAGTGCGTTCATTTTTTCCGCTGGCGGTATCGTCTTAAAGATGACAGGAATAAACCGCTTGCTAAAACAGTGAGAACGCTTGCTGTTCATTGCAATAATGTTGTAGTCATCTCATCTTTTTAACTTTTCCGCTTCTATAACATCGCGCTTCGGGCAAATAGAATTTCTTAATGTCCGTAGCGGAGCGAGTGAACTTGTGTTGTCCATGAACTCTGCCGGTCGCGAGTAACGAGTACTGCAGAGCTACAATTGTCATATACCAGTCTTGTGTAGGGTAAGGCTATGAATATTACGGTAAAATTAAACAACAAATGAGGCAATAGTTTACTGCTGTTTATGGATGGAATTTTTTTTATTTCTCACGGAGAGAGAACGAATCACAATGCCTTGGAGATTGCCCACAAATTTTTTTAGGTTGAAATGGGGAAAGGAAACAACTTAGAAAAACCTTACAAAAGCGCCTCTAAGCTTTGAAGCCTTATATCAGCTTAGTACGGGGAAATGAAAACCAGATGTAGTGTCAAAAAAGAAATGAATTCAGCATCAGGGATAAATATTTTTCTAAAGCACTGCGTTACACCTCCAGGAAGGTGGTGTAACTTTTTAAAATGCTTGCGACTTTTCAGTAATCTTCTTAACTGCTTCCAAACATTTTATGAAAGCAGTTTGCCTCCTTTGGGCTTACCTAAAATATGCGGCTCTGATGGCTCGGTGCTAAACAGCCCTAGGCTTCTTCGAAACCACTTACGCTCTGAACTTCAGAAGGGGGCGTTGGGGAATTATTCCTGGCACACCATTTGACGAAGATTGAACAGCGCACTATTATGCGACATGGACGGAAATAAGCTGCATTAACTTCCTTGTCCCGCGTACTTAATGCGCTGCCTAATCTTAGTTCATTAGCTTAATTACTCTGTCCTTCCCTGCAAATCTACCAAACCCGCAGCCGTCTAAAGGTATCTGCATCAGGAGTGTCGAGTTTACTCGTAATCATGTCAATGTTACTGCACAAACTCTGCGCCCCGTGTTCCGTTTAAGCAATCATGGCGCGCTTTCTAGCGAGTTTCTTGCGAGTGCATTATTCAGAACTATTTGTCCTTAGCTGGTCTGTATATTACTTTTTGTGACTACGCCCCAAAGAACTATCAGGAATCTTGCTTACACTTCGTCTTCCTTCTCGAAAGTAAAGTAGAGAATTCGATCAAAGTTGCACGCGGCTAATCATGAGCAGTAGCGTGCTTTACTCCACGTGCACTTTGAGACCAACTATTTAGTCTTTTTTGCTTCGGGAGCTAGCGAAACGAAATGTCATCTGAGAGCACATTTGAAAACAAAAACGAAGAAAATTGGTTGGCGAATGAGAAAGCCGAGTTAACGAGTTACTGAAAAGGCGCGCGAGTACGCAGTTCGTTGGGATCCCAGTCACGCAGAGATCTACTTTAAAGCCTGCACCTCAGCGGATATGTACTCTGGCACAGATAAAGCCTACGGTTGTTGCGTGTGCTTTCCAGTTCTTAGTTCGCAGCGAAACTAAAGTACCTCCCCAAACTAGAACAAAACCTAGTAGGACACGTATTCTTCTACTTCTTAGGAGGCACCGTTTTACTTTTTGCGTCACCACACGCAGTCTTTCATTGCGCTTTAGGACCCCCTTTTACTTTACCGCGAGTCCTAAAGAAAGGGAAGCTGAACGAGCAACCGGTGGCCGAATCGAAAAGGAAGTCCAGAACGGAAACAAAACAGACCAACAAAAGAACGAAAAGCAAGGACGCGTCGTGGGAAAAGAACAGGAGCGTAACTTGGAGAACAAATGTGTCTCCCCGGGCAGGTTTATTGCGTCGCGGCGGTCGTAAAAAGAAAGCCTAGCTCTTTGTCTCGGTTAAGGTTGCCTTCGTGTTTCGTGCTCCTGTCGACGTTTGAAAAAAAGAAAAAGACACGCTGCGAAGCGAGCGGAAATGGACGAGGGTTGACTCGAATTGAAAATTCGGTCCCACATGCCAAAACGAGACCTCCGCTTAACGCTTAGACTGCACTTCATCCCCCAGTGGAATCTCCTATCCACCCAATGTCAAGGTTAAGGTTTTGTTTTTGACGTCGTACTTTTGGCGTATAGTTTAGGAATACGGCATTGTACTCACGCAGTCGCTACGCCCTGGCGAGGATGCCTCAGTGATGACATAACTTATACAAAAGGAAGGAATTTCATACAGGCTCATAAACTGGGGATTCGAATATTTGGCACTGTTTATAACATTTGCAAAACTTTTATTAGGCAGTAGTGCCCATACTTGTCAATAAAATAGACAACCCCTATAGACTTGTCTGCAGGCAATACAAATGCTATAGACTGTCGGTAGACAATGTATAGATTTATGGGCATACACTTTTAGCGTTGTTTTCTATAGACAGTGTTTACACTATGAATAGACGAAACGAATGGTCTGTATGAATGCAATAGAGTATATACGAAATCTAAAAAAAGGCTATATATCATTTCTATAAGGAAATGCACTGAAGATCCGAGCCATCCGGTCAAAGTGTGTCGCCCCTTTCTTCTGAGAGTTACAAGCAAGAGGCGTTTGGCAATGCTTATTCTGGCGGCGAAAAGGAATGGAGAGGAAAGCTTGGTGATGAAATGTAAGCAGACGAAAGGAACACAGCAGGTAGGAAAAGAACAGCCAAGCGCCATGGGAGGGCTATTTCGTTAAGCCTCCGCTGGGAGAGCCGAAACCGTTTTTAATGGGACATGGCTGCGCAAGAGGAGAAGCACGGTGCAATAGCCGTCATCTCGTTGCACCGCTGTAACTGCGCATATAGTCCCTTAAGCCGATGTCGGATGTCCTAAACCACCTGAGATTAAAAACAGACACGAAATCTCGCCATTTTCGTGGCACCTAGACGCCTTCTTTTTTCACTGCTAGTGCCCCGGCGCCCGCCTAACGCCCATACCTAAACAGACGTATGCAGCAAGAAGGATGGAGACGCGAGCACCGGCCCCAGCTCTTAACGGGGTCGGTGCACGAGGTGTCGTCGTCGCTTCGTACCCGCCAGACCGTCCGCGCTTTCTTTTCGTACGCCTCTGATGGGGTCGTAAAGAAACGGCTTGTCAGCGATTCGGTGACTCCATTTGTCCTTCTCGTCGTGTCTCCGTCGCGTTGCTTTCCCTAATTCCGTCCCTAACGATCCCCCACAGCAGAGACAGCCGCGCATCTGCTACCTTCTTCCTCGGTCCCCCCACCCTCCTCAACTTTCTCCACCTCAGTTCCGACCTCCCGGTCTCCCGTAAGAGGCTCCTGAACGTGTAGCTTTTACGAGCATTCCCGAGTATCCTCAGTTTTTCGCTGCAGGTGCGTGCGTGCGTGCGTGCGTGTGTTAGTGCCTGTGCATTTGTGGTCACGTCCGCTAACCATGTGCTGCCGGGTCATCATCGTAAATCCTTCCGTCGCAACGAGTTTCCGCAACCGACAGCGCGTGAATAATCGGCGCGTCCGATTACTGCCCCTAGCGGTGCAGTGCGGCTTCAATTGCAGTATGTCAGGAAATAGTTTGGGCCACGGGACGGACGCATAACGTGCTGTTATTGCCTCCGTTCAGGCAGTGTTAAATTAAACTTAAATGGGCGCGCATAAAGTTTCCGCATCAATAACGACTTCAGTTCGGGAACATCTGTTATCTATCTCCCCCTCTCTCTTTCTTCAACCTCCGCCGTTTATATCTTCTAAATATGCGCGCGACGGGTTAAAACTCGTTTCACCTTTATTACACCCAAAACCTGATTGTTATCAAATGACACTTTTACTGTTAGCGATAAAATTTGCTAGCCGGACCACGGAAGCTTGAGTCATAAAAGCGCCATTTGCCAAGCGTTGCCCCAATTATTTTTATTTCCTAATGTACTTTCACCAGTCGCGCCGAAGAGGAAAAATTACTGCTTTGTGTGCCGCCGACGAAACTAATATGTTTCATGCAATGCAAGCCATATTTTCTTCATATTTTGTTCATCAATAACGCTTACGGGCGAAGGCAGAACTGCGCAGAAAAAGGCGGTAAATTTGATCTGGAGATTAGAACTCGTTGTAATGGCACATGATGGCATTCAAAGATGTAATTTTGCACGTTTTTGCTTGTAAAAGACCCATGCGTTCACGAAGTGTGTAGGCTGGTTTTTAGTGGCCTCCGTTTTCAACTGCGCCTCCTCATTTGCTCTGGCACGTGAGGACGTGTAAATTGAAAAAATTTCGTTTATAACACGCCTATTCGTATCCGTAAAATTAGTTTTACGAATTCCATCAACCGCATTGAGCAGCCTCAACGAGTCATGGAAGCCTACAAAAAATTTGTATAGAGTTTCAAGCAACAATAAAACCTGCTACTAATCGCTGTACCAACGTCTGCAACCGCTATATCAACGTGTAAAACAGTTCCGTAATAAACCCTGAATTCACGACCCCGGCGATGCCTAGCAGACTGACAGAAAGCGTGAAGCTATGCGTGGTGGACTCTTGTTCTTGTCCGTCTTAGCGCGAAGAGTTGTGGCCGTTACTTTATAGACAGTAGATTACGGACAGAGCAAGAAGCTTGCGTGCGTTTTTTTGCCGGTTTTTCCAGTCACGATCTGTGCCAAGCTTCAAGATATACTCTAGAAATTGTAAAGCAAGCACAAACATGTTTGCTCTTGCAAAAATCTTCAGTTCATAACATGGCCAGCTAATATGCTGCCATCTCAATGGCTACAATGGCTACCTAACGAAGAGGCTGTGATGTTTGCTGTCTACGGAGGCACATTCCGTGATACGGCTGGCAGCTGTTTCATGAACAGTCAACCTCGATTTTTGAGAGCAATGCAAGGAACTTTAACATTAGAAGCCTTTAGATTCTCAGCAGCAAAGTGCGAGAATGTTTGTCTTACCGTGTTTATAAATGACTTCATTGCTGCAACGCTACAAATCCGTGTACTCTTTTCCGGGACAGTATGAAATCTGATTTTAAGGAAACTTCAGTATTTCTAATTTCGCTGCGAATCGAAAACAGACTGGCTACGACTGTTGGGTGCATGTCTAAATGACTGATCTCATTCAGAAACGGCCTTATTGAATCGATGTTGGCCCCCGCAGTGTGAAGACAAGTGAAAATTAACAGGACATAACAGGACCTGGAATTCTCTAATCACGATTGTGTTCACAAGGATTTCACAGTTCTGATACGTAATAAAAACGAACAGCTTTCTCGAGCTCCTGAACTAATGATTTGTAATGAAAATTAAGTATGCTTCGTTTTAAATTCATTGAACTAAGGCTGCGTCTTTTTGTTCAGACGACAATGCTGTGTTCTTGCTCAAAAAATACCTAGACAGGTACGTATAATCTACAGCACTAGGGCGTAGCCAACATCTGGCGATCATTGCACAGCTAAGGGCAATTAGATGTCAGAGCAGCTCTTAAGTTAATTAGGGCAGAAGCTCGAAAATTGTTTGCCAATAATCAGGCTTGCGAAAGTTGGCTTCGACATCGCGGTTTTGTGAAGGACGCAGTTCTGTGGAAACATTGAGGCCAATATACAAAGTCAGAATGCATAACGGGTAGTTCTTTCAACTGGCGGTGTATGTCTCTTATGCTCTGGAAATAAAAAGTGAATCCTGAGGCTTCCTATAAGAATGAAGGTGTTGGCCACGATTAGGCTGCTGTGAATAAACCTCTTCTTCTATTCTGGATTTGGATTAAGCCGGTTATACATCATGTGGTGCAGGCAGGGCCTTATTATTTTTCAAAATTCTAGGTTGCCGCAACCTACTCTGAGTGAATGTGCTCGGTAAATCTAATCGCCGCTGCCTTCGCCGCCGGTTGCACGTTTTCCTTGTCGGCTACGGGCAGGACTGGAGCGAAAAAGTGCTTCTGCTCGTCCATTCGTTTACAACGTGGAGTAAAATATTGCAAGTTTTCTTCATAGACTCAGCAAGAAACAGAAAGAAAGACAGAGTTTGTGGGGCGCGCATACAACTGAATGGTTTTGGAGTTTGAGCGCTGCATATTCTACCAAACTCTGCCGTTGTTGGCATACGCGGGATCCCGATGGTAAAGCGAGTTGGAAAACTTGGAGTATTTCGAACAGGCTTGACGGGAACCACTTGCTCTTTGCTTAGATATGGGTGTTTTATGAAATGATCTTCTCTGTGGGGTTGCACAGTTCGAACAAAGTTCGAACTCTGCTGGTGGGAACGGTTGCCGTCACTAAAATTGTCGCAGCGAATGGCGTGTTTTCCTGTTCTGAATGCCTCATGACCCTTTCCCGTCCGCGGCTTTCTGCTAATGAGTGCAAGGTTGGGCCTTTACGCAAAGCACCACATTTGGCGTAGAAGTGCATGATTAATGCACGAGTTCCACATATCCAGGTGACATACAACACATCAAGGAGGCGCTGCCTTGATTTGTGTTTTTGCTTGTGAACCGCCTATTTGTCTCTCTGGCAATGAAAAGGAAGCTGTATCCACTAGCCAAACTCACTGCTTTAATGAAGTTGAACGGATTAAACTATCGCCGAATGGTCAACTTTAATCCAGGAGCCATTCCTAGCTGCCGCCAGTGGCATTACAGGGCACCAACATGTTTCTTAGACGGCACATATCACCTTCTCTGCATTTCTCTCCACCTCACACTTTCCCCTTGGTCCTACAGAAGCTGAAATTGATTAAAGTTTAATGCCCTGCCAGGCGCAGTCTAGGCTGACCGTACACGCCGCCTGTCTCACGCAGTGTGGACGCCCGGAACTCTCAGCCCGCCAGCGACCCGACGGAAATGAAGCACATCACCTTCATCACAGCCTGCGTCCTCCTCTTCTTGGCCGCCACCGGTGCAGAGGTGAGTCCCCGCATGCTTTTCTTCATGGTGCATTTATTTCATACCTTTTTTCATGCAATTCTCGGCTTGCACTCACATTTGCCGACCGCTTCTCAATGATTCGTGTTGAAAAGCAGTTTGTTGGAGTAGACAGAAAAAGAAAGGTCTGGTGTAGCGTCAGCTCTGCATAAACAATCGAATATCGCCTCCAGATTCTTGACCGTTACCCCAGTGTGGGTATGTGCCATCTTTTGCAGGGCTAAAAACAGCGGAAGCAACATTTACAATCTCTGCTGATTATCGCGTCACATGCAAGTGAAGGAAAGTAGAGGAGAGGAGAGGTGACTTTCCTCGAGCCGAAGGAGCAGATATTTCGATATATCTTTATCTCTGGAGACGCTTACATATAATTATTAAAATCTGCAAAACAGCAGTGTAGTACGACCGGGCTCACAAGCATAATTTTGCATGCAGAACTGTCGAAGGATGTCGCTGTCTCCGAGGAAGTAGCGCGTAGATTTGAAAGTTAAAATTTACACACCCGGGCGGCCTATAGGTCTGTACTAGTGCAACAGGATACAAATACCATCGAACTGCAACCTGGAACCAACTGTAAGTAACCTGTAAGCAACCATAGTAACCTGTAAGACTATTGCAACCTGTAAGGTTGCTATAGACCATAATTCAACCTATTGAAACCAGTCTATAGCAACCTTACATGTTGCTGTAGACAGATGGTACTCTGTAAAGTGCTAGTGCTCCCATTGAAGTGACCGACAGAAATTACACTACCACGCTGTCTTCAGCAGAAGTTAGGAGTTAGCTTTCCAGGTTGCAATGCCTAACGCTTACTGCACTGATCTTTAGCTCAGTGGGCTGTTTAATTATTACATGTGGGAATTTTCTGCTGTTGTAGTTACCAGTGAAATGAATTTCAGTGCATTGCGATAGGTAACTGAGACATCTATCTGCACGAATCTTATGCCTCAGTTGAAAGCACAAGCGACACTTGGTAAGAGCACGCCAGCGTGCTTAGGAAAAAAACTCTCGGCGTTGCATTGATCACATGCCCCGGGCTGTAAACCTGGCATATCTACAGCATCACGAGCAGAGTGAAAACCGGACAGCGTCCTTGTTGATCTTGTGTCCTCACAAAACCACTGGAAGTATTTTCTCTGATGCACGAACTGTTGAGTAGCAGCCCTTGAACCTTAAATATCGAGCGCTCTTCCTCCCTCTCCTCGCTGACAGTGTCGCTTGTCAAGCCAAAGCAATGGCTTCAGCGCTCACAGATCCCATCTGCTCGAGACGTATGAGTACTCGAAGGAGTGTCCCGTATTCTTCGCCGCTTTCGCTACATGAAGAAAAGCGGTGTGGAGGTTTCGTAAGTCGAAACACACCGCAGCAGTCAACAACACAAAGTGTCGAATAATTTATTCTTGTCTTTGTGGATGAAATTGGAAAAAAGAATTGAGGAAGGGCATTCGGTTGGTCATTTCGTTTATTTTGCGCTAAGCAACGAACAGAAAACACTTTGGAAGTAGCGAAATACAACTAAGGGGTCATCAAAAACCTCTCTTTTCTGTACCGCACGGCAACCGCCACTGGAAGTTATGTGCGAAGTGAACTGCAAGGCAGGAATTGTCGGAATGTTGGCGCCAATGCGCAAGTACTGTGATGTGTATTTAATATTCCCTCCGTTGCGGTTCTGCTAAGCACTCAGGAGATGAAAATGCAGATGCCGGGAAAAACGTCGTGCCACGCCGCCTTTAAATAACCAACGGCCGAAGAGGGAATAGTGGCAGGCGTAAATATAGCTGAGCGCAGCCTACACCATTTCGCTAGCAGTCGAGCGTGCGCCCTTTCAAAAATTGTGAGCAGACTTTCGTGGTGGCAGGCTTCCCACCGACTCACGAATAGGGCAGAGAACTTTTCGCAAACGGGATGGTGCTTTCCTAACACCCTGCAGAGACGAACGCGCCGCTTGCGAGGACAAGCGACGAGCGAGTTCTGTCGCGAACAGCAGTGTGCCCTTCAACCTAGCGTGCGGGGTGAAGCGCCGATCTCGGGCTAGTCCCCCGAATAAATTGGAATAATTACGCAGGAGTAATCGTCGCCCTGATCAGATCGCGACAGGATACTTCGCCTCTTTCCTGCCACAGCTCCCTTCTCGCCATCAGTTTCACGTTTCCCATGGGCGAATGTGTACCAGCCTCTTTGGTGACAGAGCGGACGAAAGAAGGGCGGAAATAGAGATGGCCGGGGGCTGGTGAGGACGGGGTGAAGAGCGAGAGTCGTTAAGCGCCGCGGCAATTATCGCACCGCTCTCGTACCTCGTAAAAGGAAGAGGGGCACTGTGAAGAAAGGGGGGGAGTATCGGATGTTGGGAGCGAACGTCGCATGCGGCAGCCACCGCCGAGCGCTGTTAGGGACGCGATGTACGGCATCATCAGCAGATTCCGAGCTCGCGCGAAGCGATTGCGTGTCGGTTGCTCTCAGGCACAAATGTATAAAACGTTTCCCGTTCCCGCCGCTATACGGCGCTCAACCACTCCGCCCGAGCGACAGGAGCAACCGACGTTGGTGTGTGCGGGTCGGACGGGAACCGTTGCGCTGCAAGAGCTATTCATTTCGGGTGGCGAAGGATTACGTCATGAGAAACGAGCTGGTTAGTGTTTCAGCCGTCGAGCGTAGAAGATAATGAAGTGCTGGAGGGTGTGCGTTTACGTTTCTCACGATCGAAGCACTTCCGTCAGCAGCTTTTTCGGGGAGATTCTTTCGAAACGA
Source organism: Amblyomma americanum (assembly GCF_052857255.1). Taxonomy (NCBI): domain Eukaryota; kingdom Metazoa; phylum Arthropoda; class Arachnida; order Ixodida; family Ixodidae; genus Amblyomma; species Amblyomma americanum. The sequence goes on from NC_135498.1 coordinate 97,094,785, forward strand.
CCGATCTCTTATGCAATCGACTATTGTACCAATGGCGAGCGTACGGTACTAGACTAGGGTGCACAAAGCGGGACACAGAGCACAACGCATTTTGACGGCAACGAACTAGTGAAAATTGTGGGACATGCACATGCAGAACGCTGCGGCTGTGTTTAGATATTGGCCAGCATAATATTTCAAAGCCGGCCATTTTACTGCTGCCTGTCTTCGACTGAGAGTATTGTTGTAACGGCTGTCCTCGAAAAACCTCATCCCTTCCTACATATATTGGCGAGAACTGATTTCAAGTTTTGGTGTAGCTATTTTTCGTGAGTGCTTAACGAGTATAATATTTTTAGGAGTGGATGGTCAAAGTTTGATGTTTGGTGGGAATCACTTAAATTTTTCTCATTTTGTCATAAGAATCTGCTCCTCCTGCATTACGACGCAAACGAGGCTTGCGCCAATTGTAAATTTGGCCAACTGCTTCGTGTGCGATATGACAGTTTCACTGCAGTGTGTGGTTCCAGCATTTTTCCACTGCAAATTTTGGTGTTAATTTCCGTTTTAAAAAGAGGACACTATTTCTGCGGGCCGCTTTCTTTCCTCATCGGCATGTCGATCTTAAGAGCCACGGACTGCAAGCCTTCTTTTGTGTGCTTGTAATATAATCGGGGTAAAGAAAAGTGCAGAATCCCCAAGAAACGTGCACTAACGTAAACGACAGCAGCTGCGTTTGATCGTAAAAGAGGGAAAACTGTGCGTCTGGCAACCGCCATTTTAAATTCACGCGATTGTCGAAAAAAGGTCACGGAACGTTTAGGCTAGGTACACGCGAATAGCGGTGTTAATGCTGCAACTTCCTGATATATATAGGCTGACGCTAATACCGGGACCTAGAGGGCATAAGCGCGCAAATATTTATTCATAGCGCCAACAGCCCTGCTTCTTTGGCGCGCCAAAGCAAAACGAAGCACAAGCGCTGAACGCACACTAAGCCAACCACGATAAAAAAAAATCCGCATAAGCTGCACAAGGATAGAGAAAGAATATGGGAGTTGAACGGAATGCTTTGTCACAGAATAGAAAGAAGGCGTCAATGCAGTCACGCGTGCTGCAACGCAGAACAAATGACCCAAAGGAACATAGCTGTCATCGGACTGAGAAGAATTGGATGTTCGCCGCGGGCAGTGACGTTTGAGGCGGGACACGAGGAAGAGAGCCCGGTCGAGATTAAATGACGTCGCTGACAGCGCCGGCAGTGGCTTGCTGACTCAATCCGACGAAGAAGCCACCTGTGTGTTCTCTGTCCGGTGGCGCTCTGATGAATGGCAGGGAACAAACGCCCCGTTCCAGGCGCATCGATCCCCCTTGTGTTTGCCCAACGCTGCCTCAAGGAGAAGGCTCGCTGACTCGGCTCTGCCGGACCTCAGTTGAGTTTGACTTACCCGAATGCTGGGCTCAGCTGAGATTAGCGACACGGCTGCGGCAATAAGCCCCCCTCCTCCATGGGGCGATAGTGGCGTCGTATTGAAATGGAACATCCGTGATGTGATCCCGTGTTTGAGAAGCCCCGGGAACTGCCACTTTCCACTTCCTGTCAAACACACGCCAATTCGTGGCTGTACTTGCTGATGGTAGGAGCTTTTTAGTTGTATACCTAAGCACATGCGCACTTTTATATATATATATATATATATATATATATATATATATATATATATATATATATATATATATATATACATATATATATAATATATATATATATATATATATATATATATATATATATATATATATATATATATATATATATATATATATTCAAGGTTCAAAAATACGCCCAGGCACTCTAAGACGACTTCTGGTTATTGTATGGAGCTAGTCACACTATTTTTGTGCTGTGCTTTATTGCATAATTTGTCGACATTAATTAACCAACTTCGCCAGAAACGAAGATAAGCGAAAAAAGCCATTGAGAAAGTTTTACAACAGTCCGCGAAACGACCGAATGAATTTTTTTTAACCTTTTATCTATTACGTATCAGCTTCTTCGCTCACTGAAGATGCCCGTGAAACACGAAAAATACCACGTGACATGCCTCCCTGCGCGTCGCGATAGCAGTGCTCTCAAACGTTCCGTGTAGGAACGAACAGCGCATTTAGCCCGGTGTGCTGCCACTTGATGACAGGGCAGCGACGCAGCAGCTGGCTATGCGATATAAGCCAGCGGTACGCTTCCCTTGCGGCGCTCGATGATAGCGACCAGCAGATAGTCCTCATCGCCTGAGCTCGCGTAATCGCATAGCCAGCGCCTGCGTCACAGTCCTGTCACCTTTTTAAGCAGTGGCACACCGGGCTAAATTAGCTTTTTCTTTGTTGGGCATAACGTTCGAGAGCGCTGCAATCGTGGAGCGCAAGCGGACATCTCACGTGGCATTTCTTGTATTTCGCGGCCATATGCAGAGAGCGAAAAAAAAGCCGATATGTAATAGATGGAAAGTTGAAAGCGGTTCAATTGGAGATTTTGAGCGAGGCATGCGAAGTAGACTCAGGAAACCGTTTTCACGATGCACACCTCAGCGCTCCCGCAAGTGCCGGTGTGGCTCCGGATCCTATGTGTATTCCTTTTGCTTCTTTCGTGCACAACAGCAATTTTAAAATGCCTAAAATTAGCTGATTCGTTTACGTAAACACTTCTTACAGAAGTAAGTCAGGATATGTAGTTGACATCATTGAAAGAGAGTACAGTTATTACGTGGAGGCATCAAGACTGAACAGTAATAGCATAATAAATCATCACAAATGGTAGAATATTATTATGTGCTATTGGGACCTGTTGCTTAAAAGAAAACGAAATTTTGTAAGTAATTTTCGCTGAGAGGATCTCAATTCAAGACTGAAGTGGATAAACTGTCCACTTATGATTGCCTGCAAAGTACCTCTAAAGAGCCGGTCTGTCGTTATTTATTAGTCGAGACTGTACGAAAAGCTTTCTAGGCACTGTTTCTAATAATAATAATAATTGGTTTTTGGGGGAAAGGAAATGGCGCAGTATCTGTCTCATATATCGTTGGACACCTGAACCGCGCCGTTAGGGAAGGGATAAAGGAGGGAGTAAAAGAAGAAAGGAAGAAAGAAGTGCCGTAGTGGAGGGCTCCGGATCCGGAATAATTTAGACCACCTGGAGATCTTTAACGTGCACTGACATCGCACAGCACACGGGCGTCTTAGCGTTTTTCCTCCATAAAAACGCAGCCGCCGCGGTCGGATCAGTAGCCGAGCTCCCTAACCATTGAGCCACCGCGGCTGGTCACACATTGGTTCTAAGAGAGACCACATTTCGAGGCCGGAAATTATATCAACCGGGCTCAAACATAAAACAAAAGCATCATTATTAGTGTCGACGGTAAGGTTTTATTCTCACTATTGTCAGCGATTTTCTCTTATGGACAACAGCGGCTGTCAGCATTCCTCACTCATCTGCAGCGCCACCGAGTGTGCGGTGTGCAAAAATTTTTTAGACGAGTCACAGGTATCGCACTGAATACTTTGCATATTGCAGAATTGAAGTTCCAGTATCGCACAAGACAAAGGAATTAGAAGCGCCAGCAAAGGTTGTACTGTCCATACTGTTATACGTGACACCATCTTTGTGCCGAATATAGTTATTGCCTCGCGAAATCGTTTTATGTAACACCCTTTGCAGCCGGGCAAAGTGCTGTATCTCAGCTGTGAACGAACAGAACATCACGCATCATCATCTCGCGTAAGTGCGTGCTTTACACAGACGCTTAACACCTCGGGCACTTAGCAGTCCTAATGTCAAATAAAGGTGTCTTTCCTCACTCAGCTCATGATTACCGCCTTTTCTACATCATCTTTCCGACATCTTTCAATGGCAAGACCAAAAGCCTCGGCAGCGCCACCAGCGAACCAGGTGTACACCAGAAAGCACCAGCGACGCCTTATGCGAAATGTCCGCGCGGCATAATGTCTACGAATAGGATGAAAAAGAAATAAGATGAAATCGGTATTCTTGACAGCTAGAACGAAATCGGGCGCTACCGGCCTGGCGTTACTTGCCTAAAACTAGCCTAGATAATGCATAACCGACGTATCTGTACGTGGCTGGCGTGGTGCTAAGAATCTAAAGGGACGATCACTGTTACCATGACAATTACTCTTCATAATGTTACTCTATATCACGCTGACTCGATCAGCGGGCTTCTTTAACTTTTACTCATATCTCACGGTGTACGAACCTGCAGCATTTTGCATCCATCGAAATGCGACCACCGCTGCCGGGATCGAACCGGCGTATTTTGGGTCCGTATATCTGAGCACCATAGCCACTGTGTCAATGCATGGCTTGATGATTATTTTCTTGATTTGTGGACTTTTATTACTTACGACACTTAAAACGTGACCCTTATTTTATTGCTCTTGACATGCACACATTTGTTTAGTTTACGCTTTTTTTTTCAACAGGCTGCAAAGACAGAAGATGTAAGTAATAATCTTATTCTCCCACCCGATCGCATTTGAACTTTTTAGTTCGCAAGTGCGCGCCTACTGCTTGTATGAATTCACTGATCGCGAGGACATTTATACACACGTAATTGCTTACCCCCTTCTCCTCCCTCCTGCAGGCTACTAAATTTCATCATAGGTGCTGCAACAGAGCCGGAGTATATTAGCGGGTAGCTGTATATGTTTACTTCTGTTGCTGTATCCACACAAACCGGCACAAACCTGCACAGTAAGCGAACTGTATTTTCACAAAATATGAACAAACTTTTCACTTCAGTACCAGGTACTTAAGGTGCTCCTCACATGAAGCAGTACGATAATAACTGCTTTTTTTTTCTTTCAGGAATACCACAGACATTTAAGTAAAATGAATTCTGAAGCAGTTCGGTCAATGAACAATAATTATCCTCATCGACTTCCTTTTTCTGCGGATTCTAAAGCTACTTACGGACAGTTAACAGATCTAGAAACGCCATTCTCTTTGTCAGAGGCCTTGCCTCATTACGATAGTGCACAATGACAAGCAGCCATGAGCGCTCAAAAAACAACAACAGAAAAGATTAGGAAAAGTCTCAATATTTTAAAATTTCGTTTTTAATCTTCAGTTTACAAAAAATATGACCTTGGCGGTATATTTCGCGCCAGTAAACCGCTTTTTGTAATTTTACGAAGAACTAAAGCAAACAACGGTCTGAAACAATTGACGACATTTAAAGTCTTTGTGAAAAGCGATTCCTGGCATACCGCATTTCAATTAAAGTGTCAATATGTTAATAATGTTCATTTCGGCTCATAGAAGTGCATGAATTGCTACCACACTTGAAGAAATCGTCTTTTCAAACACATTTCCGAAGGAAAGGTCAGAGCGTCAAGTACCAGATTGCCAGAGTTCTGCGTATTATATTAATTATTGCAAAAGCGAACTGTAGAACCAAAACATCGTGAATTTTTGTGCTCGTAACGCTCCATTTGCTGATGATGCAGAGAAGTTTTATTTTTTTCTCGATTCACTGGACACGCACGCGTATTTGCGCGCATTCTTATTCGTCCTTACACAACAAAGATCATTCAATGCAGTTAAAAGCATTAATGCTGGAATCTTTTTTTTTAAATAAATTGGCCAAGTTAGTACAAATTTTTTTTTGAGAAATGCTGCAAGGAGCCCCTAGCTAAATTCTGTTCATATTTTTTCGGTGAAACCGCAAATTTTGAAAACTTTCCTCAGCCACCTCCACTGAATGTAAATAACTACTGGTTTACATGTAAGGTTACAGAGCTAAACAGCCAATAACTCTTATACACTAGGTATTCAGTAACGGAATATTGTGCTGGGTTTCATGTCTAATACGTACGCTGAAGCATTTAATGAGCTAGAACTTATCAATGTTTATGAAGTAGCGCGCAGATGTTTCTCACGCTTCATTTATTGTCCTTTTCCAACCAACATCAACAGGACCTTCCGGACGTAAGCAGTTTTTGATTTATTTTACGTGGTACCATTCTTTCTTAACTTTCTCTATGTTCTCTGCTGTTCAATAATCTTCTTTTCCTTTCAAGGCATTCTCAATAAATGAAATAATTATACCTGCATGTGCCTCATTCACTGCATGCTTTCGCAAAACCCTTTACCGGCTGGCTGATACTAATCTGCAAGGCCTTGAAAGGTTCAGACGTCCAGTGCAAGAGCCTCATACGAATGTGAAATAAGTATCCAACTGTGTCTGCTCGTAGCCATACAAGAGGTAGCCTGGCTTGGAATATATACAAACGAGAAGGCTCAGTCATGAAACTGGTTTTAGCATTTTGTGATTACTGGAGCATTCCAGCAGCATTCTTCGGTAAAATGCACCAGATGATGGATTAAAGCTGACAGCGCTGGAGGTTTCGAAATATAATGCGACATGATAAAGCTAAGCACGCAAAGCTTGTATTTTTGAAAATTGAGCGTTCAGGCAGCAGACTTTCGAACAGGAATTATGGGTTTATTACAAAAATCAGATTACATAATCAACGAAGCAAATGTATACGCGTTTTAAGCCGGACAAAATCTCTTAAAAGTTCTTGCCTGTGCCCCCAAGAGTTTATTGAATGGACTAGCTCCGACAGTAAATGTGTCTACTTTTGGTTCCAATTGACCTAAATATCGGCAATAGGCACTGCAGAGCTCTAACACAACCCAAGCTATGGATTTATATAACTAGAGACACAAATAGGAAAAAATAATGTGTTTTATTACGCTACATTCTGTGCTCTCGTTCGAGATATGCGGGTCCAGCCCCATCATCTTTTGCACATGTATTTGCAGCTTGCCACGTTTACCTGACGGGCGGCATGCTTCCATTTTTTTAAATATTTTCAAACATATAAAAGACATATTCTTTGAAGATTTTAGAACCAAGCGCTACTAAAGTCAACAAAGTAGAGAACAACAGAATGCTGATCGATGGCGCACCACAGCATCATGAAATAACTGGATAAGTACCGTATTTGCCAAAAGTAACCGGGCAACAATTGTCTATTTCTTAGCCGCTTAGCAAATTATTTATGACAGCCCTTAAGCCCTGAGTCTGTGCGATTTAAGGTAAACCCTTTTCCTTGCGATCTGACACCTCTCGGTGTTTAGGAGGGCCGCAAAATCTCCGTTATACGGCTGAGAGGCAAAACCTGTGGCCCCGTTAGTTTTGCCAAAGGGGGTGAATATGCATGTAGGCGTTTCGAAAAAGTCAGAAAATGTCTCTCGCTAGGATTCGTGCCACGTCATGTTTTATTGGTAGGCTCTGGGCTGCGACGGGGTGCAGGTGCAGTGATGTGCTGCGCTGTACCCTCAGAGACCACATGTGGCCACATGGTTTGTGAATGTTTTCTCACCTTTCTTTTCCGTTGATTTCAGCCCATGCCACCTACTGTAAGCAAATTTCCTGTTTATTTTGCATCCTGAAAACCGGATAATGTCACCGTAAAGTTTGCGCCATGTCTTTGCAAAAAAAAACGTACAAATATATTCGTAAAGGGCATGATTCTGAATTTGCTATTAACCGAGCCAGGAGACGGTCTTGCATAAATATTTGAATCTGCAGCGACATATGCATGTATCCTAAGGCAATAAAGCGCGAATTACAGCGGAGGTGCAGCAAAGCTTCAGTACTTCATCAAAAAGAAGGAATTAGATAAAACGGCCGCATACTTTTGTGCACAAGACCCGCGCTTCAATGCCAGTAACAGGGCCAACGCTTCCAGTCTGTTCGCTCCGCGCTAACCAACACGGAAATACCAGACGCGCCCTTCGGAGAAATTTTTCTTCCGGTCAAGCTGAGGATACGGCTGAAAGCTACTCTACGCCCATCTGGCTCATGACAATACAAGTAACTCGCTTTTGTTTTTACAGCTGTAGTTCAGGTGCAGCCCACGGTTTCGGAATGCAAAAACGTCACGCGATCATCCTACCGTTTGATATGGCTCTTTTTAAGTTTATGTTACGAAGGTGTTGTATTAAAGCCGTAGCGTTAAGGCTACCGTTCAGCTGAAAAACCGCAGTAGTTGGCGTTGATGTGTCGACCACCTCGTGCGGGTAATTCAAACGCCCCACAGCGATCACACAGTGAAGCATTGAAGACGTCGCTACACAATTCCTAATTGACCTAGAGGGTCGTGACGTCAATCTCAGCGTCAAGGCAACCCATGCACACAGTATACTGTCTATCGTATTAAAACGGGTTTGAGGTGCGAATGGCACGGTCATTAACCATACCCACGAGGAACGACTAAATTTCTGAAAGCGACCACGAGCGAATATGTAATAAAAAATAAAATGGTCACAAAAAGCTCACAGACAATCTACGTCCCAGTGCTGGAGTTGATGAAAACACAGTGTCTTCGCATCTAGCAGCGATGTTCCGGTTGGTTGATTTTCATATTATCTGCTGGGACAAAGCCGGAATGTGGCTTACCCCACATGTCTGTGCACCTTAAACGTTGACAGTAATGTTTATGCCAAGAATGAGAAGTTTTAGTGAGGTTGCAAGCCTTGGAAGAAGGTTTAAAACAGGAGTGAGTTGGTGAAAGAGCCAATCTTGTAGCGAAGGAGTGTACCTGAACCGCCATTAATAAAACCCAATTAATAGGTGACCACAAAAAGAATTTCCGGAATCGCCATCAGAATTTGAGGTGCCCCTACCGGTAAGCAATATGTAATAAGTGCAGAACTTTTCTCTAGGCCGTTCCTGGTTCTATTGTCGCTACCTTAAATGTGTCTTGGCGAGTCGTAAACGGTTGCTTACAACTAGTGACACCGCAGAAGCCGGTCCTTTCGACTGCTGTCATTTCCTTAAAACTTGAAAAACAATTTAAATGTTGCGTATTCATGCTTTTAATCTGGCGGGGTTGCAATTTTTTAGCCTCTTTAGATATTGGGGTGCGAAGTAAAAATATCCGCGTGAATGGTCGCACGCTTAATAGAAATTTCAACCTTTATCTAAAAGTGACTAACGCTAACGCTTAAGTCCTTGACTTCGCTTTAACAAGATTATCCTCTAAATAATAAAGACAGAGTCTCGTGCCGAAAAACTGTATGAAAGCATTAGAATGTCTACATAACAAAACACAATAATCAAATTAAAGCATTTTCTAGAATATTTGCAAGAAAAAGGAAAAGCTAAGATACCCGCAGGAAAGGCTTAAGACAGCTCACAAACAAAACTTGTGGCACTGTTCACAAACATAACCAGCTCCTGACATTTTTTCACTACAAATTGATCTTACGACGGTTGTTTTACCTTATGAAGTGACTTAAAGGGAAATTTAGCATATGATTTCGCGATCTTTACTGTTCGAGACATTCTCGTGCTCCAAAACGTACTAGAGCTTCTCGCCTCCTGTGAAATGATGCCATTAGAATTTTAGACCGAAAATTGCGCACATCCACTTACGCACCTTGGGCACTGTCTTTCTTTTTTTTCAGAAGTCACCCGAACAGCGAAAAAAGGTTCGTTATACTGTGTGCAATTCTAATGTAGCCTACGTTTACCTTGAAGAACGTTACGCGCTTCAGCATTTCGTCTTATACAATGAGAATGCCCTCCTGTCTGTGTATGATATTGACGTAAAGTTGGAGAAAAACGGTTACGGGGTGCCTCCTGCTAGGAGGCTAGGTTATCCTAGCTCTGCAACGCGACCAACTAGTGTTAGATTGATACTGATGCATGGAGTAAGCCGTCCGTACATACAGTCCTTGTAGGCGACTGAGTTTCGTCACTTCAAATTATTTCTATTACTTTTCTGCACTATGTTTTGTTGTCCACTGCTGTGTTGACATAAGCGGACATGTACAACGTGAATAAAACAACTTTATATACCACTAAAAGTATTTCTGAGGTCATTTCAGTTCAGGTCTGCCCACGACAAGCGTGGAACTCCACATGAACTTTTAAACCGCATATCTGCAAGCAGTAACACGGAATAAGTCTGTTCCGCTCAGCGCATGTGCATTTCTTGCCATGACAGACATAAACGCGATAGAGGGCTGTCACTTTTATCCGTACGCATTGAATATTAAAGGACCTTCGCTCCTGAAGAGCTGCACTGTCTTATAATAAGCGACTACTATTTGTACGAGCGTTCCCCACGGTTACAGCAGCGTCTCTATGGCTGGTAAGCACGTTGCAAAACCAAATTTTTCGTCTCGTTAGAGCAAACTAGTAAGCGCGGTGCGCCCCAGACGTACCGTCATGGACAAACGTTTGCGGGATGAAGACTCGCGGGAAAAAAATTTACTGCGGAGCGGTTAGGCACAACAGGTCAATGAAAAGCATAGAAGCGTAAGAAGGCATGCGTGTTCCATCTGGTAGAAGAATACCCTCTGAATGGCTAGCAGAAAAACGCGGAAATCAATTTTTTTTTTCCGCGAACCTGCATCCCGAAAACTTCTGTCCATGACTGTACTATAAGTCGCCACATGAAATCTGCAGTGTTTTGCATCCTTATTAGAGTTTAAACGCACTAGGCCGTAGGAAACGGCCATGATTTGGAAACTAGTTTTGTTTGCGGTGTTGCTTGCTAATTCAATTTTTTTTTATTCTTCCCCACCTAAAACAGCATGTGCTCTGCTCTGGCTTTTCTTAGTGACAAGTAAGAACTCTAGTTCTAAAAAGTGCGAACGGAGCTTGTATCTCTCACTCCTCGATCCATGAAAGAAGGACGAAAGGAAAAGTCCAGAGGAGAGCAAAGATTGGCTGAGCTGTTGACTTTACGACCGGATTTGTATCCAGCTGCATAAAATTGCTAGGGGAAAAAATACATTTTTTTCTCTCCTAAGCCGGTGACAATCCAAGAAAAGTGCTTTCTCATGTTACATTAAAAGCTTTTTGTTTCTTAAAAGAGCGCGTCGGCGATTGCTCTCACTTACTGTCGGTTTAGGTCCCCCAAATGGAACGCTCACATGCAGATTCCCCATGACGTTAAACTTAGCACTGGCAGCGCAGTTGTGCTCCAGATTTTCTAAAATGCTGACGCTCTCCCTTCGAGGCAAGGGGAAAAAGAAACTTCCCAGTGTCTAACCGAGTCGCACTTGAATCGGATATCAAGTCTGCACTGTTTTTTTAAGCGTATTTTAGAAAGTGTGCATTTTAGTATGCTAACACTCTAAATTCAAAGGGCAATTCAGACGAAAGCCGTGTTTTGTGCTATCAGCATTTCATATATTGACGGAGTAATTGAGGTTATAAGGGACAGGGAGGAAAATGTGCATGGCTTGTGTTAGTTGGGATACAGGGTTGTAAGAAATGCACTTAGGGCATTTTTTTAGTCGTGCGTGCAGTCTCTTTCAAAGTCTACTTTAATATTTAGCAATGGTGATAAAAGTCCTGCAAGGCACAGTCAGTGTGGCACATTTGTCTTGCGAATGTTTCGTTCGATATCTGTCGACAAGAAATAGTGTAGGAAACTGCACCAGCGCATGCATAGCGATTTGGCAGAACGTGTGTAAGAATATTAATCTTCCAGATTCGTTCATATTTCAGTGCGAAGTTCTAGCTTATTTAAGTCAAGATATTTGTTTAGTATTAGCAAAGTAGAGAAAAAGACGTCACCGCAAAATATAGTGTACCTGATTTCTCATTTGCGAAAAACAGTTCGTTTCATGCTCAAGGAGCGAAAATCCGCGCCGATGGTGTATAAAGAATAACAGCGCGAAACTTCCGTAAGTTATCTGCGGCGGCATCAACCAGGTGGCTTGCGCAGTTAAGATTTGCATCGTGTGAACAGCACGGTTGCTCCCTACTACTGGAAGTACAAATTACGCGGGAAAAGACCATTTGGTACTGAAAGTACGAGGGCATAGCAGAGAGGTGAAGCCCAAGCCTTAAATTGATCAATCGTTTGGGATGTGTTTAAAACATAGATTAGGAGGGCGAGGGTGTAAGTTAGCAGTGCTGTGATTGAACTAAGGTTTTTTAGATTCACTATTCTGCAGAATAAATACTAAGTTCGCCAATGTGTTCTGGTTATACTCATGCTCGTATGTATATTTGTTGTGATGAAAATAGATACATTGGATGGACTCTTTGGGTGAATGCATACGCGAGATGGTTTGTTTAATGTTGATTTCCCGGGCTCAAGACCCCAAGTTCTTTGAACAAGTGCACTCCGCTACGTCCACTGAATGTACACAGTTGTTAACGCTCAAATGTTTGTTTAAAATGTGATTTCGGATAAGCAGAACAAATTAATACTTTCATATTAGCGTTCACAAGCGCTCAAAGTTAGCGTGAAAGTTGCCGAATGCAGTCAACTGCATCCCAGAAACATTCGCGAACTAGCACGTGACACACATATACATTTATTGCTCATTTTTACGCTTTTTTCTAACCTTTCTTAACAGCACCACCGCAAAGTAGTAAGTGATTTTGTGTATTTGATCTTTGGGCACATATGTTTGATGGGCATAGATGAGGTCTTTGTTTGCTTGCCGTGCGTTCGTTACGTTTAACGAGTTGTCAGTAAAACTTAACATCAAATATGGACGTGCATCACTGGCTACATATTTTAGCATTGCGCTTGCATATAACTTTCACTTGCAGTTTGGCTAAGTTATAGAAGCCAAATATTTAAGTTCGCGCTTTGATTCCGAAAACCTCAAACAGTTTTTAACCGTTAATTATTTAAGATGAGTAAATAATGGCAGGAAAGTACAATTGTGGCCATAAGCCTGTTCCGAGGCATCTTCTGAATATTCCGCAGGACTTGTACACTTAGTCCTATCATCATCATAATCGTCAGCATGACTACGCCCACTACAGAGCAATGCCCTCTTTCATGTCTCTCCAATTAACCCTGTCCTTTGCAAGGTGCGGCCACCGTATCCCCACTTACTTTTTAATCCTATCCGCCCACCTAACATTCTGCCGCCTCCTGCTGCGCTTGCCTTCTCTTGGAATCCACTTAGTTAGTTCTGAAATCCAGTGGTTATCTTGCCTTCGCATTACATGCCCTGCCCAGCCCATTTCTTCCTCTTGATTTCGACTAGGATGTCATTAACCCGCGTTTGTTCCTTCACCCACTCTGCCCGCTTCCGGTCCCTTAACGTTAGAGCTACCATTTTTCTTTCCATATCTCGCTGCATTGTTCTTAACTTGAGCTGAACCCTTTTGTTAGCCGCCACGTCTGTGCCTCCATATGTGAGTACCGGTAAGATAGAGCTGTTACATACTTTTCTATTTAGGGATATTGGTAAAGTGTCATTGACGATTTGAGAGAGCCTGCCATATGCGCTCCACCCCATTGATATTCCTCTAGTTAGTTCCCTCTCATGATCCGGATTAGCGGTCACTAGCTGCCCTAATAGACGTATTTCTTTTCCAATTCCAGCCCCTCGCTACCAATTGTGAACTGCTGTTCTCTTTCTAGACTATTGAACGTTAGTTTGATTTTCTGCATGTTAATTTTTAGATACACCGTTCTGCTATGCCTAACCAATTGATCATGTTTTGCTGTTAATCTCCTGCGTGCCTAAGCACAGCGTTGTCATCAGTGAATCGCAAAATACTCAGGTATTGTGGATTAACTCTAAACCCCAACTGCTCCCAATCCAGGCCTCAGAACACCTCCTGTAAAGAGGCGGTGAATAGCAATAGCATCTTCGAGGTCGTATGTCCCCCCCTCTGACGCCATTTATTATTGGAATTTAATTGCTGGCTTTTTGGAGGAATTTGGTAGCGGCGCAGTGGTTGCATATATCTTCTAGTTCTTTCACATGACTCTTCTACACCCTGATTCCGCAATGCCTGCATGTCTGCCGAGGTTTCCACTCAGTCAAATATTTTCTGGTATTGAATGAAGGCTATATCTAGGGGTTAGGCATATTCTGCACATTTCTCTATAACTTGATTAATAATTTGAATATAGCGCATGTCGAGTATCAATTACGAAAGCGTGCCTGATCATTTGGTTGATTGAAGATTAAGGTTGTCCTCACTCTATTAGCGACCATGCTCCTATAGGTTACGTCTAATCTTATTTTGCAGAGGACGGTGGTGGTTATTACTTAAGATCAGGGCAAATTTTTTAGTGCAATGGGGCTTCGAGAACAACTAAACAAAATTAGCTTTTTCATGCAAGACTGAAGAAACCCTATGAGACTACGTATTGGAGGGTTTTCTTCATTTGAATTCAGAATTGATGCAAGGCTGAACGATACATTTAAATGTAAAATGCTTTTTTTAGCAATTCGCCAATAGTAAGAAACTCGGTTAGGAAAGGCGTGCTTCATATTATGAAAAATAGGTTGTGTTGTAGGTTTGTGGTTGCGAATGTGGCTGTTTACTTTATTATTGAAGTTGGCTTGATTGAAATTCCTTCCAGTTTTCTTTATAGTATTCCATGAATATGGTCAGTAGAATACTCCATTTTGATTATTATTCTAGAATAATCTATTACCAAAACCTTCAATGCAAATAGAAATTTTGCATATTGTAGGAACCAACCTGAGTAGATGATATTTGAATGCACAATTCTGAAGTTTCTTTTTCTTATTCACTAAGAAATGACCCAAGCCTAAGCATATTTATTTCATTCAAGGCAAGACTTCCTGATTAGTGCATCCCTTCACTTGAATTGCTCATTATGCCATGGGTTCTAAAGCGATTCCTTGCCGAGTAGAGCGAAAAGCTCTGCTGATGAGTCATTCTGCCTACAGTGTGTTCCATGCCTTTAGCGCAAGAAACTTAGCAAAAAAATTAACTGCGCTCATTTATATTAGTTTTATTAAAATGACAAATGTTTGTGGATAAAATCCAGGTTGGGTCTCGTGCTCTTTCAGTAATAGCAAGGACGTCTCAAACAACTTTGCCGGCAGTGGCCGGCAGTGTTTTACCGTCCTGAAGCACTTAGAGTTACTTTATGTTTAATTACGCGTTCACTTTTTGTTTTGGTTCATTTCAGCGTGCGCCAGTAAACGTAAGGAAGCTTTCCGCTTTATAACTCTGTATAGCTGCGTCATACCATTGGGCAAATTTCTTCTCTTATGATTGGATAAGTCGATTTATGTGTTCTAAAAGCTAATGTGCGAGGTCTGGCGCTGGTTCGGCGAATACTAGTTTCAACAAAAACAGTGGTGTTCTGGTCTCAGTTACTTACACTTGCGAGCTCCTCGCAAATATGATAGCTGAGATTGCTGGCGTCTCATAGTCGTTACAAAAATGTCTTGACACAATTTAAATCAGCCAGTCACAGAAACAATTCCTAACAGTGCTAAGAAGCCGTACTTTACACTACTTTTCATCCTGCGAAAGGCAACTTATGCCTTGTACCTTTGTGTAAGTTATGATGTACCCGCCAATTGCCAGGCCGACTAATAAGCGCTATATGCTCAGGCTAACAAGATGATTTATGAGTACGAACAACTGGAGAATAAACTCTATTATGTTGTAAAAAAACTTCCCTACTGCGCAAGGAAGAAAACCTTGCAGCTTCGCTGAGAACCGTGTTAGCGATATAGTGCTGCTTGCATTGGTGGAACGCGGCACCACTATCAGTACTTGCCAATCGAATAAATATCTCTTTTTATCACGCTCAACTTTAGACGGAACCGAAACAAGGCTTGGCGCGCGTGAAGAACAGGAAGGTAACATGTTACTTGCTTTGTGCAATGAAAACTAACTGCTTTGTTTATTGAGTTCCATCCGTGAAACAGGTATTCCGCTTTTCTAGTGTTCGCATTTCATTAGTGCAGGATGTTAGATCGTGCTGGCCGTTGCAAATGTTTTGTCCCGTGTGTGGACAAACAGGGCATTCCCTTCCGTGCACTTCATGTTATCATAAACCTTAATGTTGCGGCGGGTAAATAGGCACTGTCTAGTGTAGAAAATATGCTTACGAGTTCAACAGCCAGTGAAAAGAATTGTAAGAGTACGATTCGTCCAACTCAGATCGCTTTTGTCAGTAACCCAAGTAACGCAGTTCTTGGGCGTGTACTTCTCCAGAAAAAAAAAACCAACAGATTCGTTGCAGCGGCGTAGAAAAGCATTTCAATTTCCTGGTGCGGCAATACTGCTGATGAAATCCCTGAATCGGTAAATGCTAGTATAACGTATCTGACTTTTAACGCAATATTCTTATGTTACACAAGCTATCAAATTATACATCAGAGGCCGAGGCATTGAAGAAACAAGAAATAACGCAGTCTCTTCAACATAACGTTCCCTCATTCTACGTTGCGCGAGCATGGAAGCACCGCTGAAGACGAAAGTCTGCAAAAGAGAAGACGTCAGTAGCGTTTATGATGTTATTAGTGTTCTTGCAAATGAAAATAAAACTTCAGTTTTAATAAAAAAACTGACAGCGGAAACATGATAAAGAGTTATGAAACTAATCAGAAATTAGTAGACGTATATTTATGAGAAATATGGAAAAGAAAAGGATTGTGAAAAGAATATTAATGAAAAGCATAAAAGGTTACGTCATGCTCTCTAAAACGGTAACACTACGGGTTTGCTTTCCGGTCCCTTGAAACTACAGGGCAAAGCGAGTATCCCGCTCCTACCATAGCCTGGAAGCTTTGTTGAAGCTGCACTCGGCTACAAAATCATGTGCCCTCATTTCTATGACTATTCGCGCGTTGGGCTTTCGGTGATTGGCCATCGGGCCAAGCAGCGTATGCTTGCTTACTACAAGTGCCGACGTCAAAGCCTGCATTCAAATCGGAATCGTTGATACTAGCGAACAGATTGCGGAATTTCACGCATGATTTTCTGACGCCAGCTGTAGCTTCAAAACGCTTTCAAGTTCGAGTTATAAAGTGATTAGCGGCTGTACTGCGAATGAACGCGTATTTCCATGCCAAGGCCATCGAAGAACCGACTCGAGTGGATGAAGGAGATAAGTTTAATGTCTCTTTGAAAAAAAGCAGTGCGTGGCACCAAGATAAAATTAGTTGGACTCAACATAAACGCGAAAGGAAGTGCGACTTGCAGACGTCCTTTAGAGCTGGCGCGCACAAGAAATTTTGACGAAGCTCGCGGGTAAGATATGCTTGTTATACATTTCGAAAGGCAATTTCTAAGCCGAAACTTTCACTTCGGGCTACGCTTCTTGTATTTTTCCTTTGCGTGATTCGCATCAATTTTTGTCCGTATTTTTTGCTACTTCTATCGAATTCAGATGTACGTCTTCATTTGACTGAATAAAAAAAATTCTATGTCATAATCTTGATAGCTGTTAATTTATTTATGTTCAGAAAATGCGGTGTATTTTTTTTATTACTTGTACAATTTTCGTTGAAGAGCCCACCTTTGCGTTTTGACATTGAGCGTGGGCAGAGCAAAAGTTTCAAATGATTCAGTATGCAATTAGACGATTTTACTCTTCCTAGCAAACCTAAATAAAAAATCGACAATACTTTAGATATAAGCGTAACTTAGGTGTCTCGAAGATTGTGGTCGCCTTTGCATTAGAGGCTAAAATCGCATCGAGTCTATTGCAGTGCTCTTAACCGGTCTGAAGAAGGCGCGGTTTTTGTATAGTTGTAAAACTCATCCCACCATTAAGCTTCTTTTTATATTTTTGCAGACGGATTCTAACCACACGGTATGTGCGCTTTGATAAAAGATCACTATAGCTTGCTCTGAGAGAAACTCTTTCCTCTTTAGCATTTGGTGTGCAACGATGAGTTAACCAATTATTTAAGGCATCGCTAAGATATAAATTGCGCTCATCTATTCATTTTTTAAATTGTCTACTGCAGGGCTCAGCAAAAAAAAAAAATTTCTCGCAGCCTCAGCATAACTTCCAAAACTTTTCTTCGCATTCCTCTTTCTCGCGGAATAAAAGTTCGAGGAAACAAATTCGTTGGGCAATCTTTTTTTTGCACGAGGACATCGAGTCGGCGATCGCTATAGAGCATCCATGGTGCTTTGTTGAAATCCGTCCAAAGTTACCGCTCTTTGCGGTCTGCTGCGAGCTCTCGTGACAGTGTAGACGTGTTTAAAACGCGTGCTCTTACTCCAAAAAATATGTAGGTTGAAGAACGTGCTTCATATAAGCCGGGAGTAAGATATACGCAAGCCTAGAGTACCAAACACAGGGTGTTTCACCTAAGATTTTATACAATTTTTTAAATGGGATTTTGGAATTACAAGACCGCTTTTTCCAGCATAGCATTGCCCGTGGGGTACTACATCAGAATACAGCTGAGATGTACCAACTAGCATCCTGGTTAACTGATATTGGCCAGTTAACATCTTAACTATAACTGTTAAGCTCTTTAATTAATGGGAGGCGTGTAGCACACCGGAAGTAATCTTCATATAAGTTTTTAGAATTTCGAAAGTGCGATTACCCGCCGCGGTGGCTCACTGGTTAGGGCTCTCGTGTGTTGAGTCGAAGTTCACGGGTTAAAACCCGACCGCGGCGGCTGCGTTTCGATGGAGGCGAAAAGCTAAGGCGCCCGTGTGCTGTGCGATGTCAGTGCACGTTAAAGATCTCCTGGTGTCTAAATTATTCTGGAGCCCTCCACTGCGGCACCTCTTTCTTCTTTTCTTCTCTTAGTCCCTGCTTTATCCCTTACCTTACGGCGCGGTTCTGGTGTCCACCGAGATATGTGAGACAGTTACGACGTCATTTCCTTTACTCAAAACCAATTTTTCATGCCCGGTTACCTTCTGTGTTGTTGCCCAACAAAGTCTCGCTATATCACGCCAAAATACATGAGATTTCGAGAAGCTTGCTGGAAAGGCAACCTCTCCAGGGCGCGTAACTCGTCGAAATATCCAAAATTTGTTGGGGTCACAGCGCCTAGGGTAACCGCGTTCTCGAAATTTTAAAAACTGATATGGATATTACGGACGGTGGGCTGCACGCCTCTTTATAATTAGCGAGTCTAACTGCAATTGTTAATTTTAAGTATTGAATATTATTTACCAAGCCTGGTAGTTAGCGTGTCTTAGGTCTATTCCGATGTACTACACCACTGACAATGCTGCTTCAAAAAAGCGCTCGTCTAACTCAGATACCTTTTGTTAAAAATTGTGTGAAGTCTTAGGTGAAACATCTTGTGTATAAACCGATAGCCAATCAGCATCAACGTACGCCTTATCTTTTGTTGTGACAAAAACAAAACACGCTTCTAAGGCTGGATGAAAACAAATACCTACGCGCCAGAGAATGGCCCCGGTCGCTTTCCCTAAAATGTTCTGCTTTTTTTAAGATGCTTTTTGATTTCGGAAGACGCTTTTTTGGCATAGTATTTTCAGCGATGTAGCGTATCGGATTACATCTAACACGTTCCCAAGAAAAAGCTCGGTAACTAATATTGAAAAAATAACTTTTTACTATTTCAATTGGACTCCCTGTGTATTGAGAAGCTTTTAGGCCACTGTAAGTAATATCTACATCAGTTTTTAAAATTTCGGAATGCCGGCTGCCTTCGGTACTGAATTCCAAGAAGTTTTGGCTATTTCGACGTGTTAAGTGCATTCGAGGGGTTGCATTGGCTGCAAACTTTATGAAAGCGCATGTATTTTGGCACGATGTAGCAAAGTTCGCTGATCCACAGCGCTGAGAATTCTAAAAACTCATATTGATATTACTTATGGTGGAATAGACACCTCTTAATAAATAGTGAGACAAAGAGTAATAGTTAACAATTTAATTATTCAGTATTAGTTAACCAGCGTTTTAATTACCACGTGTTAGCTGTAATGTCATGCGCTACACAGCTAACAATGCTATGCCGAATATGCGCTGTTCTAACTGGAAAAGTCTGTTTAATAAAATCACTGAACATCTTAGATGAAATACGCGGTTTTTAGCAGCGCGAGACTTCTCATCAGCAAGTTACCGGTACTGATGTGTAATTCTGTTCGACACAGCGTACACTACACGTTCTATCATATTCTCAAAAGGATAGACGTTAGATTGGAAAGAGCCCACGGCTTACCTTTGTTTAAAATAGGCCACCTGTAAAATTTGCCAGTTGACTTTTTGTGTAGTAACTCACATCGGCTCAAATATGCTTGACGTTAAGTTTTACAGTGCGGAATATCTTTACGTTACCCCTGCATAAACTTTCTAGAGCGCTGATGCCGAGCGCCCGGAATTACACGTTACAATAATCATGTTTTTGTCTTTACTAAGTGAAAAACGGCGCTGCAAAAGCTTATTGCCACAATCCCTTTTCTCTATTATTGTTTCCTCCCTGTGTGTGATTTTGTTCTGGTCTCAGGCTATCCCTGGTTCTTCATTAGGAATCGCACATCTCTTCCAATATTAGTCTATTAACTTTTTAATTCATCTTCATTCCATTTATTACTAACATCCTTAGTCTTTACAATTTCACATTATATTACTCACTACCCGCTGTTCATGTTCTTTCCTCAGCGCTAACCTTCCAGGATTCTGCCAGGACTCTTGTAAGTTCATAGTGTTTATGACAGAAAGTAAATATTGGCTCTCTGAAAAGGCTTTGCGTAAGTCTTCCTAACAGTTCGCTTGATGGACAGATATAATGTTGCCCACGCTCGTCCTGAAGAGCATCAAGGTTAGGGAGAAAATAATAAAACAAGCATGTTTGTCCTCGCTAAAGCACTCGTCGTTCAAGGCAAAGCATTAAGGCTAGAAGAAAACCACTCATCAAAAAATAATTTTTTCCTCAAAGATGGGCCTAAACACCCACAAAATGGAAGAAAACTTAATGTGTACCCTTTCCTATTATCAATGTAAACCTGCCATGAATTGAGGAATTATTGTTTGACACCTTATTTTTTTCCTAGGGTCACGTGAATCCGGAAAACTTTCATTTGGGCACAGAAGAACTCTTACACCTAGAGTTCATACATAGTGAAAGCAAAAATAAAAGTCCCTTTTTGACTCACTCTTGCCTTCTTATTTGTACATAAAGTTCTTGAGCCTCGTTTACCGAAGGTGCAGGCGTGCTCGCAGGTCGAGGGTCGACTATGTGACTGTCGCGACTCTGCTTTTAGCCGCTCTGCATATTGCGAGGATAATCGCTCGGTAGTGTGCACGGATTGCCTTGCGCAATGGGAGGTTGTTCTTGCAGTTCCCTTGCTGCAAGAAGTTCTCATCTGCGACAAAAGGTGCCTGACTGGAACAAAAAGGGACTCAGTGCCGTTAGGGCGACGTTGTTTAACTGGGACCTCTCCGGAAAGGATCAGAAACACTCGAGCACAACGCCAAAAAAGCTTTGCTTTCCTCTTAGTAAGGGAGGGTTTCTAGAGGACGTGACTTCACAGCATTTACGCAAACATATCTTATTTCTAAATAAAAAGAAAAGTGGGAATCCGGAGCTGCTTTCCATTGGCAGAATTGTTGCTTGCGGTCATTATTGAGCCTTTTCAATATCACACTTTTTGTTTTGAAATTAAGCCGAACAACGCGAACCATTGTTTGGCTCCAATTATTATCCTCATTATTAAACAGCGCTTGTTTATTTGTGAGTTTTTGACAGCATAGACTCGCTTTTCGTGCACGTGCAATCGCTCACACACTCGGAACGTCAAGAAATGTGCTGTAAAAATAATGGCTGAACAATACTGCCCTGGACAGTCACAGTTTGATTAATGAAGTGAAGCTACAAAAGGTGGAAATAAATTTGAACAATGCGTTCCCCAAGAGAAACATAATAATGTAATTATCATATATGTTTACACTGAGGGTATTTCAGGGAAGGCGAAGTAAATTTGTGAAATCGGTTTTTCAAGGTATGAAGACGGCTTCTGCGACAGAAACATCGCCAGCATTGGCAGACAGTAAACAAGAGGTGAATAAAGGTAACTAGTTCGCGGGTTAGCCAATATTTGATAATTACATTTAATCTATCACAGTCACATGGTTTTAATTGGAGATCTTAGCCGTCGTCAGTAATAGCCATATCAGTTTTTAGAGTTTCGAAAACTCGATTACTCTCGGCGCTCTGGCCCAGTTCTCTCAACATCGTGCAAAATGCATAAGCTTTCGCAAAGCATGCAGGCTTAACAACCTATCCAGTGCAAGCAACTGCTCTAATAGCCAAAATTAGTTGGGACACAGCGCCGAGGGTAACAGCATTTTCGAAATTCCTCAAATTCAAAAGGCTATTACTAATGGCCAGCTACAGATCTCTACTGGCACCCACTTGTCCAGCAGTCGTTGTTAAAATTTTAATTACACGAAATTAGCAACCGGCTAACCATTGCATATTATTCTGCCGCAGAAAGCCGTCTTCATACCTCTAAAACCCTACTTCTAAGATCAATCTTCCCTCAAACACCTGGTAGGCACACACGCACACACGCACACACGCCCACACGCACGCGCACGCATACACGCACACACTCGCACACGCACACACGCGCGCACACACGCACACACACACACACGCACGCACGCATATATATCATATCGAAACATGGCAAGACTGAGGACTGAGGATCTCATCCACCCTTATTTTCTTTTGTTTTCACATGAAGACGTGATATGTCACATTTCTTTATTCCAAAGGAATGTGCAGAAACGGGCCGATTCCAAGACTGGTATTGATATTGAGTAAGCTTGGGTTGCACGCTTCTGAATTATTGACATAGAAACCAAGATGGACACCCTCGCTCAAGACCATGGTGGAATAAGCAACCTATGATCAAGTAGGTTTAGGTTCGCAAAGCTGTCTTGTTAACGCAAACTACGCGGCTAAGATAATTTTGGCATCTTAGAATATAAACTAACGCATGGATAAAATGCTTTTTTTTTCTGCACCGTTTCCATCGGTTTGAACAACGATAGAGACTGCAAGCTCAGCACGAATTGCAAGGAGGTTCTCATGCTCACCCTTCGTATCATTAAGTTTGGGCGCACAGAGTGTACGCAATAATCGTGCATGCATTGCACTTTAGGTAAAGTAACCTAACCATGCGGAGGTGGCTTAGACAGTCTTGGCTGAGAACGAAGCTGTGCAAGCACTGCGCCAAGTGTCAGGCGTCATACTGAAACCTCTACTGATGTCCAGCATTGTTGGACAAAAATTTTAATACTAGAAAATGTTAAGGCGCTGTTATAGACATATTCAAGGTAATGTTATATTATTTCGGTGTGTGGCAAAATCTTTCTTTTATAGTGTTTCCATTGCTCGCATCGAGCAGTTAAGCTGCCATAGAAAACCAATGGGGAACGCTTTTTACAATAAGAAAGTTGTTAATAACACAAAAATGCAAGCCTGCCGACGGGATGTCCGCAAATATATCGACTGTTAGTTTAAACTCTTTTAATATATGAAAAAATTGTGCTCAAACTTTTTCCGTTCAAAAATGTTATTGTCCAAAATTGTTGGGTATGTCGTACCCGGTCGTATTTGTACAACTGTGTCTGAGAAGCGGATGAGCCCGATTCCAGGCACGACGTAGTCTTCTGTTTCACCGCACGTGCGCTTTTTTTTTCAGAGAATGTCTTATATAACTTACAATATTGAGCCAGCAGCCGTAACATATAAATAGAGCTAGCAATAGATGCTTATTAACTATGATGCGAAAGGCCACTACGGGTTGCGAACGTGCGGAGCTTTAGCGACCGTCCATTTGTAAGAACCATGTCACTGGGAACTGCAGCGTTCCTGATCGGTTGCTCCCAATGTGCACTTGCGAACGACCCTGCTGCAGAGGTCGCTGCTTAGAGACACGCCCTTGCAGGACGTGCTGGATGTTGGATTTGTGAATAACCCTTTCGTAAATGTCTATCACATGCAAGGAATTCTTTGCACACGCTCGTTCAATTCCTGGGTCTTTTGATCCGTTTACAGGAAGAGTGCAGTTCATAAGCGATACTACGTACTTCAGTTCATCACTCGTTACGTGGTGCGAAGTAAAGCGCAGATGCAGGCGATACTACGTACTTCAGTTCATCACTCGTTACGTGGTGCGAAGTAAAGCGCAGATGCAGCTGCCACAATAACATTGCAAGGACGAAGCGGCAAGGCAATGAAAACAATCAGATCATGGCCTAGGCTAGGAATGCCTCGCCCAACACTTCTCAAGGTCTGCATGAAAGATGACACGATCCATGTATCAAGGAATGAGTACCACGCGCATGAAGTCTGCATATATGTAGGACATATATAGTACCAGATATGTACTGCACATATCTAATGACACAAAAGAAAGTCGTAGATTGTTTAATGAACTAGAGTCGCTTACTCATTCAGTATACCTTTGGTGCAACATAAAAGTCCCAAGGCCGAGCGAGCAGCGATATAGGCGTGCACGTCCAGTAGGTGGCAATTATATCCTCATTTCACACTCACACGAAGGAGCACATGAGTTCAACTTATTCAGAAGTGTGCAATTTGGCCACCGGCTCATAAGGAAATAATAATCCTAACAGATAAGCAAGGTCGCTGATGCTATTTTCTTGCTTAATAGCTGAGGTCATGAACTGCAAAGCATGATCGATACCATGAGTACAAAATTAGCACGAAAAGGTTACTCGCAGAAGAGCAGAGGCCACGCGAGTGCCTCTCTTTAGGTGCTTTTTCTTTCGCCAATTTTGTAGTCTTGGTAAACCAACTAACCAGTCCTGCGTCAAAGATCAATGCTTTAAACAGGGAAAGTTCAAAGATGGGTCTAGACACTAATAATCAGAAAAAAATATATCATGAACAGTCTCTGAAGGAAACAGCACTTCACAATTGACAGTGAATGAGTGAGAATGGTAAGAGAATACATCCACTCGGGGCTGATAGTGATCCCTAATCTGGAAAGTGAAGTGATTGGGAGAAAAAGAATGGGGTGGAGCGTCTTTGACAGCTACCCCAGATCATGAATGGAAGTTTACCAGCACTCAAGAGACAGGTATGTAAAGCTCTCACAGTACAGCTCTCACAGGAGACGAAAGATCTGATTTAGAAACGCCAAAACGTGAAAGCAACTAACCCCACAGGCGGAATAGAACTGGCCGAGCTAAGCAAGCCAATATATAAGGGCAAGGTAATCGAAGTAAGAAGGTATAACATGGAGAGGATCAAGTATTCTCTAAAGAATAGAGGCAGCCTCAAATCAGTCAAGGGGAAACCAGGGATAGACAGAATTTAAATGTGGGCTCCAATAGACGTGCAGGGCATTGTCAACACATTAAGAATATGGATAGGATGGTTAAATGAGCCGAAATATTTTTCGACATTCTGTAAAGCACCCTAATGTAATCAGAGCGTTGGCGAGAGAGGCAGCTGTGCACAGAATAATGAGATTCCACAGTGAAGAAAGCCCTTGGAACAATGCAAAGAGAGCAGTGCAAAAGTACCTATCCTTCAGTGAATGTTTTGAGTAATGCTTTGCTGCTTTGGTTAGTGGTATAGTGTGTTATCGAACATCCTGCGTCCTCGTGTTCCGCGAGCAGAGACATTACCGCTGTATGTGCCCGTCGGCGGTAGAACTGAACATATAGTCAACGGAGGCGTTGGAACGCATGCGCGTTCCCATGGCCATCGGTCCGCGTACGTCGGTAGCTGCTAGAGTTGTTAGGCGAGTTTGATGCGCTCGCCTTCCAAGGTCAACATTCCTGCAAGCAGCTCGCGTCGATTGTGCTCAAGTTTACTATTCGCTGTAGCTGCTATCGCTCCGCTACAAGTTGACGCTGAGCGCCGGCTGCTTATCGAGAAGCACTCACGGACGTGATAATCATATATAATTCATATATTGTCTGGCATACCACTTGAATAAAAGAGCAAGAACCCACACATTTAAATATTGCCCCCGAAAAAAAAAGCCAGGCGAGCACCCATTACGCAATTTTCCTGGCTTTCACATATAGGAGCGGTTCCGGGCTCCAAAGGCGTATTCGCACTCAGGACGCGTTCAGCACTTCGGCTGTGCTCTCCAAGTAGCCCGCAGACGTCCCATGGCCACTCATGAACGCAAACATTTACTAGAGCGGATGCCGTTAATAGCGGGGACCACTACCTGTCTCTTTGGTAGCTTGAAACATAAAGCAGCACCAGAATGTAACAGTAAACAAGCAGGTAGCACGCGACGGGGCCACACACTAAATAGAAAATTGCACCGGCTTTCGCTTAGCGGTGCCCTACGATAGAAGTAAAGACGGCGCTCGGCATCATTCGCATTCAAGGGAGTGGGCTTTGTTGTCGAATACTTGCGCCTAACCAGCCTAACTCCTTTGAATTAGGGGAGAGGACAGACCGCTGCCTACTTTCTGTTGCACTGATGTTGTCCATCTAAATATTCTGTTTTTCGCGTAAATGGTTGGAGTGCCAGGATAATGAAAGCTTTATTCTTTTTGTTATGCACTGAATAATCAATTGTCTGACTTCAGTGGAACTTTGATAGAGATGCTGGGCAAGGACAGACTGGGTCAAGGAACAAACGCAGGCTAATTATTTCATATAATCTAAATCAAGAAGAGGACGTGCAGGCTGCAGGCCATGCTGTACAAAACGACAGCTCGTGGTAGAAGGCAACCATGGGCAGGGGCCGACAGATATGTGTGCAGGCGGATACAATAAGGAATGGGGGGGGGGGGGGTCATGGTGGTTTCAGCTGGTCTAGGGGAGTCATAATTGGATATGAGTGAAGGTGGCGGTTAAGGTGACAGTGACATGCAGCGGCATCCTCGGCAGTATTTCGCAGCGCTAGAACTGTTGTTCTTGTTATCCTTACAAAAGGTGGAACATGCCCACACTGGGGGATCGGCCAAGAATCGGGAGGCAGAACAAACTACACTGTTTTCTTCCTTCACTTGGCCCAAGTGTTGCTCACTCCTACGTGCCCGCTTGCTTGCTCCTTACGCAGGTGGCGGACGATAGCGGCCTCCGAGGCAGCGCCGTGGGCATCGGCAATGCCGGCATGGGTGGCGGCGCCGTGGCCAGCGGGGGTCTGGACAACATGCTCTGGAGCTACCTGATGGCCAAACAGATGGCCCGCCAGATGCAGCGGGAACAGCTGGAGCAGCAGCCGGCTGTGCCCGACTTCCAGAGGAAAAGGAGCGGCTGGAAGCAGTGCTCCTTCAACGCGGTCTCATGCTTCGGCAGGCGCAAGTGAGCAGCACGCAGCCTGAAGACCGCGGATGATCGACACACACACTGAGGTCCCGGAATCATCTCAGAGCTCCCCACCAGATTCACGCCGGCGACGCAGGTAGAAGCCACCTACCAAGAGGTCACGAGTCTCGTCATTGAAGGAGCCAAAGCCTGGCTTGGAAATGACAAGAACGACGACTTCAAGTTCATGATCTCCAAATATCCCCAGTCACGTGTTTCGTTTTGAACGGGCGGTCGCTACTTATTCAATATTGTGTACGTGAAAAACAACGCCAACAATGGGCTATCTGTGTCCCGGGACTTCTTTATGCCAGCACTGGAACATGCATTGCCAAGAATTGGAAAGAGGCCTAGAGCTGTGAACCCGACTTGGCGAACAGACGAAGAGTTCGTGGAAGGTCTGTAGGAATTAGGGCGTGCCCTGCTGTAGCGCAACACATTCTCTGAAACATGGATACAAGTTTAGGAAGGTCTTGAATATTTGTAAGAGATGACAGAGAAAAGAGCAAAATTCGTATTAGTCACAACAACTTGTCTATGTGACAGCTAACAGGACCCGCAAGGTCAGCCGGCTAAAATATATTTGAACCACATAAATAAGTAGATCCCCTACTATATATGACAAGAAAAAAAAACAGTATGGGTTCTGATGAGTTCGGCACTTAAATCACTATTGGTCGGCCCCGTGAAGCCAGAGATGCAGTCTAAATAAACTATTGACTCTGTGACTCCTGGACACTGTTTAGCGTTGCTGGCTTGAAGCTACTGCAGGAGTGAGAAAACTACGAATATAAGCTAGTGCTCTGGATGACGTATATGGCTTGATAGTTTCGGTATTCATGTGTAATATATGGCTAACTGACACAGGTTGGCTTGTAGAGAAAATGACCATCCTTCGCATGTGGAAGTTAATAATAGACCCGTATAACGACGACATTTTTTTCCCGCGGCCAATCGCGGCAGCAGTTGACAATGAAAGCTTTCAATATGGCATTTTTATTGTGCTGAGGACCGCCTGATTTCAGGCAGCAAAAAAATTTCTTGAAATTAAACCAGCACCTACTATACACTACGGAAGAAAATTTAAAGTGGCACTACCTGTATGGCACACGTACTTAATTCACGCGGCCTCACTATAACTCTGAAAGGGCCCAAAATCGTTCTCTCATAGCAGGGGACATGCCTTGCGACTATTGTTTTTCAGTGCTTTTCAGGAAGATGTAAATACGTGTACTTCGTTCTTACTGTGGTGGGCTCTGAGTGGTTCCTACTGAGAAGATCAAACAGGTCATTAATTCATCAAACGTGCCGCGCAGCTTTGGGACGTTGTTTGAGATCATACCTTTCGAGGTATGATGGCTCCTTGCGAATAAACACTTAAAAAAAGATGTTACAAGCCAGGGTGCTGCAGTTTAAACAAGTCATCGCACTCCGGCACACGTTACATGTTCAAGTTATCTTCCACTTGAAGACGCTCCATGAGAAGAACGTGACTAATGGACCCTCCTTGTTCAGTATTGAAATTGGAAGGTGGAGTTGCAGTCATTATTGTCGCCCAGTGAGAGTCACAACAAACCCCATAGACAAATTTTATTGGTTATAAACTTTTAACGAGTACGGATGCGAATTATTCGTATTATTAAAACTAATTGAGCACAGTTACACAATTTAAGGGTCACTTTTGTGGGAACTCAGTAGTTTAGTTATCTAGCAGAAATCAGCTGATACTCGTGGCAATCAGATTGCACAGACATGCCTTGCAGGAAATACTTATCGCGGCGTTTGTTACGAGCGGTGGAAAATCATTGTGGAAGGCCATAGGCAAACGCGAATATTAAACCTTCAACTGCGTTTTCAGACAGTGCATCTATTAATAGCATCATTGTTCACAATCTGCATTGACACTCGTGAAAGCTTACTACTACTCTTTCTGAGGCCTGTGATGAAGCGGCATTTTAATATCAGTCTTTAAAGCTGGAAATTGCGCCATTTGGCAGCTTTATGTAAATGAATGATTTGCCAAACCACTGATGTTAAAAGTGATATTAAAGCTTAATCTTGCCAGCATAGAATGAGAACATAATCCGCCATGATAAGTGAAATTAAATGTCGTTAACCTACGGTTGCTTCCATTAAGTTGCAAGTAGTTGCGACCTGTAAATTAGAAAACGCGTTCATTTCAAACTGGCCTTCTGTGGTACAATAAAACAATCCTTTATGGCAAACGTTTGCTTGTGTTTTCTCTTCCCTAGAAAAGCTTCTGGGAACTTATGCACAGGGGTGGTAGCAACGATATTTTGTGTTAGTAGCCAACTAATACCGTAAGTCTTGTAACCCAAACGTATTTACTATGATGTAAAACTCGGTAGCGAATAGTTCGTAACACATTTAGTCTTGAAATTTTAATGTGGAGCTGAATTTCGGTTTCAGTAGAAACACGAAAAGCACAGAGATGGGAAAAAGAAGCGTGCACTTGCGCACTGAACATATATCAGTGCTCTGCCTTCAGCACTGCTGAACAGTAGGCGAAGCAGGCAAATCGGACACTCACCTGAAAAAGGTTCACCTGTTTCGAAAAGCACTGGCGTGAGTAAAACCTGAGCGCCACCGATGTTGATACGCACAAACTCAGACCGCGCCGGGTTGCCTATTTTAGATGTGCGCATAAAAGACTCGCGGAAGGTATGCTCAACACTATGTCCTGACGGATCAGAACCATTGTAGTACGCCCTCACGCATGCCCAAGAAAGCCGCGTTGGCGGTGCAAGAAACGAAGTTTGCAACAGAAGACAAATAACCCGACCCACACGGAATTCAGCAACAAAGGACCATGTACGCACTACCTTGAGCGCCCGGTGAATGAAAGGTGAGTCAGGTCGAATGAAATAGAGAAAAATACGAGGGCCTAGCTCATACTGCAAAGACATGACGCTGGCTCCTTGCCGGTACACAGAACGTGCAACGCGATGACATGGGGCACGAAAGAATTCAATGAGAGGGTCATTTCTCTTCTGTTCCTTACTATAAATGCGCAGATGTCTTGCCATGGATTTGCTAGCACGACGTAGCTCTCCCGTAGAACCTGTCGTCCCTCTCTCTGTTTTATATTTTTCTCAATTGCTTTGGTTTCATTTTGCATGTCTATATTTTTAGCATTCCTTGGGTCCGCTGTTACGTGGGCTGTGAAAAGTGTTGTAACACAACTGCCTGCTTAACAATGCAGCACCTGCACTTCCTGCGTTATATCCGCCCAAAATTGCTGCCTGACTTCTTTCGCAACTGAAATTGTCGTAGCTGTTGGAAAAGTTCCAAGTTTTTTCTTTTGTTTACGATTTAGCTCATGCTAGTAGACAATGCAGACTGATTTTTAAATGCTCAGTCTGCATGTTTTTTATACCTTAGTTGAGAAAAACCGGAGTAATTCTAAAGCACGTATTGAAGCTTTGGTCTAATATGTCAAAGTGTTTACTAGACAAATTCTAACGGCCCATTTTCTCGTAGAAACATATGCCGAATGTTTCTGACTGCACCGACGAAACTGCGGTTTGTATATGCTAGCAAAGGTTCTGACTGTCAAGCACATGCACTTTCGAAGTTTCATGCTTAGCTATGCGACCAAATCTGACGCAAACCGTCAAAATTGTCGGGCTGCAGATGAAACAACTTTTCCAACGTTCCGTACTTCTCGTCCCATTCCAATACGTTGCTGCATTTTGACGGGGTAATTGTGCACCCAGTACCATCCGCCTTTTACTGAAGCGTTCGCGCCATTGTCTGCAAAGTGCCCTTTATGGAACGTGGTCACACTTCTCCAATGTTGTGTGTAGGACCGAGCGCAGGTATATGCGAAAACTATCAACCAACCTGCAAAGCCTCAGAAAGGATGTAAAGCTTGCATCGCAACTTAAGTTCTTTTGGTATAAACATAGTTTACGAAGGTGTGCGATAAGACCCGGCGGGACGTAGGGCACTTCTTGATATGTCTTTCGTAAATTGTTTGTTCATTTCGTCAATGCTTAGAGTATACCACTCACTAGCACCAGCGTACAGGCGGAAAGGAGCACAGTACAGCTTGGACGACCGGTATTTGCCACCTTGGGGCAAAGCCTTACGCATTTTTTTTTTCTGGTCACTTCAATGTCCCCGTAACGTGCTGCAGCAAAGCACAACCTATTCCTCTGTGCCTGCACTTACCATTTAAAGCCCACATGCGCGCAATCGTATATCCGATGGTAAAAGCTGTGCACAGATATAATTGGACAGCTTTCCGTGACATATCAAAACCGGTGTACAGAATTGACAAAGTATAGACGGTGACGCCGGTAAAGGAATACCTGTGTGTCGAAGAAAGCTTCCTAAAGCAGTATAAATATGGTTCTGTCGCTATTCAACGGGCGTGCTTGACTGTGTTATGTCAAAGGAAGATACCGCCGCATTTAATATGACTGCATCTCTCCGGTGGTAACATACTCCAAAGCTTCCATAGCACGTAGCATGAGCCATATTCGGACATGTGATGACAAAGCACCTAAAAATTCTATTTCAATTAGCACCTAAATGGACTGGCTTTCTAAAGTCCCAAAGGCGTCTTACATCGCAGATTAAGTTTCGAAACAAAGCTTTCGTGTTGTCGGCCGTATTGGCAGTATTACAATACTAATTGCGGTGGGCAGTCAAATAATGGCTTATCAATTTATTGCAAGCAAAGGAACAGTGGGCCAATTCGGAAAATCTCCCCGCTTACTCAGTAAGATAACGACGACGACAGCATCCTAAATTGCGGAAGAGAAAGCCGAAAGAAACGGCGTGAACCATTGGTACTACCGTCGATGCTCGCGCCTCACAGCAGACGTATACTATGGATATTGTGTTCTGATTTGTTTCCTTCCAGGCACGGGGAAAACTTCGATGGGAAGGGTAGGTTCAAGGGTTCAGGCGTGCACGCTAAGGATGTTCGCGGATCATTTGTGCGCTACTCAGTCAGGCATGGTTTTACCTGTAATTATTAAATAATGCGAACTCATCTGTCTTGTACCCTACGTAATGTGAATCCTTGTAAAACGTGCACTAAACAGTATTTTTCGCTTGTCTTTTATACCGCGGCAACTCGACCTACACTCTCCGAGCAATCACAGAAACTCTAATTACTGTCCTGTGTCGCCGATTTTCCTATTAAAGCGGATTAAATGCCCCAGCTGGTGCTTTATTTTTAGCCAACTTACGAGAGTAGAAGGAGCCAACCAAAGCGTGGAGAGCATTTCAGCCAACCGCGTGGTGGCTTCGATTTCACTTTTATTTCGTGTTTTAGGAATAAATAGTTCAAGTCGTAGACAACATAACCACAAATGAGGCGCACGGAAATAAAAATAAGCGTGGTCTCGTTCTTTTCACAGATCCCTCCGCGTATTACTACGTATCACTCCACCGATGGAAGAGGGGCAAGCCGCGACGCGACTGTCTGAATGACACTCCACACGTTACTTGACTGCTCCAACTCTCCGAGGTCAGCTAAAAAAAAAAGGCGGGAGCCGGGACGTTTAATACGCTTTCATAGGGAAATCTGCCGCACAGGACAATAATTTGAAGTTTCTAGGGATGCTTGGAGAGCGTGGATTCAGCTCCAGTGCTAAAAAGCAACTTTAGAATCCTCTTTAGTGCTCTTTTAAGGCACCTTACTGACCATACGGCCAAACCACGGCTACCCATGATCAATAATCGAACATGTAGCAAGTGTTTCATCAGGAGTACCACTAGTGACACAATGTTTTTACAACCCGGCATTGTTTCTACTATTCTCCCCATAGCCTATCTATATGAAGCTATTTGTGACGCTCAGAAATACCTAGAAGCTACAACATGTAGCCTGTACCTAATATAATTAGGCGGCTAGGAACCACGGCAGAGAAAAGGCTGAACAACGGGATTGTAACAACGACAAAACAAAGATATCAATGGTCAGGACAGCAGCCTCAGTCCACTAGCAAAATGTTCGACAAGAGGAATTGACTTCGTAAGCGCAAGTGTGGCCATGGACGTCAGGGGTTGTCTAACGCATTCCATTTAAGGAGGAAGGTCCGGTGAGGAGGGCGAGGGTGTGAAGTTGGAGGATAGTGAGACGGCTAACAAGAACTTAAAATGTTTTCCACTCATGAGGTTGCGACAGGTGGAGTGGTAAAGGACAAGTCGGGTTTAGCTGAAAATTCTGATCAAAATAACTAGCAACACAGCAGGTGTAATATACGAGGAAAGTTGGAAGTAAAGGGGGCAAAGGATGATAAGGAACGAACAGCACGAAAACCGTATTTCGTGTCAAATAATGGCACAACAACGAAAAAAAAAAGTGGGGCCGATGCTGAGGCAGCGATCGAATATCGAGCGTTAACACACATAAAATAGATCGCAGGTTTGAATCCCTGTCGCGGCCTAGACTCTACCTTAGCTATTAAGTTCGTGCTGCACGAAACGCGAAATCCTAAGCCACCACACCGAACACTCTGAGAAAAACGTTTGAGCCGCAATGTTCATAACAAGATTAGCAAAGACGTGAAATGTTTCGCCCTAGTCATCTTTTAAGTACCCTGATCGCCTCGTGTTTGGCTAGTTACTGGTCGGAAATCTGTATTCAGGAATTTTGACGGATATTTCTTATCAGTTTGATTGTTTTAAAGGCGTTTAGATGCTCATACCTGTGTGCTAACGGGTGAACGGCGTTCTCGCAAAGTCAAAGAGCAGCCGGAATGCCTCAGCGGAGACAGCTTTTCGCTGATTTGTTTGTGTTGAGCAGCAACTTAGGTGGTGTTATTTTATCACAGTTCCAACAAAGCTAAAATAATTAGAGACGAAGAAGAGACGCACACACACACAAGCGCTGACTGTAAAGTTATTTTTGTTTGTAAAATGCGTACGTTAAAGACATAATGGGCGGCGCCCGGAGGCAGAAACTGGCAGGCAGACAAAATGGATGAAAACATGAACTTCAACACATTCGGCACTCTCATTGCAAGGGTCTCACAATGGATGGCTCTATGGATGGTATGCACTAGTGCACAGTCAAGCTGTGACGCTGCGGTGCGACGCAGCCGGCCGCCATGCTTGAGGTGCACGTTGCCTACTAACTCCCTCTCTTCAAGCATGTTTCCTTTGTATGTCGCCTTCAAATCTCCGGTTGGAATCCGTGTGCAACCTATAATCTACCAGAAGTCACCGGGCCCAATAACTGCATGAAACTATGTCGTAGCTGAACGCCACTGCGCTTTTTAGCTCTGCTTAAATCAGTCGAGAAATGGGCGCAACGAGGAACGTTGGTGGCGAGCTAGGTTCCCCTCTATTCCAGAAACGAAGCTCGTATAGTGGTCAGTGACAGCAGCGCTTTCGTGAAACTGGACAGCTGCATGTGGCGGCAGCGCAGTCACGGGGAAGAGATCGGTGACCTGGCCACTCTATCGCTGCAGGGTGTCTGCAGTGCTCCTTGCATAACTGTTGAATGAGTATCACCGCAGATCCCTTGATCTGCGAGCTCTGCCACATACTTGACTTAAATATGGTGCTCCAGTTTTTATTCATAGGGTGACCAGCGTGCTTTTTGCACGAGGTGCATCTCGAATACGGGTAGGACGGCTGCCAAAGCTTGCTTAAAAGTTGAATGGAAAGACGTGACCTCGTGCTGTCTTTAACATAGAAATGAGTCATGCACTTCGTCTCTATGTGGAGTAGTAATCACTCAGGCGATGCTAAATTTTATCGCGGATGATGGGAAATTTTCGCCTGCGTAAGGGCGTACTGCAAGCTCACGAACTGGCGCGGAAAGCTCCCTACCTAACAAGCTCAGTAATTTCTGCCGAGTCGAATCTCTAACGAACGTGGATTCCAAGCGGCAACCTTAAGGGGACAGGCGAAGAAAACATGCTTGCGGAGCCCGAGTTCGTCTGCTAGGTCCACTCAAGCATGGTGGCCGGCGGCGTCGCGCCGTGGCGCCACGGCGCAATTACGCACCAGTGCACGCCACCTACACAACTGGACTATCTTCGTTTCCTGGCCGACGCACCAATTTTCTTAATAGTGACCTCTGAGTGCTCCTGGCGCTGTCAATGGTCCACTCCCACTCCATAACAAGACAGTCACTGTGCGGGCAGACCTACTATCTAGGTCCCTCCACGGCAGTGCAGTGTTCATATTGTGCGGTGTTGTGTAGTATCGTGGTGAACCTCCTCTTGTCATCACTACCTCCAGTCCTCTAGGCGCCCGCATGGTGTGTGCCGTGTTGCTTTCTCGGACCCCCCACCACCTCCCTCCTCCACTCCTCCTCTCCCCCTCCCCCCGGGCTCTGATCATTTTACTTGTTTTTTTTTTGCCTAACTGATGCCCTTAGTGCCTTCGAAAGCACATCTGCCTTCCGATTAAAACATCGGTTGAAATTGAGCACTTGTGTCACTTACTCTGTCTTCGTCTTTTCTCGAGATGTTAGATGCGAGTAGCCACCAGCAACTCGCCCAGTTGTCCGTTATGTGTAGTTTTTCGTTCACGCACATAGAGACGTAAGATAACCCAGAGTCACTGACATCACGCCGAACCTACAATCAACATGCTGCTTCATGACCGGCTGAGTTAGAGAGTCGAAGCTCCATTGTCACTTCGAAGCAGAGTCCGGTCGGCAAAAAGAGACAAAACGGCAGTTCCACCCCACTCACCCTGCCCACCACGCGGCAAACCCTGAAACGAAAGCGAGGTGGCCAGCGCCACGCCGGTGTTCGGCGAGAATCACGAAACTGGCAAGTTGAGCGACGGCCGTTCATAGGGCCACTGGAGACAAAGTCACGAACGCAGGGGCACATCGGGAGCTTTTCGCGGGCATTGCTAGACCTCCCGGAGTGTACCAAAAGTCAAGCTGTCACCTGTTCTCGTTTCATTTCGCCTTGATAGAAAGCAAATGCATTCAACTCTGTCGTATCCTCATTATCTCGACGGCGTAGACTGGTATTACAGATGTAGAATTCACAAAAAAATACAACAGTAGCAATGACTAGCGTAAAATTTTGCGCTTGCTCAGGAGTTGTCCTCTTCGGTTAACCTTAGCACTACAATCCTTTCTTGGCGGTAATTTGGCTTTCGGAAAGTGCAATGTAAAGCTCTTTCAGAAAGCATTTTCAAACTCACAATGTAATTTTTTTTTTCATTTTATTTTTTTTAGTTTTCATGTGTAAAGAAAGCTAAAGGATCAAGGACAAAAGGTAGTGTGTACCTGACTAGGTGCCTAACCCTTCCTTTGTTCGAAAATAGTACAATTTTCCAGGAAAAAAAAAACGAACTTCGAACCTAGAGAATCGAAATGCAGCAACTACAAATACCGCACCAAAGGAACATAACATACAGAAATAATAAAGAGGCATTACAACAAAAACATAATACTTCAAGCAAAACAGCAATAGAACTAAACAAAGCAGACATAATTCACATTGTAAAACAACACACACTCGTCTTGCACGAAGAGGGATCATGCATTAATAAATTGAAAAGTGTTATCGGACAGAGGTCATCATTATTGAGACATAAATTCATCAAAAGACCAGAAAGCGGTACATTGGCCAAGTAAATATTTAACTCAATTTCTCTTAAACACCCTGGTTGAAGAAGTTTCCATTGCAATACTAAGTTATCTAATTTGATTTATAAGAGTGGGTATTAAGTATTTAAAACTTTGCTGGCAATAGTTCGTCCTATGTAGTGGCTTTCTATATTTAATTACTCTAAAATGAGAGGATTCCTTTTTTTTGTCAAGGTATTATCGCTCAAAAAAGCGCGATTACTCCTCCTTTCTAGATAAATGTGCATTGCAAGTTTATATGTAAATAACTGATGCACATACAACACGGTGTGCCTTTCGACGAAACCTCTGGTTGTTGTCCTAAGATTTAAATCTTCTTTTGCTCTAATGGCTTTCTTTTGAAGAATTTTTAATGCTCTGGTGTTATTAGAAGTTGCTGTTCCCCAGATTAAAAGGCAGTAACTTAAATGAGACTGTATTAAGCTATAATGAAGGGTTAATCTAAATTTCTCAGGAATTTGGTTTCGAAGCTTCCACAGTGCACCAATTACCTTTGCTAACTCTAATTTTAGGTTGCCTACGTGCTTATTCCAGCATAAAAATTCATTAAAGTATACACCCCAAAATTTAATGCATGAAGTTAATTGTATGGTTTCGTTGCGACAATACAAGCTGAAGTTGTTATCTACCAAGACATTTCTTGACCGAGAAGCAACATATTTGGCTTTGTGTGTATTCATTTCTAACTTTATTATTGCAGAATAACCACTCAGGAAGTTCTCGTAACCAATAATTCGCAGTTTCAATTATGTTCATCAAGCCAGATGCACAAAAAAGATATTACTATCAACAGCATATAGTCTTACCTCATCTGTATTAGGTGTATTAGATATATAATTAGTGTAAAGTAAAAATAAAAGTAAAGTAAAAATTGAACGTTGCAGGACTCCTATGTATACAGTGTCATGGCAATACGAGAAATCATCTATCATTACATACTGTTTTCGACTTGTAAAGTAATCTTTATTAGGGGTTAATAGAATGCCTCTTATGCAATAATAACTGATCTTTAACAATATATCGTGATTTACAGTCAAAGGCCTTTCTATTATCACAAAAAAAATTCAACTGTGTACAGCTTCTTCTCAATATTTTCAACTATTTTTTTCTTTTCTGGATATTAGTGCTAGTCCTGTACATTTGTTATTTATCTTCATCTGTCTTTAGCTATAACAATTTATCTCTTTATCGCTACCTAACTTTATCTGTACCAGTTTTTTCGTCTCTTTTCTGGATGAACGAATGAAAAAATGAACGATTTTTTTTTCAGAACGAAAGGGGCTAGCATTTCAAAACAAAAATAAACTGAAAGGCCCAGATCCCCGCCAATCCAATACCTCATTCGCGTTCATATATATGCCACTGTCGCAAGCAGCTACAACCGCACGTCTTAAGGGGCCCCTAACAGATCGCCTTCGCCACAGAGCCAGACCGGCGGTTTAGGGAACTGACTCCCAACTGCCTGCGCCTAAGGGGCGCAAAAAGAGGCACCGCTTTCACAAAGAGCAGCAAAGAATCCACATAAGGGGCAAGCGGTTAGCACAGCCTGAAGGAGCAAGAGGAGAAAATAGTAAAACGCAGTAAAACTACGACGCGGTCAATGCGGGGCAATCAGGATTGTTAACGAACACAGTATCGAACGGGATTAGCCCCGTATTGCCGGCTCAGCTTCAAGCGATGCGCGAAAGCCCCCCAATTAGGCAGCCGACCGCTGTGAGTGCGGGCGAGTGGCTGACATGCCTAAGCCACTTCGAGGTGCGTTGGCCCCGCGCAGCTGGGAGCAAAAGAATAAATGTGAGCGGGGATCACTTCCCCTCGCTCGCTGGTTCATTTCGTTGTTCCGAGGCTTGACCGCAGCACGATAGCGGCTTCGCATGGCAAACCGCTCGCTTTAGGGATAAACGGTACATCGAGAAGTTCTGGAAACCGCGCTGCAAAATCGTAGTTTTCATATGAGTGCGGCATATACGCTTGACGCTAAATTGTTTGGCGGCTCTTGTGCTTCAGCGTTCGGTCTTGCGGCGAATTCAAAACGGCGATCCGGAGCACCCGCTGCGGTGGTTCAATGGTTAACGCGCTCGTGTACTGAGCCAGAGCACTAGGGTCCGAACCCGACCGCGGCAGGCACGTTTCGATGGAGGCGAAACGCAAAATGCGCTCTTGTGTTGTGCGATGTCAGTGCACCTTTAGGACCCTGCAGGCGGTCGAAATTATTCCAGGGACCTCCACTGTGGCGCCACTTTATCTCTTCTGTTACTCCCCCTTTTATCTCTTCCCTTACGGCGTGGTTCGGGCGTCCTCCGAGACGTGTGAGACAGCTGTTGCGCCACTTTCTTTCCTCAAAAACCAATTTTCATTTTTTTTTCATCCTCCGCACCTTTCCAAATGCGCGAAGGAGCCATAAGTCTAGGAAGTCAAGAAACCGTACCGTCGCAATCGAATCAGAAAATCAGTTCTGAATCCAAATCGCCGCAATGAAATCTGGTCTTTGGTTTCGAGGTGCAAGAAAACATGCTCCGAATCGCCTTTTGGAATGGGCCCTCGCACAGTATGTCAACTATTTTTGCAGCTTGGTACTTCGAGTCTTAAGGACACGGAAGCGCCGTAAAGTATCATGTAACGTAAAGAAGAGGCTCAGGTGGACACGGTTCGTGTTAGAAACGCGAATGATGCGGAGGCAGGATTCAATATTTTTTTTCTCGGGCCCTATTCTATAAGCTGTTCGTTTTCCTTGTCCAGTTTGTGTCCATTGAGTCCTTTGTCAGTGGTCACTCATGTACAACCACAGTTTTCAAGCTTTTCTGGCAAGCGACCCGTCCATTGGGTGGTTAGCGATCAGACCACACCATTGGCTGACATCTCAGCCAATGGCGGCCAATGATCAGGGCCGGTAGCCTGCTGTTGACAGAGAGCTGCGATTATGCTCTTCACCACTTGCTGCATATTGCATCCAATTTCAGTCGACGGGGCATTCCATTTCAGCCAACAACACAGTGACCGGGTCGCTTGCGACAAGCTCTTGCGACAAGGCTATATCTGAGTGACCACCGATAGAGGACCGAATGAAGGCGAAATGAACAGCGTAAAAGGCACAGCTTATAAAATGCGGCCCCTGCTTAGTGTTTCGTTTTTGTTAAAAGCATAAGTCATAATTCACGGGGCAAGGATCGACAGTGGTAATTTGGGCCCCTGAGAACAAAAAAAAAAACTATATACCTTATCTCTGCATTCTCGGGTTCCAAGTCTCGGGTTTACTTGCTACGATCGTACTTTTCGTCAGTGATGTTGTGTCATGAGAATAAAATTGAACAAAAACAAAAGAAACAGCCCACTTTAAACTCTCGCCGTTGAGATTTTATTTTTCGCTCAGCAGAAAAAGCAAGTATGTTGTTCACTTCGAGAAAAAAAATTGCTTGGAAAGAAAAAAGGGCCAAGAGCAGCTTTGGGACTTTTATCTCGTAGTTGTTGAAAACGGAAAATGGTCTTTTGGTTTTCTTGTGTGCGCACATCCATACTTACGTTTCCCTGCTATGTCTCTTAGTCAGCTTTTGAAAAAAAAAGACGCGTTGTTCTGAGCATGTCTTATATTCTGTGAAGAGCGACTGACAGTGCTTAACTCCAGGATTGAGAATTTAGAACGTATCGTTGAGAAAAGGATACTTACCTCGTAGACGGCTAATTTCTAATTGGGAGGCATGTCATGTAAGTTGTGTTAAGTTCCGTGAACAGGTACGCTACACATTCGCCAGCTTGGATCACCGAGGTCGCACCCGGTGGTTAATCACTAATCATTAGAAAAAATAATCAGGGGGGTCTCCATGCTCTCCGGCATGACAAAGCGACGCAAAAGCCAAACTTCCGTCTAGACTAAAGGCACTAATGTGAGCGGGAGTCCATTAAGAGCAGTGACCGAGCGATTATAGTTAAATACCCTGCAATTTCCGAGCTGCACTTTTGTCTGCTGAAACATCATTGTTTAGAGAACAAGGTTAAATCTTCCGACAAGCATTCCAAATATGATGATGGTGTTGAAAAACATTTTATTGAATAAAGAGTTTCGTGTTTTCCGAACTGGGAGGGGCACTTAATACAGGTCTCCTAAAGCATTAGGTTTTTGCTGCGCCCGGTGAACTAGCTGTATTTGGTGCTCTAGACTTGAACTGGGCAAGCCCTGCCTCCCGCTGGTCAGGTTTCGGGTTTGGGATTATCGGGACAGCCTGCATGCTTTGCCAAGTTCATGTAGTCTGATGGAGTGATGGGCGTATTGTTCTATAGGGTGGTAGCTGGTTGCGGGTCTGCAGGCTTCATGCGTGATACCTGCCACGTCCTAAACCCCACTGAGAAAATACTACGCATATTTAGAGACGTATCACAAAAGGTATGCTTTCTCACAAGGTCAACCTTGAACACGTAAGTTCAGTAGTTAACTAGCCTTCTCCCCTACTTTTCAGAATGATCAAAAGTCCGCGAAACTTATAAAGCTTCGAAATAGTGAATTTCTATGTAATGTCATCTTGTTCCATTTTGGGCGTGAAGTAAGTCGAAATTTTTTCTTTATCTGAAGAGGTTTTTACTGAGTTACTTTACGTCAAATTCCCCGTCATGGGGCACTACATGAAGGTTGGGATTTGAAAAGTGGCGCTTAGCGATAATTGAGGCACTTATTTCTCGTACGCACCAATCTTCGTATAATAATTTGTAACCAGGTCGCTGTGTCACATCTAAAAATGATTTTCAGTTCTTGCCCAAGCGTTACTTTTGAGAATTTTGTTCTCTGTTTTCGAAAAAACTTATGCTTTACCCCGCGAATTTTCATAGCTCTCGAATTTTCCGAAATACGCATCCAGGACGTGGGCTCAACGAATATATCAATTTGCTGTTTATTAAACTACAGGGTTAAAACGGGATATCAAAAAACCTAGCATACTTCTTGCAGCGAACGCTTTTTGTCTTGGTTTATTGCTGCTAGCTACGCAAGGCGACCGTGAGGAAGCAAAACTGTGCTCATCTTCGGGGAATCAAGCAGAGTGGATGCTGCTGCAATAGTCAAGCAAATTGCAGCGTGGCAGATCGGGCTAGTTGGTAATTGTGTCTTGTCTCGCTTCGTCCCC
Organism: Amblyomma americanum; assembly: GCF_052857255.1. NCBI lineage: Eukaryota > Metazoa > Arthropoda > Arachnida > Ixodida > Ixodidae > Amblyomma > Amblyomma americanum. The sequence goes on from NC_135498.1 coordinate 97,136,531, forward strand.
GTCTTTATTCGCGCTGTATCGCATTATGGAAAATTGCAGCGGCCCGCTAAATTGAAAATTAACGAGCTGAATGAAAGGATTCTGCTGTAAGTTTTCGTTCAGCAATTGCGCAATGAATAGCTGAGTGGCCTCAAAGAATATGTTTAATTAGGCTTTCACTGGAAAGGCCATCCGCGTTATGCCCTTAAGCGAGACCCACGCGACGGAACCGCAGCTGCGCTGAGATTAAAGAAGAGTGAGCTTTCATTGCAGAGAGGCTTGCGAAAACGTATACTTGAAGATACAACGATGATCTACTGGGAATACACAACTGCGCTAGCTTCTTGGAGAGACTGAGCTGACTCACCTCTTAAGTAATATGCTCGAGAGGGACATCTAAAAGGGCACTTTGGTTTCCAAATGCGCTTGCATTCGGGTTTTTTTGCATACGCTCCACGAGACATCCGAATGCAAATAAGTTTTGGGGCTGCACTTTCATGCTTGTTCTGCTCGGCTGACGCAACGCACAGAAAGAAAAGCGCAAGTGCGAAAAAAAAAACATTTCGATATCCGACCTAGGTTAGGCATGTGGCCGCAGGCTGAGCATCATTTTGGTCTGGTTTGTCTCTAAGGCTAAAGTTCGGCGTAGGCTGTGTAACCATGAGCCCAATGTGAAGGCCTCTTTCTGTAAAAACAAGAACGGTCCGAAGAGCAGATAATTTTCAGAAAAAAAAAACAGATTAGGGTGAATCATGTAATCAGGGCGCGTTTCCCGATGCTTATGATTTTCACAATTCCGAGACTCGGAGCAAGGAATTATAAGCTCATATCTTTTAAAGTGCGTTAAACACGTTTTTGGAAATTCGCAAATGCGGTTAAAAATAAGCCAGAAAAGTATTTTAAAGATTTTTAGGCAAAATTTAATGCAGTCAGGGTGGAACAGAAAGAGAAAAACTGCAAGATATTCCAGCAGGTGACATTTATAACCGCATTGAGTGCCAGAAATGATTGAAACTAGAAACGACAAAGGTGCCAGGCCAGCACTACATTCCCTTGACGCAGGATAGCATGAAGTCCTACCTGAGCAAAATTTTGAAGACTAGCCTAGGAAATTACTTGCTTTCTCAATGTATCGGGCTCTTCTGAAGAAAATTTCAATACCATGCATTCAATCGAAGCTAATTTATTATTACTTTCAATATTGACTGTGGCGCGATTTCAACATTTTGTCCGCAAGAAAATCGACATCGAGAAACATCAGATTTAGAATAACAAAATGCGCGACGTCTGTTTCAATCTCTCGACAATCGGTGACACAGAACCTGGTACGCGGCGAGTGCTACATAATCAATGTTGCAAAGCGTGTATTGAATGTGACATCAGAGATGTGCTATGCGCTGTCTATCTAAACGGACACTGATGGTAAAAAAAAGCTTCCAAATAAGGTTTGCTTCAGCTATTTGAGTTCATTTTATAATTACAATACTTTTAAGTATGCTTCAACGCTTAAACCCTTATCTCTACACCCTTCAACCACTAAACGCTTCTACGTTTGGACTATTCAGTGGGTGGAAAGGGGTGAAGGTATTTAAATCATAGCTGAAATAGAACTGAAGGCCGCATATTTCAGTGTTAGTGGGCGCCGTGTTACCGGAGAGCAATCGCAGACACCCCCATGGAGTTCATGACATTCGTACGCGCCGGTGTCACGTGACCTTCTCTTTCGTACTCACGCGGTCGCTCGCCTATACAGACCTCCAGCGTGGGTGGCACACAGGTGGACAAGGGATCTGCAGGCTAGTGATGCCGGCTAATGATGTCGGCTCATGGTGGCCGGTGCATGAGGTCATCAAAATCATTAGCCTCGGTTTGGCACATATGCCGGGCCATCTATTATGCCGCACCAGAGCGCCGAGCGAAATCATGGTTTCGCAATTCAGAAACGCTGTAGAGCCTTCAGTACAGGCGGATATAAGTCTCTCACTGTAACAAAGTACATAACTGTAAGGTATAAAAAGTTTACAACGAGAACTTAAGCAATATGTTTTTCAAGACACCAGCCGCTACTTAAAACACAATGCTGCAAACTCAATTTCGACACCCTAAGAATCAATACATAAAGCCTTCACTGGCGCAGCCTGCATAAAATGCGTGTATGCATCTGCGAGACAGTATGAATTGCATAAATTCACAGCGGCATTCAATATCAATGCTGAATGTTTACCAGATACTGTGTCGCTTGCAGAGATCGAAGTGCCTGCCTGACAAGACGCAACGTTTTGCCACAGATGGCGCTAAACTGACTTTTGTTATGATTACTTCATCTTTATTTTGACTTTTAACATCACTAAATCTTTCCTCCAGAGTGGGGCCGCCAACTGGGGCTATATTGTGATTAAACTCCCCAAAATTTCTTTTCTTCCCTCTGTTGATCATAGCACTTACATCCCAGAGAACCGCCGGAAAATTTTCAGACATTGCCTTCACGTTTTTTTTTTCTCGGCGGGCGCCAAATAGGCTCACTCAAGAGATCAGCCAACATAGATGTTTGCCGACCTCATCTGTGGGTCCAACGTACCAGGTGATGTGAGCGACATGTCTGAATCGGCTCCAATGTCGCTCCTCCGAATACCTTTTTTTTCTTGCTGGTGGGGAAACCTTCCCCCACTGTTTTATTAAGCTTTGTTTGAAGAAAAGGAGGAATACTATCTGTCGTCAACGGGCGGAGAGCGCAGCACTGACGTACCGGGAATTTGCAGATTCCAAGCATTCCATGCGTGCCAAAGCGTACTCACAACATCCATAATGGGATAGAAATTGGGAGTCGCAACTTTTAATCAAGACCCCGAGGGACTGTGGCTCATCAGAGAGGTACTTCAGAGCTCGACAACCAGGGCTTCGAGTAAGAATGCGGGAAAGCACAGAACAAAGAAAGAATATTAAAATCGGAAATTCGCGCTAAGTGAGGGCCAAAAGAGAGAGCTTTAAATGAAGCTGCCAGAGTGAGATGTCCTGCCTGCCGGCTTAGAATAACGTTTGGTGGGAGAGATGAGACGATCAAGGCACAGCATGCCCAGAGTGTATTTAAACACAAAAAGAGCAGGGGCAAGCCGCCTCAATATGTCGCTGGGGAATCGGATTACGAATGCGCGTGCCCGAAGGGGCGTCACTGAAGCCCGATGAAGTGAGGCTTCATCGATTCTCTGCCGATGGTCAGACTGGCTGGATTCGCGGGGAATGAGAGCTAGTCCGACGGGGGTCTAAACTATAATGGCATGGCCGTTCACAAGGAGAAAGTAGAGGAGTGAAAAGATGGCATTTTCTGTGAAGTGTTCCGTCTTTGAATGCGTCGTTTTGACGCGCTGTCAGAGATAGCAAAGATGGTAGAGACAGTCTTGCAAAAACATATCTCCAGCTCACGCATCAGGCTCGGGACTTATACTAAACCAATAGTTCATTGGTGTTCATTGGTGGCCTGCGAAGTGTTGATTTATTTACTTTTGCTTTGTATGCATGTATGTTTGTTGTATGTATAGCCGTCGCTTTTCCTCCTGTACTGCCGGGTATGTAAAGGAGCCGGGACCATTGTCAAGCTGTCGCCACAGCTTTTAGTCCCGGCTCCTCCTTTGTAAGGCAGAACAGCACTAACCCGCAAACAGACGAAGCTCAGGCGACAACTATAGGGCGCCAGGAATTTACAACTGCCATGGTTGCTGTTAACAATGCACTGGCAAATCTTAGCAACCTCATCTCAAACATCCAAGACGAGACGCGCAGGGATAGAGAGCGTCTAGTACAATTCACAGCCATGAAATCCAGAGGAAAACCCTATAACAGGCCGTCCCAGTATGGCGAGCAACCGTAAACGCTCGGTCAAGTTGGAAACCCTTGAAATATGGCAGTGGAACTGCCGTGGGATCCGCCGAAAGCAGGGTCTTCTTAAACAACACATCACAAATTGCACCTCTCCGCCAGACATAATCGCCCTACAGGAAACCGGCTGCTCACTCACTCTCGCGGGGTACTCCATCTACGAGGGGCAGGGGCAAAGCAAAGTCGCCACGCTGGTTGCAAAAGCAGTCACCGCAATCAGACACGACATTGACGGAACGGACATTGACCACGTCCTTATAGAAATCATTACCCAAAAGAGAAGCCAAGAAAGCACCTTCCTACTTAACGTGTACAGCCCGCCAAGCCAGAGGAAAGCCAATTTCAGCTACCTGCTAGGCAAAGCAGAAGAAGCAGCAGGCAAGAACGGTATCGTTATTCTGGGGGACTTTAATGCCTGGCATAAAAGTTGGGGCTACGTTCGGGAAACCCCGAAAGGCAGGGATCTAGCCAGGGAAGCTGATCGTAGAAGGCTCACCCTCATCACTGACCACACCCAACCCACGCGAGTGGGGAACAGCATCAACCGAGATTCGTGCCCAGACTTATCATTTGTCAAAGGGGTAAGGCACGCAAGATGGGAAAACGACGGCGAAACTCTAGGCAGTGACCACTGCATCCTGCGCATCCATATAGAAACCCTCCCGATCAGGCGACAACTTGGCCAGGCTAGACTGACAAACTGGGAAGCCTATAGGAAATCCAGGGCACAGCATGAAGACGCTGAGATCACCGACATAGAAGGCTGGGTCGCAAGAATCAAGACAGACTGGCGAAAACTAACCCGAAAGGTCGCCCTCACTACCAACACACCCGAGGTGGACAAACATCTCTTACACCTTTGGGACGCCAGACGGGGCCTACTAAAAAGGTGGAAAAGGCAAAAGCATAATAGGCGGCTCAAGCGTAAGATCGCTGAGGTCACCAGACAAGCTGAAGAATATGCGACGGAGCTCTCGAGGCGCGACTGGAACCAAAAGTGCAACGAACCTCAGGGGACTCTAGGTTGGGCCAAGACATGGGCCTTGCTAAGGGCTCTCATAGACTCAACCACCACAAAATCCGAAACCCGTAAGACGACCCAAAGGATCGCGCACCAGTTCCAAGGCACTGACGAGGAAATGCTACAGTACATCAAGCAGCGTTACATCGGCAATGCAACATACGCCGACAGCAGCTTGGCATACACGGGCGAAACGAATCCCGCTCTGGACGAACCCCTTACGATAGAAGAAGTCAGACACGCTGTGATGTCCGCCACAAAGAACACAACACCAGGGAGGGATGGCATCACCAATGCCATGATAAGGAATCTGGATGACAATTCAATCAAAAGATTCACGGAGTTCATCAATAAACACTGGGAACAGGGGACCCTCCCGGACGACTGGAGACACGCGGAAATAGTAATGATTCCGAAGTCCGGAAAGACTCCACACCTGGACAATCTTAGACCCATTTCCTTAACATCATGCTTGGGAAAAGTGTACGAGAGAGTTGTGCATCACAGGTTGCAGACCCACCTTGAGGACAACGAACTCATGCCGCACACTATGTTTGGATTTCGAAAATACCTATCGACACAGGACGTTCTCCTGCAGATCAAGGAGGAGGTGCTTACTTCCGTTCCAAAATATGGAGAAAACATCCTGCTCGCTCTCGATCTTCAAGCGGCCTTCGACAACGTCAGTCACAGGGCTGTGCTGGAGGGGCTCAGCAAACTGGGTTGTGGGCAGAGAATATTCAACTATGTGAAAGCCTTTCTGACTAACCGAACCGCTACCATTGGAATAGGAGGCATCAGGACTGACACCTTCAACACCCCAGAAAAAGGAACACCGCAAGGCTCTGTGCTATCACCTATGCTTTTTAATATTGCAATGATTGGTTTAGCAAGGGCGCTCGAAGAAATTGAAGGAATCAGGCATGCCATCTACGCAGATGATATCACAATCTGGGTGACAAGGGGATCCTTAGGCGAAAAACAAGAGCTTCTTCAGCGAGCGGCAGACACGGTCAACGCATACGCCCGACACTGTGGACTTGCATGCTCCCCTGAAAAATCCGAGGTGCTCAGAGTCTACAGAAAAGGGTATGACCTGCAAAACTCCATAGATATCTACATAGGGGCAACGAAGGTTCCAGAAGTATCGAAAGTTAGGATCCTCGGCATGTGGGTCCAAAGCAACCGTCGTATTGATCACACGATCAGACAGCTAGCAAATACCACAGCACAGATCACCAGGATGATTGCAAGAATTTCCAACAGAAGAAGAGGTATGAAGGAGGAAGACACATGTAGGCTAGTACAGGCCCTCGTGGTCAGTAGGATCTTATACGGCGTCCCCTACCAAACACCGCTCGAGCAAGAAAAGGAGCAGTTGGAGGCAATTCTTAGAAAAGCATACAAATGTGCTCTCGGACTGCCGGTCAGCACTTCGACGGAGAAATTCCTTAAACTGGGCATAAACAACACAGTACAAGAACATATCGAGGCCCACCTTATCGCGCAGAAAACAAGACTGATGCTGTCCGCAACAGGCAGAAACACGCTGCGGTTGCTGGGCATGAGGGACGCTTTGAAAGAAATCAATAGCACAGCGAGCGTTCCAAATGAAATCAGGAGGATCATTGAGATCAGTCCGATTCCAAAAAACATGCATCCAGATATACATAAGGCGAGAAGAAAGGCGAGATCTGAATTCCATGCAAGACGCTTCGCCGGGTCAAAAGACGTATTATATGTTGACGCAACAACATACAGACACCGATATGGCTCGGTAGCCAGCGTGGTGGATCACCAGCTCAGGGAAATCAACTGCGCTTCGATAAAAACCAACAACATACTCGAGGCTGAGGAAGCAGCAATTGCACTCGCCATCACCCAGCAGAGTGACGAGCCCCATGCACACATCATTACAGACTCGCAAGAGGCGTGCAGAAGATACAGCAGTGGACGCATATCCACTGCAGCCATTCACATACTCAAGGCGAGGACAATCACTTTTACGAGATGCTTCATCACGTGGACACCAGGCCATGAGGCTGTCAAAGGGAACCAATGTGCGGACGCCAATGCCCGAGCATACGCCAACCGGGAGGCGCGCACCGAAGGGGAACTGGACGCAGTCACTAGACGGTATGGAGCCATCTTAGAACACCAACGAGCCCTCCGGAGGACCTACCCGCCTCCCCACAAAGACCTTAGTAAACAGCAGTCGGTTGCCTGGAGACAACTACAGACTAATACATACCCCAATCTGAGTTTACTCAGCAAAATCTATCCATCCACTTATGAAAACAAATGCCCGCTATGCGGTGAACACGCAACGCTTTACCACGTTACATGGGCCTGTCAGAAAATGCAGGCAGCGCCGATAAACAACACACCTACACCGGAGCAGTGGGAGGCTGCGCTGTCCAGCTCGAAGCCTGAAGAGCAGCTCAAGCTGATCGACAGGGCTCGCAAGACTGCAAAGGCCGCTGGGGCCCTGGACTGAGGGCTCCACCTACGCTGCGAAAAATAGCCCTAATACAATAAAGTTTTTCATTCATTCATTCCTTTGTAAGAAAGGAATAAACTTCAACTTCTTCAACTTCTTCTTCAACCGGTTGCGAATAATTACTCGCACTCTCCTAGTGCAATCGAATGTGGGCGCGTTGGTATCTTTAACCTTTTGAAGCCTTCGAGGCCATTTGAGTTACCGTCGGTGCCTATTTTCGGCTACCTTAAGGGTCAGAGATTTTTGACCTGACAGGCAAGATTTGAAACAGCTGTCGACGTGCACGCTCAAACCTAAACACGCAAAGCTCACTTTTCTCGTTTTCTTTTTTTCCTTTCGGAAAAGTTTGCCCCGAAGCTTTTTTTGAGTGCATTGTTCGGCTTGCAGTTGGAAAAATCAAGTTTTTATCTTCCCTCTGCGCTGTTGACGTTGCGCGAGTGCCACGCAGTCCTGGGCGTTATTTTCTGAATTGTAACATTAATTTTATGCAATCGCATCTTTCTTGCTCGTTCACAGGGTTCAGATAAAATATTGGCTTTTAGTTCGCCAGCTCTGACAAATTCAATTTAGTCGATTTCTGGAAATTGAGCAAATCAAGCATCGGTTACAAATAAACATCAGAAAAGAAATGTTATTAATCATTTGATAGCTGTACTACCATTCTGATATGAGACATTTATAATGGTGAAAACCAAAGGTGGATACAGCCGGTGCATGGAAATACATGAAAGTATTTGTACTTTGAGCTCAGCAGAAACCATAGTGGTGTGCTCATGAGGTAGAATGTCAGATTTTGAAACCACAGGCGTTTTAATGACACAATATTTTTGCGTGTCGTTTTCATAGCCTAAGAGCTTAGTAACTGTGAAAATTATCTCAAAACACTATTGAGTAGGCGTTATTAATTAATTAAAAACAATTTTTTATCGCCAGTTCTGGTCTCGATCGACGCCAGCGCTGAAGTGCATCTTGACGTCAAGAGCGCCGCCCAAACTGGAATGCTACATTTCTGATGACTTCAACGTGATCCGACAAGCACGAGTGATTTGTGAGAAGAAACAAGTGAGAAGAAACAAGTGAGAAGAAACAAGTGCACCTTCACATCACTAGATGCGGGTGGAATTGCCGAGTGGTTCCTCGGACAATATTCAATATTATATTAAATTGTTTTGCACTCAATGCGTGCGGCTCCTTACAGAAATGAAACTAATAAAATAGTTCGCTCGCGCTCGAAATTTCCTGCATGTACCCTTTACAAGAGAAAACTGTGAATAAAAACATCGTATGTTTTGCATTGTTATCCGCAATTAAAAGTAAACCAATGCTAGACATGTATTTAATTTTCGGTTAAACTTTATGGCGCAATATTTTTGCTTATCTATCATCATCTAAATAGTTGGTTTGGTTTGTCAGGGTTTAACGTTCCAGAGCGACTCAGGCTATGAGAGACGCCGTAATGAAGGACTCCGGTAATTTCGATCACCTGGGGTTCTTTAACGTGCACAGACATCGCACAGTACATGGGCCTCTAGAATTTCGCCTCCATCGAAATTCGACCGCCGCGGCCGGGATCGAACCCGCGTCTTTCGGGTCAGGAGCCAAGCGCCATAACCACTGAGCCACCGCGTCGGCTCATCATCATCATCTAAATGTTGAACATGACCAGATGCTTTTGCTTTGCGAAATGAGGAAACGTGAGAAGGCTACCTATACCCTTTATCATAGGACTAAAGAGAACACATGCTTCTATAGGAATTGCTCGATGCGGCACTACTTTGTGAGAGCCTTGAGACAGTTTTTGTCACATTTAGCGTTCTTACCAACGTAATATTCTTGCCGCCTGGC